>NC_056735.1:1815152263-1815287263 GCF_019279795.1 Protopterus annectens
TCTGTGAAGGGGAAGACAAACATTTGAGGAAACCTGCTTCCTGTTTTCAGCGTGCATTACATACTCACACTTGAATTATAATCCCTGCTGTTGTTCTGACAAATGGATTCTTTTGACTGTTTGGAAGGAAGCCTTCAGAGAAGGCAAAGACCAAACCTGTAATGATGGTCTTGGTCATTTTTTTTTTAGGGGGGGGGGGCAATTTGTAAAGAAATCTTCAGGTCAAAATTAAAAAAAAAAGCTGCTAACACCCACAAAGTACATTGTCTGGTAAGAAGATGTTTTGGTAAGTGTTCTTACTACATGTAATCATGAAGTGATTTTGAGTTTATCTGTCTTTATTTGTAAAGTATGGCCACGGGGCACTTTGTTAGCACCTTAACTGAAATTATTGACTGCAGTTTGTGTAAATCAGAACTTTACCTAACCTAAGAAAGGCAGTAATTCTTGCCCTTGATACATTTACAATCTCCTAATATCACAGGATGTATTTGGTGACTTGCTTTTCCAGTAGCTGACATCGTCTTGACAAATGCAGGCACTGTAAACTGGAACACCACTGTGTAGTTTCAGGAGCAAAGAGGTACAAACTCACCCTTTCTCCTCTTCGTGGTTCATACCCACAGTGACAAAGTAATGTTTTCTTCTTCACAGACACTTTTATAAGCAACCCATTTCCACACACACATAGTAAATTATGGCATTGCGGAAATCTGGTTGCAATAATACGTAAGTACCATATTTAGTTTAAGCCTGTTTTTAACACACCATTGATATGTATGATTTAAACCCTAACACAAAACAAAAACGAGTGTGTGGATTGGAAAATACACCAACTCAGGAAAAAAAATATCCAAATTTGAACAGACCACTCGAGCCACAAAGTTCTAAAACCACACGGATTGATTTATTATATTGGTGGATTCCAACTCTCCACGTCAAACCAAGATTCAAGGTAGCAAAGGATTAAGTATCTTTGAAAAATTCTTGTTTGAGTCTAGATAAAAAATCCCATGAGTCCTTTAAGACATAACTAATATTTTTCAGGGTGTCCTTTAACAAACAGTCTATAGAAATTCCTAATGGGTATGTAGAACTGTTTTGAGCTGCTACTATGAGTCTGCATGGGGGTGCTGGATATCTTTGTGTACCTTCTGTATTCAGAATGTCGTTGGAATATATGGGTATTTGTTTTACAAAAAATTGTACAATTCCTCATTTATCACTTCCTGCATTAAACAATCCTCCAAAAACATTTTTAACCTCCTATGAGATACATTGACTTCATTCTTGGATGCTACAAGGTATTTATCTGTGTCCTGTAACATACCAGTTATATCATTCACGTAATCAATGGTGTCAACAAGCACAATCCCTCCCCCCTTATCCGGCTTCATCACCCGCAATGTATCAGATTCTCTCAAAGAATTCAATAAAACCTTTTCTTTTTTTGTAAAGTTGAAATAATTCTTCTTACAAACTTGGTAATTCTGGAAAATTTCCCTCGTACACACCTTATCAAAATGTGCCAAAACCAGATTTAAAGGAGGGTTAAAAAGACTTTTTTTCTTAAACCTATTGCTTGTAATGGTTTGTTCATTCATTCTGTCTTTGAAGTACAAGTGTACATTTAATTTTCTCATATACAATTTAAATTCTGTAAGAACTTGAGCTATCCCTGTTTTTTTTTACAGGAACAAATTTAAAACCTTTTTCAAAGGGAGAAAAATGTTTTTCCGAAATTAGTTGGTCAGTGTAATTATAAATAGTGAACCCGTTCAAGGTGTGTGCAATACTGTACTGATCTACTGTAATCAAATCCCTTACTACATTCTCTTTTAAAACCTCATGCTGTTGTTGTTGTTGCTTCAGTAAGGTCTGCGACCCCTCTGAGACCTCCCCCTGGGTGCCTGGTATCTGCCTAAAAAATTATTATTGTGATTACGGTCCCTATTTTGAATCCTTTCCACTCTCCTAAGTTGAGGGAATTCTTGGTCAAAGACCTCATCACTTTCGCCATTGTTATAATCATCATTCCCCCCCCCCCCATTCAAGTTTCTCATTTCCTCACTTACTGTACCCGTATTGTTGTTATAATTGAGGTAATTAACCTCTTTATCCTTTTCTGTCCCTTCTCCATAATAACTTCTTGGAAGTAAATATGCTTCCTTGTGCCTATACTCGTACTCATCCCTTTTTAGCTTACGTTGCTTTCTAGAAATGTTATCTTTCACCTGCTGTTTTATTTTATTAAAAATGTTATCATACTTTATCTCAAAATTAAAAAAGTTAACATCATTTAAAATATCGTCATTCAACTTGTTAACTTCTTCAAGCAAAACATTTATCTTATTATTATTAATTTTAATTATAAAATGAAGCAGTTCAATCCCGTGTCTATTGAACATACTGAAAAGCTCATTAAGTTCTTGTTGTCCCACTAAAAGTCCATTAGGGAATTTAAACATCCTTAACCCCTTTGGTAATCTTTGTACTTTAATGCATTCTACAAGGTACGCATTGTCCATTTGCAAATTACGTACCTTGCCCATGTTCTGTTCAAATTCCTTTAAATGCTGTTGTATGTCCACTGTTTTTGGTTGCCTTCCTTGGTTAAAAAACAATGGTTCCTCCTGAACCCATCATTCAAATCACTTTCTTCTATTATCTTCTTGCTGTGAATTATTGTTAGACATCATTTGCCCACATGGAATACTATTAGTGGGTGACTGAGATCTGTTAACTAAACATCCTTCCCATTTGGGTCTGAAGGATGTACATTTGTCATCCTTGAAGTCTGCTGAGTTGTTGCAAAGACTGATGGAACAAGCAGTCTCTCCAAAGTAGCCTGTAGTTTTTGGTATTGCGAAGACATCAGTTTAACCAATTGTCCTATATTTTCGTCATTGGGTAAGTCACCGTCAATACTGGGAATCCGTTGCTGGTTGCTGGTCAAACTTAATTCGTTTGTAGCTTCCATAGCAAAAACAAACTAACCCTGGTAAGTCCAGCAGTTGAAGTGGAAGTCCAAACTTACAAAAGGCTTGTCCATTCAAAAACCACTCATAATCAAAACCAAAATGCGAAACAAAAACGAGAGTGTGGATTGGAAAATACACCAACTCAGAAAATAAACAACCCAAATTTGCTATGGAAGCTACAGACTCATAGTAGCAACTCAAAACAGTTCTACATACCCATTAGGAATTTTTATAGACCGTTTGTTAAAGGACACTCTGAAAAATATTAGTTATGTCTTAAAGGACTCATGGGATCTTTTATCTAGAATCAAACAAGAATTTTTCAAAGACACTTAATCCTTTGATACCTTGAATCTTGGTTTTACATGGAGTGTTGGAATTCAGCAGTATAATAAATCAATTTGTGTGGTTTTAGAACTTTGTGGCTCAAGTGGTCTGTTCAAATCTGGATTGCTTTTTTTCTGAGATGATTTAAACCCTGTTGTAGTAACAGTATGAGATACTGAATGGCTGACAACATCCACCATGCAGTTATTGGCAAATATCGTTAGCATATGTCTGAATTTATGGTTTGGAGATCTGAGAATTAGATGCCAAACAGAAAAAGTCTCAGTACTGAACCAGGAGGAATGTCATTGTTCAGTTTTTGCTTTCTGAGATGACATCTAGTTTTTTAGCTTTACGGGTTCTGTCAGCCAGTTTATCCATTTTACAACATAAGAGTATATATTTACAACATTAAGCTTATTTACAATTCTGGCCTGGGGAATAGGGTCCAAGGTTTTAATCATATCCAGGTACAATGTACGAACTGCATGGTTACTGTCTACAGCTTCGGGCAATTTCTTGAAGAGGTTTAGTAAATTAGGTTATTTATTTTAGGTTATAATTATCAAATTGTAATTAGAATAACAATGAGCATTTCCACAACTACTGGCAGTGTCCTGTATATGTACATTTCTGCTAAGGCTGCTGTTACTTTTAATATGATTTCACTGTCTTTTTCTGTTTATCAGGATTTGATGGTGTACAGCTGCACAGGTGGTTGTGACTCATCAATCAGGTTTTATACATTATTGAATCGCTCAGCCATATTGTATAGCCTTGTTTGCATTTGCCATTAACCTCATTATAATAATGTCATTCACTTCCATTATGATACACTCATGTATATGCCCTGTCAGCTTTAATACATGCTGGCCTTCTGTGACTGTGATATGTATTTCTCTGAATTGCCCTATCATGTGTGTTGCCACTTCTCACTCTATTTCAGATTTTATTTTGCACTATTTGTTTCTGAATACCACACATTGTTTTTAAAGCTTATAAATGATACTCATAGGTGGTAAAATATATGAGAATGAATTGAGTTCTGTTAACTTTTTTACTATACCACAATGAACCTGTGATATATAGTCTGTGTATATATAAGAAGTCACTTCACAACTGAAAATCTACATCATATAGCAGATAACATGGAAAAATCTAGAGGGTTTATGTAGAAAGATCGTCAATAATGAATTAACTTCCTAGCATCTAAGCAAATGATGGACTACCTCTGATAGATTTATACAACATTTTGTGATTAAATTGTTTAGGTACCTTGGTTTATGTGTAAGGAATATTTAATTAAAACACTTCAACATCATTTTTTGACAAAAAAGGTTTCCAAAATTAATAAACATAATATATGATTTTCCAAATGTATGCTGTACATCTGGCATCACTTACATACAGGCGCTTTTTAAAATAAATCATTTCCTGCTTTATTAAACAGTGACTATATGTACATGGTCCATTTAAAACTGAGATTCTTCCATAGTATGTGAAGAATTTATTCTAAATAACATCAATTGACTCGTGCTGTGTTAGAAGCCAGACATTTGTGCATAACCACTATTTATGATGCATGTAATCTGTGCTGATGTTTAGCATTGCACTAAACAAAATGTGAAGCAATACATGCAAAAATCATTAAATGTCACTGTCTCAGTAGAATACAGACTTAATTACACAACAATGATGTCCTACTTGATTCTGTACCAGAAATTACCTAGCATACACTCACAACTGTCCATGTTTCAGGAATTTAATTTTTTGTTTTATACAGAATTGCATGCTATAGGGCAAACTTCAGCAGCACAGTGGTGAAATATGCTCCAAGTCCACAGTAAGGGTTATGCTTGAGGTTTAAAAACATTAAATATGATTTTTATTGAGGTAGTGATAAGGCGTGGTCCCCTAAAAGGGGCACAGAAATGTGAAAAAGAAGCCTTACATAAGTCATACACAGAATGTATGGATGCACACACAAACACACACACACACACACACACACACACACACACACACACACACAAATTACTCACACACACACACACACACACACACACACACACACACACACACACACGCACGCACGCACACACAGACACACACACACACACGCACATACACACTTCAGCAAGCAGGAGCCTGAAAAATACTAGTATAAAGAAAAAAGAAGAATCTTCTGCCAAATTTGAATATTTCAAAAATGCAGAACTTTAACCAAGGATACAAAAATTGCCACTGCAGCAGTAGCTTGCTGTTTACACTGATGATGTCATATATATGAAACACTGGGTTTTCTTTTTTTGCCTGAGCTAGTAATAATGAATTTATTAATAATATGATTGCTTTCAAAAACAGACCAGTGAAAATTAATCAGTAGTTAATTTATTTAACAATTATTTAGCAAGCATAGTACATTTCTATCCACAGTTTAATCATATTTAATGATTTTAGTGAATAATAACATGCTGACACAATCTGTACACCTGCAGGACTAACTAAAATACCAGGTGGGAAGATAATTCAGTATGCAATTAGTATTGTCAGCTGCATCTCAGGAGTTGTGTAAGGAACTTTATGAATATTTGTCCTGATCCTTTAAAGAAGAGAGCTTGGAGTTGTGAGTTTGGGCTGATTATACTGCAGAGCATGCGTCAACCATGGAAATGTGGCCATTTGTGTTCTTGGAGTGGGATCAAAATGGTCTGGCCAGCACTGGTTCAGATTAAGGTAGTTAGCTCTATCTGCAAAATACAGTTATACTAAATTATGCCAGTGAAATAAGATTCATAAACAAAATTACTACATATCTCATTTTCACAGTATGTTCGAAATGTGTCCAGCATTGCATACAAGCACTCAGCAATCATGACAACAAACTAGACATTGATGTATTTGAGTCAGTTAAGGTACTCTGAGACATGAATGCATGAATGAATGTTTTGCATAGATTCATATAGAGTTTACAAAACAAAGTCAGTCCAGGAACAATAATCACTTTATGAATACCCTTCCTTAAAGGGAACTTCTTACTAGTAACCATTTGAAATGTTGGGACCTGCTAGACCGAGTTTTGAAATGCAGAAACTGAATGGCTGAAAGATTGCACTTATATATACTAAGTCCAAGATACCATTTCTCTGAATTTTCCTTTCCTCTTAGGTATGTTAATCTTGGAGTTAGTATGTAGAAGTTTGGGTTGTGTGAGGGGCTTGCCTCCCTCCCGCAAAAAAAAAAAAAAAAAAAAAAAAAAAAAAAAAAAAGTTTAAAGAAGTGTGAATTTTGAGATTTGCTCTTCTCTGGGTTTTCAGCTTTTCAATAATCAGCATTTTGAGTGCTGACATTTCAATAGGGAGCCCATCCTCCCTCTAGGTAGGTACAACAAGCTTGGCATAGGATGAATTTGGAGGTGCCCATCCAGTTTTAAATTTTTTTCTTAAAGAAAGTGAGGGTATCACTTTGTTTTATATGTAATGGAAATTTATTCCAAAGATGGGAGAAACAATGAGTAATATCTTTCTCTACAGCATGTCTTATTTTTTTTTTGTCTTTAGTCTGAGTGGTTGTGCAGCCATTTGTTTTGTGGACTTGTCAGAGATAAATGAGGGATAGTTCCATAATTGCATGGAATTCTAGACTTAAATCATGATGTATGAGTTTATAAGAGATAGGGTACAGGGACAGAGCTTTCCTTGTTCATTAAGGGTCTTTAATACAGTGATCTTGTTTAGTTAAGTACCTCTAGGGTATAGTTTGATCAAGGCAGTGTACAGAGGAATAAGTTCTTCTTTTCATCTAGATAAGATATATGTAGTTATTATGTTTCTAGGTAGACAGGCATCCCGACTGTTGCTATGTGGTGGTCATAGGACAGGGAGTTGTCTATGAAGGTGCCAAGATCTCCAATAACTGTATCAGTCTGGAGTAGGGTGCTGTCTATACTGTAAGAGGGTCTATATTAGAAGACCGAATTAAACAAATATTGAATGGCATAACATCGATAACCCTGGACCTGAAGTGTTGCTTGCCAGATCGTGCTACAGTGAAGATTGGAATATTTGCCCTTTCCTCACTGTAGTGCGATCTTGGAGTTGGTATATATATTTAGCAGGGGGTGGGGGGATCGCAGCCCCCCACAATAGCAAGTTTGAGGTCCGGTCTTTTCGGTGTTATGCCGTTCGATATTTGTTTCATTCTGTCTTCTAATATAGACCTACTGTAACCTACTGTCATGATATACTTAGCTAAAGTGACAATTTTACCTTTTGCATTTAGTTTAAGGCTGTTTTTAACACACCATTGATATGTATGACTTAAACCCTGTTGTAGTAATAGTATCAGATACTGAATGGCTGACAACACCCACCATGCAGCTATTGGCAAATATCATTAGCATATGTCTGAGTTTATGGTTTGGAGATCTGAGAATTAGATGCCAAACAGAAAAATTCTCAGTACTGAACCATGAAGAATGTCATTGGTCAGTTTTTGTTTTCTGAGATGACATCTAGCATTTTAACTTTATGGGTTCTAACTGTCAGCTAGTTTGTTATCCATTTTACAACATAAGAGTATATATTTACAACATTAAGCTTATTTACAATTCTGGCCTGGGGAATAGGGTCCAAGTTCCTAATCATATCCAGGTACAATGTATGAACTGCATGGTTACTGTCTACAGCTTCATGCAATTTCTTGAAGAGGTTTAATAAATTAGGTAGACAATATGTTCCTTTGACAAAAATATCCCATATTGTTGTGGGTCTACAACAATAAGATTTTGATATTTGAGCTTATAAAATAAAATGTGATCTAGTCAATGGCTTTGCAGGAATACAAATACAACAGAAGAATGTTTTTCCTGAATTTCCTCAAATATTCTATAGAAATTATCATAATGGGTGATCTTAATATTGACTGGCAGACCATAAACAATGGCAGCTCTGATGGTGCAATACACTTATATGGGCTAACCCAGCTTACTACATTTACAAGTAGGTACAATAAGCATTCTGACAGGAAAGACACCTTAAGCTGGATCCTCACTAACTATTGAAACAAAATGAAGTCTTCTGGTACACTCCCTGACACCTTAGAAGTCTACCTCCCTACCTTTGTTATAACGGACCACCATAACATCCACAAACTCCACTGCTATAACTACACTCAGAATCTGTACTCCTTCCCAAAAATACCTTCTCAAATTTAAAATTAATAAACTGAAACCAACTACTAATGCTTCAACTAGACATTACGGCCTCCTTACTCAGCATTACTTTTCTCAATATTCTAAGTGTAGGTGCACCTATAAGAACCAAAAGAAGCAAATCCAGAACCCTGGATCTCCGGACAAGCCATAAAACTTAGGAGCCAGAAGAACAAAGCATGGGAAACATGCTGAAAAAATAACCTACAAAATATAAATACCTCAGAAATAGAACCAAGCAAAATATTAAATTTGACAAGAATTCATATTAAACCAGTCTCCAAATTTTAAATCAAAAGACAAAACTCTTCTGGTCTACAAAATCCTGGCCATGTCACTTAACTTAGCCCCCTCTGCTGTCCTTCATTCAAGTAAATCAAATGACTCATTTCCCAGCTAAATACATGCATCATCAACTCAGTAAATTCTCCTAAATCTCTAAATCTTCATTACCCCATAGCCTTGCTCTAAACCAACATTCCACCATAAAGCTTTCTTTCTTGTACAACATCTACCCCTCCACCATAAAAAAACTGCTTCTAAAAATGAAACATGTCATTGCTGCCCCAGATAACCCACCAGGGGAATACATTAAAATGGCAGAAGATGACCTGGCCTACCTAGTTAATTTATTACTTAATGTATCCATTAACAAAAGCTATGTCCCAAACCTATGGAAAAACAAAACTTACATCTTTCTCTTACACAACTGAGCCACTTCCACAGATTTTGCCAACTATTATCCAATATCCATTCTACTTCCTCTTTCAGAAGTCCTTGAAAAATGTTTTCATACATAATTACTCTCCTTCATTTCAGACAACAATCTGCTATTTACCACTCATCACGATGTCTGTTCTAATAGGAGTGTTATGATGATTCTACTCTGATATGTGCTACTAAAAGATGGATACTCTGCAACAACTAACCCATAATTCCCTTACCTCTCCTGAAACATGGCTATCTGATTTTTAACTTCTTCTAAACTTCAAAAATACAAATTCATCCTATTCACCACCAAAAACTCTCTACCCAGAAAATTCCCTTCACTCTAACCTTCACAAAAAATAAGAAACTGAAACATTAACCCACACTAAGCTACTAGTGTAATAATTGATTAAAAACTTGAAATTTGACCACCATGTAAAAGATGCAATAAAAAAAAAAAATCATCATAAATTTGGCACCCTCTATGTCAGCGGTCTCCAACCTATTCTGCACTAAGGACCAGTTTCATGTAAGACAATTTTCCACAGAACAGCCATCGCACATGCATAATAAAACATAATAAAGTTCATAATATTTATTTATTTATTCATTTATTTGACATATGTTTACTGGGGAGGTCTGACTGAACTAGAAATCCATTTTCAGTCGAGACCTGGGGAGGAAAGCTCCAAAGTACAATAAAAAGACAATTGGCAATAATTAAAAAAAAAAAAGTATACCTTCTACTTAACAGCATAACATTGATCTACTATGGTCAAGAGGTACATAAACCTAATGGCAACCTTATTGACTTTCTAAGATTATAAGGGCAATATTTAAAATCTGTCCCTATTATTTGTGTCTCTGACCAGGTTTATTGTGCAAGAAGTTGAGTGGAATGGTTGACAGGTATGCAAACTTCATTGCTGCTGCTGGTAGGGATCACTCTCACTCTTCACTCTCTCTGTTTCTCACACACACACACACACACACACACACACACACACACACACACACACACACACACACACACACAAACACAAACACACACACAGTCTCTTCTGCTTTTATGCAGAAAACACACACACACACTCACACACACACACACACACACACACACACACACACATACACACACACACACACACACACACAATCTCTTGCTTTCATGAATACTGCTTAGCGAGTGTAAAATAACAGTTTGCTTGATTTTACTGGTCACTCTCTCTCATACACACAGTCTTTTTCTTTCACACACACATACATTCTGCTTTCATGCATGCATTCACTCACATGAAGACAGACACATAAAGACACTCATACACATACATACATACACACATTCACTTTTTCGTTTCATTCTGTGCCTGTCTGCCTGGTACCAAATGATCCATGGTTTGGGGTCCGCTGCCCTATGTGGTAAAACCTTACTTAACAGACAAAGTTAGAAAATACTTTGCTTCAGCTTTCCTCATTCCAACTCTTCTCTATGTAGCCCTAATGCTAATTAATCTTCCAGCAACCCAGACCAATGTCCTTGAGCAATGCTACTATTAGTATAAAGAAAAAAGAAGAATCTTCTGCCAAATCTGAATATTGGAAAAATGCTACTGTTTAGCCAAACTTGCTTCTAATGTGAAATACAAACCTCACCATTGTGTAGCACTGAAGCAGCTACACACTGGCAAGAACTGCTTAACACCCTGACTCTTTCACAACTACCTATCACACATAACCTTATTCACAAATCTGAAAAATGCCTTAGCCTAATTCACATCTTGCAACACTATTCACCAAACAAAATGGGCATTCGATTGAACACACACTAGTCTCTCTTTTACATATCTTTGAAAATATTCTTTCTATCAGAGATTCTCCAAAAGTTATTAAACACAGGATACATCTCCCTTCTGTTGTGTATGCTTGTTAGCACATCTGGTATGTAAGGCTTAAATTTTAACAATGCCATACTTCTCTTTACTTCAAAGCTTGCTTCCTTTCTCATTGCTATTGCTGCAAAACTGTCTTGTTTTATTTTTTAATTCACTTTTTTATTTGATTCCAATTTTATATTACATACTTCCATTTCCTCATTTAATCCCCATAACAGTGTACTTGTAATTTCACTCACTCTGCATATATCTACATCTTTTAATAAGGTCATATCTGGTTCGTTTAATACCCTTCTATTTATTTTATCATTTTATACAAAACAACTTTATTAAAGCATTTTGTCAAATTCAGCTTCTGATGTGATTTTTCACTGTAGTAGCACAAGCATCTATTATATGTGTACAATCTTGTGTCTTTGCAAACAAACAAGTGAATAAATGTTAACTTCTTTTCACAAATGCCATAATTCCAGAACACCTCTCTTATTCCTGCTGTTTTACCTTTCTCCTGTTTTAGAAATGTAAAAGTGTCAAATACCTTCAAGGCTTTTTACCCAGCAACATACAGAAATGTGGCAAAGTAAGCTCTTTATTTTGGCTTCTCGCTATTATGCATGCACTGAGGATCAAAATGAACTTCTGGATTCAAAGATTGTAGTTTCTGCTAAATTCAGTTGCAGCAAGAGAATTGTTTTTTTTTTCAAAAATAATTTTTATTTTTAATAAGAACAATAACAATAATAACATATTTACAATCATAACTAAAACAAACTATATACAGAGTCCATAACAAAGTTAGGCCTTTATATACATTCAGGAAATCATCTAACATTTTTGCAATAATAAATATAACTTTTCCCAAGCAATTCACTTGTGTGTTAAGTCTCTTGTTTTGAGCTTTATGCTAGATATTTCTTTTACATATAAGGTTGCAGCTAAATAAATAAATTCATTTTTAAAAGAAAGAGGAGAATTGGTTTTCCAGTTTTTTGTTACAACTTTCCTTGCAACTGCAAGAATTGACCATAGTATCTGTACTTGAGTTTTAGGTATAGCCTCTGGTATTGGTACATTAAATAAAATAAGAGAGTTGGAAATTATACAATTATCATTTCATAAGGCCTTACAGAAATATTCAAATTCCTTCCAAAATTGAGATAACATTGTACATCCAACAATTATGATACCATGATACTGCTTTACATCTCCAGCATTTCATATCACTTTTTTGTACATTTTTGCAATACTTTGTGGTATGAAACAGCATCTATGAAGAAATTTCTACATACATATTTTCCAGTAAGGAGAGATTGTTGTTTTTTCTATTGATTGTAAAGAGGAGTTTCTTATTGTTAGTAGTAAATTCTTCTTTATTTATTTTAGTAGAGTACTCCCAATAGGAGGTATTTATAAAACTAAAATCAGATCCAATAGCTTTATAGACTAAGGGTATAAATGAGGTGCCTTTTAAAGAACCACTGAATATATTAGATATTAGTTCTAGTGTTTTGGATATGTTATTTCCATGGGTTTGCAAAGAAAATATAATTTTGTTATAAATTAACTCTCGGCATATTTGTATGTCTATTCAGTTATTATTATGTAGGCTATATCTGGCAATTAAATAGTTAGCTGGATGAATTTTATTAGTGGACAAAAATTGATTTCAGTATAATAAGTTTCTACCTTTGAATCCAAGCATTTTATTAATATCAAAGGAGATTAAGCACTCAGTGTAAGCAATTGGTAAAGCAGTTAATAAGTTTTTAACTAACTGGTTGGATTGAGTAAATCTCTTAAAACTTGTTAGTATTAGGTTAATGAAGGGGCAGGATTTTAATTTCTGTTTATCTTATATGTATATTGTTAATGACCATATGAAGACATTTCTATATATAAGAACACATGAAGACATTTCTATGTATTGTAATGAGAGGGTCAATTAGTGTTTTGTTATTGGTTATTAACATTTTTTGTGTATTAGTTTCCAATATGAATTATATGAGAGCTTTAACCATAAAACAATTATATTAAAGATAGCAGCATTTACATAAAAGTCACTATTGGTGAAACTAATGCCTCCTTCTTCCCAACTTGTGATGTGTCATTGCAAAGATATCCTGGGTTTTTTGGGGTGGCAGAGAAATTTTAATAGAATATTACTGATCTTTTTTGAAATTTTCTTAGGTGGGAAATGATCAGAGACTGGCTGATGTAAAGGATTTTGGGTAATAGTATCATTTTGACTAGCATTAGTCTGTCTTCAAAGATAAAATATAGTTTATTCCAGTTATCTATGAGATTAGTGATTGAGTTTGTTAAATTACTATAGTTTATAGAGACTGTTTCCTTAAGATTCGAATTAATGTATACAGCTAAGTATTTAATTTGTGTAATATCCCAGTTAAAGTATTTATAACGTCTCATTTGGTAGTTACATTTTTATTTATTAAGAGAGTATGGGTTTTGTTATGGTTAAATTTTAATCCTGACAGATTTTCAAATAAGTCTAGAGTATTATGTAGGTGATCCAAAGATGTTTCAGTGTCCCCACTAGTTAGTAACATATCATCAGCGAATAACTGAAACTTTGAGGATAGGTCACTATTAAGATTATAACCTTTTATATGCATGTTATTTCTTATATAATGCGCCAATGGTTCTACAGCTAAAGCAAAAATTAAGGGGTAAGAGGGCAACCTTGTTTTGTGCCTTTTATGAGTTTAAAGTTTAAAGGAAGAGGATAAGAAAGAACCTATCTTTACAAAAGAAATAGAGTCTTTAAAAAGCTTTCTAATTAATTTTAGAAAGTCTGGGGAAACATTATATTGCTGAAGTACTTTAAAAAAGTAAGGCCAGCTAAGTGAATTGAATGCTTTATCCATATCAAGACTCTTTGTGGTTAATTAATTTTTATTTTTATTTGCTATGTCTATTAGGGACCTAAGTCTTACTATGCTGTCTTGGACTTTTCAATGTTTTATAAAACCTGTCTGATCTTCTTCTATTAGTCTAGGTATAATGGAATTAATTCTATTTGCTATTATGCTCATAAAATCTTATAATCTATGTTTAAAAGTGAGATGGGCCTATAAGAGGAACAGGAAGTAGGTTCTTTATCAGCTTTAAGTATAGGTGAGATGAGAGAGTATTTCCATGGTGGTGGGCTATTAAATGTATTTTTAACTTCATGAAATGTGTTTAGCAATATTTTTAATATGTTGTCAGGAAAGATTTTATATATTTCTGAGATGAGGCCATCTAACCCTGGTGATTTTTGGCTTTTAATTTCCTTATCTGGTCTTTTAGTTCTTTAAATATAAAAGGTCTAGCAATTTTGGCAATATTTTCAAGGGATACGTTTTTTGGATATTATCTATTAAGAATTTATCTAGAGTTCCATTTTCATTAATTGGTTTGGGGGTATTTATATTCTCATAATGTTTCCTGAAACAGTGCAATATGCTGTTCATATCAGAAGCTTTTATTTTTCTCTTATTTTCTACATATATTATTTTTTTTACGTGGTTTCTTTTGTTTAAACGTTTTGACTTTATTGCAATTTTATGTAGGTTTTTATGGTTAATAGAGTATGAGCATAGTTTGTTTTTTTCTAGGTTTATAGATATTTTGTTTGCAAAATAGTTTGACATTCTTTGTTTAGTTTGTTTATATTATCTAGGGCTTTCTTGTCATTAGATATAAGGTTATGTTTTAGGTTGTCTATTTCATTTTGAATATCATCTAATCTTTTATCCCATTCTTTTCGTTTTTTTGTGCATACCAGATTTTTAACCTTTCCGTATAACTCAACTTTTAGGGTGTCCCATAAAATTATATCTGATACCTCTCAGATGTTTATTTCTAAAAATTGATTTATTTCAGCTAACATCCAGTCTTGAAAGCCTTTTAACTTTGTAATATAGGCTGGTATCCTTTGCCAATAATTTAAAGTTTCTGTGAGAAAAGTTATATTAAAAGTAATGTCATTGTGGTCCAATAGTGGACAGGATATTACACACAGTACATTTTATATTTTTGATTATAAAGAATTCAATACTAAAACTTTGTCAATATTAGTTTGTGTCCCAAATCTATATGAATAATGAGAACACTTTAGGGAAGAGGGAAGTTTTATATGGTATATATCCTTTAAATTTCTTGCATTAATGTAATTATGTAGATATCTTGCTACAGGGGAAATCTAAAGAATTTAGAATTTGTTGTTTTGCTAGAAGAAGGAATAAAGTTAAAGTCTCCTGCAAATATCATTTCTCCACTAGAGTGTAAGGTTATAGTATCTAGGTACTTCCTTACCATTTTTGTACCAATTCCGGGAATCTAATAAGAGTTTATAAGTGTACAGTACTTTTTTCAAGTTTAATTACTACTAGTGTTAGCATTCCATCTTTGTTTATATATGAGTCTATGCTTTCAGGGAGTCTCAAACTTTTTTTCCCGAAGGATTAATACACCTCTTCTTTTGTGGTGAAATTCGGAGCTAACCAGGATTTTCTAATTTTTTAGTAAGAGCTTATTTAAATCTTATGATATATGATGTGTCTCTTGAAGGAATACTATATCTACCTTATGCAAGGAGAGATACTTTGTCTAAAAAAACTCCAGCTATACTCTGTGGCATATCGTCTACTCAGAGGTGATCTCTGCTTAACATACAAGCCCATGTCAAACCCTGAGCTGCTGGACAAGCTCCACTTAAAGAAATCCCAATCCCTCAGAGTCACACGCTCCAGGGATCTAAACCTTATCATCACAATGAACAAAACATGCTGGAGGGATAGGTTCCTGACCCAGAGACTCCCCATACTCTGGAATAGACTGCCTGTACATGTCAAGCAGAGCACCTCATTGGCCCTCTTCAAAAGGAACCTTGATGATTGGATGGGAGATAGGAAATTCACCCCGGGGATCATGTCAGTCGCCCTGCTAGACAGGGGTCCAGAGAAGTAAATATTGTGGGAAAAAATTTCCAGGGAATTGTTATGGCTAGGCTTGCATAGGCCTTAGGGCTGATAGCCTAGTACCAACCTATGAACCTATGAACCCTTGCTCTTTTAATATGATTATTTAGCCTGTTTACATTTATTGATAAACATTTATATGCTAACATCATTTGATGTATTGGATAGTATCAAAGCATTCATAAGGATTTCCTAGAAGATTTGTAGTGTTAAGTTAAAACAAAGTTTGTTATGGACTGAGTTTCTATAACTAATAAAGAAAGTTTAATATTATTTACATTAACAACCCTCTTCATGGAACCTAATGTTCCTGGTTTAATATGTATTACATATAAGCCACAGATCTCCCAACTCATATCATTTAAGGGTAGAACTCTGCTATTGCATAATTCACTATTTTTTGGAGAAGGAAGGGATAGATATTGTAGAGTCTATGTAATCTATCAAATTATTTAAAGCTTATGGATATAAGGAGTAATACCCTGAATTTATTGCGTTCAAACATCTTAGAAATAATGACAACAAACTCTTGAACTATGAATATATAAAATCAAGCTAACTTTTTTAAGAATGTTGCAGTCTCACATGCACTGCCTTGCAATAAGATAAACTTTCAAACTTATTTATCAGCTGTTGCATTATTTAAATTATGATGGCAAGGTCAAAAGTGATATATTGTTTTTAAGAACAACAG
Source organism: Protopterus annectens (assembly GCF_019279795.1). NCBI lineage: Eukaryota > Metazoa > Chordata > Ceratodontiformes > Protopteridae > Protopterus > Protopterus annectens. The sequence goes on from NC_056735.1 coordinate 1,815,169,060, forward strand.
ACCTATCTGATTCCACTTTATTTTAAAGTTTTGCAGTCTATTTGTCTGTTGTCTCTCTCTTCTTATTACCTTTTAACAGGCTAACAGTTACAGTGTCATCCTTTAGTTCCAGTGTACTAAAACATTTTGAGGTGACAGTATGCTGTGTATGTATATATATATATATATATATATATATATATATATATATATATATATTTTTTTTTTTTTTTTTTAAGCAATCTCATAGTGCAATGGTTATACCCACCCGTAAGATATAACTTGTTGTTTCTACTGATTAGTAACACACTATAAGTATAAACAAGTAAAATAATACAACCCCCATCTCAGTAACATCTAATAGGACACTGTACCATACTATTAGTATATTATGTTGTAGTTTATGACATAAAATAACAAGCACTTATATTATTTTTTTTATGATAGAGTGCAATTTAAAATTCACTACGCTTTATGAATCTAACACCTTGTAAGCTATGTATTCTAATAAATGTGGAAACAGATTGAATAGTGACGTCAAGACAGAGCATGCGGAAGACAAAATATGTATATTGCTACATAAACTGTATATTCTTATATAAAAATCAGCAATAATGAGAGAAACATGTATTATTAAAAATGTTGCTAAGAGAGTATCCATTACTTAAAATAGCTGTTATTGACACATAAGAATGGATAGCACCCTACTATTTTTGTAATTGTATGCCTAACTTGTCTTAACACCCTACTATTTTTATAATCATATGTCTAACTTGTCTTGTCTTCCTATGACCTTGATTATTTGTTGTAACTTGTTGAACTTTGTAAATGTTATAAGACTTAGTTTAATTAGATTGTTTTTAAGTTTTTAAGCAAAATGATAGATTGTAATGGAACACATCTCAATATATAGCCAAATTGCAGCAAGAGAATTCTTAATGGTTGCAGCTTGGGCCATTTTTTTTAACTTCAAATTATATATTTGTACTTCTAAAGATATAAACCAATAAAAGCAAATATATATTCCCTTCTACATATATTATTTCTTCACTTCTGACACCATGTAAGATATGGCAGAATGATTCATAATAACATGAATACTGCAGGTATGTTGATAGCCCTATGAGGTGTTTACTGACCTATTTCCAGGAATCATGTGCATTAATAAACATCTTTTAGGTTCATAGGTTCATACTAGGCTATCTGCCCTAGGGCATTTATAAGCCTAGCCAGAGTGTGTATGGCTTTCGCCACCCATTTTAAATTAATTTTGCTATGCCCTTTTTCGAGGTTAGTATACTGTGCCTCTGTCTAACAGTGACACAGAAGTGATACCCGTGGTAAACCTACGATCTCCCATCCACTCATCAAGATTCCTCTTGAAGAGAGTCAATGAGGGATTCTGCCTAACCTGGATTGGGATTTTATTCCAGAGTGAAGGGAGCCTCTGGGTTATGAATCTGTCCCTCCAGCATATCCTATTTATTTCAGTGCTGAGGTTTAAGTCCCTCGAGTGCGTAGCTCGATGGGATTTGTATTTTCTGAGGTGCAGCATGTCCATTAATTCCGGGTTGGACATGGCTTTATACGTCAGGCACAGATCGCCTCTGAGCAGGCGGTATGCCACTGAGTAGAGCTGGAGTTTCTTTAACTGGGCAGCATATGGCATCTGTTTGAGCACCTTGATCCTCTTGGTGAGGTACTTTTGGGGTCTTTCCAGTTGCTGCAGGTGTCTGGTAAGGTACATCCCAAAAGGGGCATTGTACTCAATTATGGGCCTGATGAGGGATGAGTAAAGAGGCACAATGACCTCCCCTGATCTAGATGTGAATCCCTTCATGATTAGGTGGGCTATATAAAATGTTTTTCTAACCACTTTGGCTACGTGGTTGTCAAATGAGAGATTGCTATCAACTTGGGTCCCCAGGTCCCTAATTACTTCTTCTGTACTTAATGGATTACCACCTATGTGGTAATTTGTGGGCACTTTGTTTTTGCCAAAGGGGATGACTATACACTTTTTGGCGTTTAGCTTGAGGCCATGGCTCTGGCACCAGTTGTCTGTTTCTATGAGGCCCTTTTGGAGGATGCTTGTGTCAGCTGGAGAGTCTATTATGGCACCCAGTTTGCAGTCATCTGCGAACTTGGTCAGCCACAGTCCTTCCATGTTGTTCTGTACCTCCGAGAAATATATACCGAACAAGAGAGGTCCCAAAACTGAGCCTTGTGGGACGCCACTTGTAACTGGTTTGGAGTCTGACATGGCTCCAGCTTTCTCACTTAGAGTTGATTTAACTCCCACTCATTCTCCCTTTCTTTGTCTGAGTCAAGATATCTCAATTTAACTGCCTCTTTATCGTTTACCCACCTGTATTTGTGCTAGTTTCAAAGGTAATTCTTTTATGTTACCAGTTGTAATCAGGAGTTTAAAGGTCAACACTTTTCCATTCCTATCACAAGTTCAGTATATCAGGGAATAACATTTTAAATATTAGTTTTATTTTCTTTTGTTCCTTTATCACATATCACATACCATAAGTGCTTTTTGAATGTTGCTTCAGAGTAATTGTTCTACAAATCTAGATGCCCCAACTACTGATAGTTTTCTATATATTTGCCATAATTTTCACAATATATGCACTTTCTCAAAGCATATGAAAAAGTCTGCGAATGTCAGTCTAGATTATCCAGATTTGAATTCCAAATCTGGCAGAGATAAGCTTTTTACCAGTACTATCCCCAGTGAATCATTAATGGGTCCAGTCTACTCCACCATGTTGTTTTCAAATATTCCTACTGATTTTCTCTTCCTCACCTTTTGTAACTCCATGCAGTCAGGAATGTTGTTTTCTTGCCTTGTTCTTGATTCTTATGAATACTGCTCAGTTTATTTGAGTTACATTTCTCTCACACTTTTGTTGTTTAACAAGCTATATGACTACCTGCTGGCTATTTAAAAAATCCATGTCATCTAATGTAAACAATGCCATATACTTCATGTGCACTTCAAACAATCCACTCAGGTTCCACAGTTCAATTTGTATCACTTATAATCAATTTGCAGCCTCCATGACATTCGTTCTCAACAGTATTTTATTTCTGCTAGTCACCATGTGGTATCATGGCCCCTCTTCTGCAGGTCTGCAGGTCCTCACTAACTTCTTCTTAATTATTCTCTCATTGCACTGCACACTCCATTTCTACCATCATTGGTCACTACACAGTACCTTTACATTTAGTAAACTAAAATCAAAATTTAAGAGGCTACTTTTATTTTACTATTTAGCAGTTTAATGTTTGGCTGAATTGGGCAACTTCAGGAGGCAACTGACTTCAACAAGCACCATGCATACATCAGACATGTACCATCTAATATCAACTGACCATCGTCTGGCCCTATTGTTTCCCTTAATATAGCCATGTTTTAATAATAACATTTTGCAAGCTCCATGGTAATGACTGCAGCTATATGTTTTGGTCAGTCAGTTATTTTTTTTTTTTTTTGCTTGTCAGAATAAGAAAATTCCATGATGCAACATGATTGTTTCTTGTTATGACCAGAGACAGTATGATCACATGTCAAAATACAAGATAATATTTATTTATTTTACATTTGTTTACCAGGGAAGTCTGATTTGGAACAAGCCAATTTTCATTAGAGGCTCAGGGAGAAAAGCTCCAGATGCATGCCTTTGTGACCTGGTAGGAAACTGGAGCACCCTGAGGAAACTCAAACAAATGCAGGGAGGACATGCAGACTCCACACAGAAGGCACCCCAGACGAAAGTCGAACTAAAGAGCCCCTTGCTGTGAGGTGACAATGCTAACCACTGCACTATCAATAATGTAATACATCATAGTTTTATTACCCATTTTTTAGCCACTTCCCTTTGAAGTGAAGCAAATCATGAATAAAGCAAAGCAGGACTAAACAGGCCTTCTCATTCACAGAGCACTGCACTCCAAACACAGTCTAAGTCCCTTTTGACTATCACATTTTTACATCCTATGCACTGATTCAAGGTTAGAGACCACTAGATTGCTGGTAAGATTAATATACATTGTTTCCCATGATATAAACCTGAATGTGAGTTATGTTAACATGTGGAAGTTATTGCACAAAAACAACTACACAAAGCGTAACAAGTGACGATCTATTGTCTGTTAGCTAGGAGGCAACAAGATGACTAATTTTGTTACAGCCTTCATCTATGTTCAAAGCCATGTACAATTTAAAATCATATTCCTTGTATGGAGTCATTAAAATGACTGAGATCTTCTTGCTTTGACATTGCACCTCAATACTGTACAGCACCTTTGATGTTGTTAGCACTAAGAGACCACTGACAACATAGCCTTGAGTATTGTTGTAACACATAAGCCTCTTGTAATAAGGAAAGAAAAGAAATATAAAAATAATGTACAACTGATATTGAGGACTCCATAAGTTTTGCCATTTTTGTCTTCCTGCAACATTTGTTTCTACACCAAAGTCTTTTTTGTAGTCCAGAGGCTGATTAAAATGGATGCCACTGCACCTGTTGGCATATCACCACTACTGGAGGTCTGTGACTACTCCCTTTGCTGACTTTTAGTGTCTTTGACAGTTTTCTATGGCCATATCTTATGAACCGTTTAGGAGTCAAAGACCACAAGCATGACTGACAGTCCTCTACCATGAGCTGGAAAACCTCCTGTTTCCTACTTTTTCAAAATAAATAAATAAATAAAACATATTATCCATGAGGAATTCTCTGACATCTGCTGGAATTCACAAGGTATTTAACTAATTTTGTCACTCTTTAAACAATGACCACTATAACACAAATAGTTGTCATGTGATCCATAAAAGAATACATAGCACAATGCACAAAACCATAAGAAAAACTGTACACATTCCTTTGTTTTGACAGCACTTCTTTCTCCTCCTGAGCTACTATATATATATATATGTGTGTATGTATGTATGCATGTATGTGTGTGTGTGTGTGTGTGTGTGTCTATACACACACACACACACACACACACACACACACACACACACACACACACACACACACGTACAGAAATCATAAATTACATGTCAAACACTGTCTTATATGAAGAAGAAAAATATAATTTAAAGAACAGTCAACAATTACAAGTACTTGTGATACATCTTATGTGCCCTTGCTCTGTCTTATTTCCATTGGCTAAGAAGGTCAGAAGAGCACCTGTTCAGGTGAGTGTAGTAGTGCTGCCACTGCTCACCGGAGTGAGGTATGCCACTCACATCAGACACTGCCCTGGCAAGAATGTGGCAGGCATCCACTTTAGTCATGTGCTCCTGGTGGTCTCCATACAGAAGATATAGAAATATCTTACTCGCTTTGCAGCACCACCAAAAGAGCCCTGCCAACAAATGGTGCCCTTGGAAGCCATGGCTATTTACCAGGTCACATTCCAAAGAAATATTTTAGCCCTCTTATGGTCATACATGTTGAATTGTCTGTACATGATACACACCATTATACAGCTAGTTAAAGTGACTAGCCATGGTGTCAGCATTGCTTAGCATTGAAGTTTGAACCATGGCACAATGTTGTTAGGGTGTGAACACTAGCATGAAAACTTCATACTAGGTGAATGACATCTAACTTTGGTATCATTTTACTCTTTACTTCCTCTATAGGTTTCAAAACTGTAGTAGATTTCCATACATCCCAGGCAAGTGTCATTGTCCTGCCCGTGCATGCTCAGTGAACGTCGCAGCTGCTAATGCAAGTGCATTAAGGTGATCAAGCCTCTTAGCACATGTTTGGTCATAGCTGCAATGAGTAAAATTTGCATGAGTGTTCATTAGATGCATCCTTATTAGCACATTTTGTAATGTCATTTTCTGTGGCTACGTAGAAACAACTACCAGTGCTTGTTGACAGTTGGATAGCAGATGTTTTCACTGCAAGCTGTTTTGTTGGAATGGTTAAAAATATTTAATTGCTACAGCTGCTCCTATGTATAAACAAGGATTTCTTTGAAAATATGATCCCAGTACATATTTTTTTGTGTTCTAGTTTACCACATGTACATCTGTGCTGACAGTGTGAGGGGGTGTAATACTTTGTGTACAGTACCATGATAGCAGACATGTTTCTGTGTTGTAGGATAATAAACTACAATGCACTTATTATTCAACATCTGCATATAAATAAAATCCATGCATGCATGTAGTCCAAGCAGAGTGGTCTTCAGTGTTTATTGCTATGACCCATGTTTTATGACATGTACAGCTTCTTAACCGCTAAAGCACTTACTATAATACATATACTGTAATGTCCATGGATGTTTGTGAGGGGTCTGACTTATGCAGGTATTACTACTTGATACACCTGGTAGAGGTTACATGAGATGAAAGCAACATTGTCTTGCAAGAGGACAGGGCCGGCTTTTGGTCAACTGGTGCCCTAGGCAAAAAATCTCCACAGTGTCCCCCCAACACCACCCAGTGCCCCCATCCTGGTCTACTTACACTATCCAGATTACTGGAAAAGCACCCCTGCTAGAGTAGCACCCTAGCCGGCCGCCTAGTTGGTCTATGCCTAAGGCCAGCTATGCAAGAGGATGAGACTATTTTCAAATGTCTTTTGTGTGTCTGATGCTGAAGGGAGGGTGAGTGTTTTGATAGGCTTAAGAGTGAAACTGTAAACAGTGTTTATTGTCAGTGGCACACATGCAGGCCACATACAGTTATGTCTGTGTACCCGCAAAACACACTATCTACAGCTGGAGATGCCATGATTCTGTTAAGTAACAAATCATCTCTAGCATTCCTGATTTACTTGTTATCTTGTAAGAGTACTTCATTATAGTGTACCTTACTGTATGAATATAAACATATCTCCAGGTTGGTCAAACAGGATGATACCATGGAGCTTATCCGTAATCATTTCACCATAGATAAGGCCCCTCACCATATCATAGCTAGATGCAGGTCACCATCTATGCTCCTAGAGTCTCACAAATCTTATATAAACTTACTAGAGGTGCACACCATCCAACCAAACACCCTATTCATGGATGACTTTAACTTCCTCTCTATAGACCAGGAAACATACACTGACTCAAACTCCCAGGCACAATGCTTCATCAACTTTATTAACACAAACACTCTTAAAGAGATAGTACACATTCCAAACAGAAGATCATAAACACTGGATCTGATATTCACCAATATGGGAGAGAGTCGCACCCCCCGACCCTGTTACTTCCTCAGTAAGATTGGATCAGAAAGCTGTCTCATTTGAACTAAAAATTAAATCTAGAAAATCCAGCAAAAATGGTAGAAGGAGCAATTGAAAGGCAAACTACATCCTTTTAAATGACATTTTATCAAAATCCAAGGCTGCCTCAACCCTAAAACCACAGTTACTTAAGCAGAATTATTAACAGAGTCTTTATAATACAAACATGAGAATAGCTGCAGAGAGGCTGCCGTAACTACTAGAAATAAACCAAAAAAAAACCCCTAAAAACAAACCCCACTGTTGAAATCCTCACCTAAACAGAATAAAATAAAAAATTAGGGATTTGGGGACCCAAGTAGATAGCAATCTCTCCTTTGACAATCATGTTGCCAAAGTGGTTAGAGACCTTCTATATAGCCCACCTTATCATGAAAGGGTTCACATCTAGATCAAGAGAGGTCATAGTGCCCCTCTACTCATCACTCATCAGGCCCATAATTGAATACAATGCCCCATTTGAGATGTACCTTACTCGACACCTGAAGCAACTGGAAAGACCCCAAAAGTACCTCACCAAGAGGATCAAGGGACTCAAACAGATGCCCTACGCAGTTAGGCTAAAGAAACTCCAGCTCTACTCAGTTGCTTACCGCCTACTCAGAGGCGATCTGTGCCTGATGTATAAAGCCATGTCCAACCCAGAATTAATGTACATGCTCCACCTCAGGAAATCCAAATCCCTTAGAGCTACACACTCCAGGGAATTAAACCTTAGCACAGAAATAAATAGGACATGCCGCTGGGACAGATTCATATTCCAGAGGCTCCCCTCACTCTAGAAGAAAATCCCAATCCATGTTAGGCAGAGCCCCTCAATGACCCTCTTCAAGAGAAATCTTGACGAGTGGATGGGAGATCGTAGGTTTACCCCTGGGATCTCTTCTCTGTCCCTACTAGGCAGAGGCACAGTAAACTAACCTTAAAAGGGCTATCTTCTGTGACCTACTATACAGAGGCACAGTCAACTAATCTAAAAGGGTGGCGAAAGCCAAACACACTCTGGCTAGGCTTATAAATGCCCTAGGGCAGATAGCCTAGTATCAACCTATGAACCTATAAATAAAAGAAGAAAATGCATGGCCAAAATCAGGAAAAGTAACTTCCTTAAAGATAAATACTTTCTTATACAACTAAACACGACTCTGTTACACGAGGCTTGGGAGGTCACTCAGTGGAAGTTCTAGCTTTGCTGGAGTTTTCATTTTGTTTATACAACTAAACAAGAAACTAAGAGGTCTAATTAAGCCCAACAAGGCCAACTATGAGTTCAGGATAGCCTCACAGGCTAAGAACAATAAGAAGGCCTTCTTTAGCTGCATCCACAACCTTAGAAGTAACACACAAGAGTCTGCTGAACTGGTGGTGAATGGTACCATCTACACTGACTAGGGTGGAATAGCAAATCTAATGGATGATAAATTCAGCTCAAATATCACTCCCTACTAACCCCTAGCTCTACCAGATGAAATCCCCTCCAAATTACTTCCCCCAGCTATTACTCACTAATGCCAAGAACGCTTCCTCCATGGTTCCCAACAGCATCCCTGGTTGCCTTCTGAACAGTCTAAAACATAACCTATCAGGACCACCTGAGGCTCTCTTCTTCATGAAACAGGCTGTGTTCCAAATTAATGGAAGACTGTAACGGTCATCCACTCCACAAGGGTAGACCATCAACTGACACAGGGAACTAACGACCTATCAACCAACAAGCCTAATATGCAAAGACATGGAATAAATTATCATGAAAATCATAAACAAGGACATTGGCAATCTAACACTTGACCCATCTCAATTTTGTTTTGTTAAGGGAAGGTCATGCCTCCTTAACCTGGTAGACTTCTTTGAGAGGGCCACCAAAGCAATGGACATGGGTAAAACAGTGCATACTCTATATCTTGGCCTTGCTAAGGCCTTTGATACATTTCTCTATTCATACATTGTTGACAAGCTTTCTGAGCTAGGTATAAGCATTTACATATCTCACTGGATTGCAAGCTGGGTCACAAACAAGACCCAAGAAGTCAGAATTGATAGATTGGTCAGTAGTGGAATACCTGATAGCTCTCTGCTGGGACCATTCTTGTTTGCCATCTACTTATTGGAAGTCAAGGCTAATGTTAAAGGCATCAGTCTCACCAAATTTGCAGCTGTAAATTGGGAGCTATTATAGATTTCCCCAAGACACAAACATCTTACTAATGGGTTTAACACAGACAAATGACTACTGCCAAAGCCATTGCCTAAAACTCAATGCCAAACATGCATTATAATGCCCTTTGGGAAGTGGTCAATGCAAGTTAAATACTTTATCAATAACATGCTCTTAACAGTCGATCCAGTAGAAAAGGATCTGGAAACACATGTAGACAACAATCTGGTCTTTGACCAACATGTAGCTAAGATAATAAGAAGCCTAAATTTACCTACAATACTCACTGTGGAATACTGTCAGAAGCCATTAAATGTGTTGTTCATGTGGTTTCTACATTTTAAATATTTTCTTTTGTTTATTTACTTTCAACGGTGCCATACGGTGCAGATAGGGAGAATTTCCCCTTTCTGCACTGACAACATTTTTGAAATTGAGGCTGGTGGGCTATAATTAAAGTCTGTTGGAGGCCAGAATGGGAGGTATGATTCAGTGAGATGTCAGGCCACCAACATGGTAGGCACCTCAAAAGGTCAGGCTACCTGCTTGGCACAGGAACGGAGAGAAATAGGACACAGCTACAGGCAGAGCCACCAGTAGCAGAGGTGAAAGTGTTTCTAGCATCTCTGCATGGAGAACTGGACAATTCAAAAATCCACAGTAGGATCCTGAATCTTGGCACAAAACTCTGCCATCCATCTAGAATATCTGTTGATGAAGTCCCAGGTGGGTGTGTCTTAACATATGTAAGTATCTGCCATGGTAGGTAAACGTCTGGTATAATATAACTTACAGTCATAACCAATTCTTTTCACAAGAACACCAGGGCTGCATGTACAGAGACCCTGGCACAAGGTATGATACCTATTAATTTCCCATATCTCTGTATTAGGTGGTATGAATTCACTCACTGAGTTTCAGGTAATTGTAAAGGGTCTTATTAGTGTAATGAATGGCTTTGGTGTTTTCACAGATGCAGTGTTATCAGGGCTATTCACCATGGGTATAAAGCTGCCTGATGTTGGAAAATGTCAGGCTATGATGATGATGATGATGATGATGATGATGGGATCGAAATAATGGCATGGTTTGTGTTACAGTGTCAGTGTTGCAAATGGGTAATGTGAGATCAACACCCCAACCCACCATAGAAACACAGGAAGGCACAAAAGGAAAGGAAGACACAAATTGATATGTGAAGGGATGGCATTTGCTTCACTTGTGGTACATTTTCCCTGTGCTTGGTGCAAGCTCCATTCAGCAAATGGAAGACATGAGTGGATGTTGAGCTGGTTGCTGAACACACCATGGATACCATCCACAACCTAAGTAAGGTGTGTCAATGGCTGCAATCCAGCATATGTGCAGGACCATAAAATAGAAGCAAGCTGACACCAAAACAATGCTTGCCAGTCTCCTCACACTCTCCTAACCACCCAACAAATATGTAACACACACATCACAAAATATTACTCAAACATACAAAGAGACACACATTTGCTCATTGATGACAGCTGACATTGTAGCCTTCTCGATCTGTGTATATGAAGATAACTGCACCCTGCCTTCTGAAACTTGTTACTTGGGAAGCCCATGTTTGATGCACAGTGTGGCCAGTTGATATGTGTTAGATCACATCCTGATATGTGTTCAATCTCATCCTGGGGGAAAATTTATATGCATCACTTTTTATTTTTTGAATAATACTTCATTCTGTTCCATAATAATGAACTAGACACTGCCCCTTATTCAGTGCACTGGCATACTGCACCTGCATGCATCTGGTACAGTCCTCCCCTGAAGCCAGTTCTTCCATAGGATCTCATAAGATACCTCCTGCACTGATGAAGATGGGACTTCCTCATTCTGGGTGTGTTCAGACTCACAGCGGGGTACCCAGTTGCAGTGGGTGTGCATCAGTGTTCAGCTCTGAGCCCACAGCTGTTCATATTGGTGACTGACTAGCATCAGGATTAGCATACAGGTGAAAGAGGACACATCAGCAAAGTTGCTGTATGCAGATGATGTGGCATTACAAGCATTCTGAAAAACAACTTCACAAAGGATGGGGGGAATGGAATGGAAAACATGAAGGCATACCGGATGAAATGAAGTACAAGTAAGGCAGTTATAATTTCAACAAATGGGAAAAATCATAAGAAGCAGAGAATTGAGATGAAAGGGAAAATAGTGGAACAAGTTAAAAACTTCAAGTATCTGGAATCTACCCGGTTGAGGAGAAAGGAAGTCTGAATAAGCAGGTCAAAGATAGAATCAGTGGGCCTGAAGCTAACTTGTACGGGTACCTGACAAATCTTCGAATGCTCAAAATTTCGAACGTTACATGGTCGAGACCAAACGTTCGAAATTTTGAGTGTTCGAAGATAGACTTTCAATTGCGCTATCCAGTGCAGATAGGGAGAATTTCCCTTTTATGAACTGAAGTGCGGTCTCGGAGTTGGTATATTTAAGGAGGGGGGGTGTGGGGGGTGCAGGAGGGCTTGACCCCCTGCCTATGCTGTTAAAGTGTTTTTTCTTTTTTTACTTTTTTTTATTTGATGTTCGAACATGCAAATGTCAAACATTTGGTCTTGACTATGTAATGTTCAACATTTTGGATGTTCGAACATTTAACATAGACCTAACTTGTAGAGAGCGTCAGGGGAATGTATGACAGAAGAATGCCAAAGAAGTTGAAAAGTAAGCTGTATAAAAGCATTTATATCACGTTATCGAAAGATGAAAATAGCGAATGCTATTTCATCGGCCCCAAAACATCTAAACATGAAAATATCAAACATTCAGAACAGCAAATTTTTTCCCATGGAAAAAATTTGCTGCTCTAAAACACATACACACAACACAAGCACATCAAACAAACAGCAACCACACACATACACTTAAATTCCTACATCTAACACTATACTAAACTAAACATACACTATCTACCTACTTACCTTAACCCAAACCCCAACCCTAAGGTCCGTCACTATCGCACACTCACCTAACCCGCGCCCTAACCCTAACTCACTTAAACCGCCCCTAACCCTAAAGTCTGTCACTATTGCACACACACCTAACCTGCACCCTAACCCTAACTCATTTAACCCGCCCCTAACCCTAACGTACAAACAGTCGCACACTTACCTGAACCCAACCCGTAACTTTCCACCACAGCGCTAAGAATAGCGAAGCCACAGAAACAGCCAACCGAATTCTTTCCTGAGGAAAGAATTCACTGTTCTGCAGCTTCGCTATTCTTAGTGATCACTGAATAGTGTTCGATATCAGAACATTCGAAGTTTTAATACTTCGATGCTCTGATATAGACCTATATAAAACAGTAGGGAAACCAGTACTACTGTATGGTACAGAAATGTGGGCAGTGAAGGCAGAACAGTTGACAAAGCTAGAGGTGATGAAGTTGAAATACTTGAGATGGGTGGTAGAATCCCCACTGTTGGACAGACAAACAAATCAGGATATCAAAGCAGAAGTCCAAGTAGCTACAATTGTAGAGTAGGTTACGGAGAACAGATTATGGTGGTTTGGGTATATGCACAAGAAAGTGAAGAAGATTTGGAACAGAGAGGAAGAAGGCAAATGAAATGAGGGTATCCAAGAAAGAAATGGATGGATTGTATGAAAGAAGCCCTACAGCAGTCAGGCATGACTCTCAAAGAAGGTAGGAGAGTGGCATTTAATTGAGAGAGATAACAACAGAGATGCAAAACCATACTTCTCAACTGTACAGATTTTTGCAGAAGTCCAGATTTTTGACTCATATTTTTGGTCTGTTTTTCATAAAGTTGTGGTTTTCTGGCAAATTAGTGGGAAATTATTAAAGATTGAAGTTAGAAAATAAAGACAGACATTTGAGTTTCATACTTCTAACCCTTCAAAAATTCATGCTAATGCAATACCTGTTATTTTATCAATTTTCTAAGTTTGTAAGAGCAATATTTTAAAAAAAGTGTCCCTATTTTTGGGCCTTTGTCCCACTTTTCTTTATGGCTTTGTACAGATTTCTTGCTCTAAGAGGTTGAGAGGTATGGCAACCCCCCCCCCCCCAACCCTTATGAAGAAAATGGGAAGAAGGTGATTGATGATATGTGTCAAATATGGGACTCGTGTACTGTCTGGGTGAGTTGCAGTCATATTGCATTTTATACCCTGTGCATTACAGACCACCTGACAGATGATAGACTGGAGCTCCTTATGGCTGATATATCTTCTTTACTGCTCCCCTGGTGGGGTCTTTATTGCAATATGGGTACCGACTATGGTTCCAGAACCTCTGGGAAATTGGTTATGCCATAAAAATCCTGTATAGATTTGATTGTCTCCTCTGTAGTATGTAGAAACAACATAGGCTCTACTACATGCTATAGCATGGCATTGAGGACCTGATGGAGTATCCCTGAAGTTGATGCCTGAATAAACCAGTAGTGTTCCTCATTGGTTGCTGGAAGGTCTCTGCTGCTAGCATTCTCAAAACCATGCATACCTTGGTATCCATAGGCATTGTGCACATCCAACAAACCCTCATATGAGGGTGACACATCTATAATAGCTCCTATATGTCCATATGGCAGTGATCCACAATTTCAATGTCAGGAAGGGCATACTTTATTAAGAGCTGATAGATGACATGATACCACAAAGTTCGACAATCTACAACACCATGGCTTCCAGCAGTGATTACAGCCTATTGCATTTACAGATTTACTGGTGCAATACCTACCCTTTACATTTCCTTGGTCTGCCTCCCATAACTCCAGGATTGTGTGGTGGTCATCAACACTATAATTAAATATCTTCTGGTACAGTATATACATACATGTCTGAATCACTTTGCCATGTTGTTTGCCCACATTTGCTTTAATGGGTGCCCTCATTTTAATAATGTCACTCATTATACTGTCATGTGTATGTACTATGCAAGCCAAAGAATCTCTTGGTTTTCCCTTCCCTCTGCTTTCCCAGTCTGACCTCATAACCTATCCTGGCAATATGTAATCCCATTGGAATAATTAATTAAGTGAATTTTGTAAACAAATTGTACATAATTAAAATCTTTTGTAACCTTTTGTGAATAATTCTTTCCAGTAACAACTGTTCCTATACTCACTCAAACTTTACTGGAATTAACTATGTACACTTTAAGTACACTTTATAACACTTAGTCTTAAAATATAATCAGCATTTGTTAGAAACTGGTTTCACCTTTATATTCTGCTACTCCCCTTCTATAGATTTCTTTTTTGTTTCATAGGTAAATATGATTAAAATGTATATGTTACCATCAATGAGTGTCACAATTTATGTTCTTGTTTTATGATTCTGTTTCATGTATTATTTTATGGTTATAAATTTTCTAACTCTGTTTCATGTATTATTGCAAATCTGAAGCTTTTCTCCTTGGGTTCTTGCTGAAAAAGCATTTGCTGCTTAGTCTGACTTTCCCAGTAAACAAATGCATATAAAATAAAATAAATAAATAATACATGTCATAGACATCTCTTTTCTGTTAATTTTAACCCAGATGGGGAGGATTTGTGCATCCACCTGCACCCTTTGAATTCTTGCCTAAAATAAACAAAGGAAACAGAATGAGGGCGTGTCATATCCAGCAAAGAATTATACATATAGGAGAAAATACTTCCCAAATTCTCTTTTGCCCAATGCTCTGCTTCATAAATAATGACTGGGTAGATCTTTGCTTTATGTACATTATCAAGGTGGCTATAGTCATATCTCTCCCCAGATTCACATCTACCTTCAAAAAAAGGCAGTAACTCACTGGGATTTAGAAAGGCTTAGCTTGATGTCAAAGACATATTTCAAAGGTTTCCACACCATTCTAACCCTTTCTGATTCACAGACCAGTCTACTGCTGAGGTTTTCCCCTTATGAGGACCTTAGTGCTGGGAGCAGTTTCCTTGATGAAACTGCATGCTAATGTGGTAGTACAGGGAAGTGGACAATAATGTCTACAGCTCCTGATTTGTTTAGTCTCTAAAAGGAGAAAGTGAATGCTGTAAAAAGATGGGGGGGTCACCTATTCCCTGATATGGGAGTGCTTGTAATGCAGTTAAGTTCATACAAGCTGTGGGTGTGTGGGAAGGTGTCACTCTGTGTGGATGTGTGTGGACATGCACGTATATGTCTATAATGGCATGAATGAGGGTGCATGAATGTGTATGAGCATGCATGTGTGTGTGTGTGTGTGTGTGTGTGTGTGTGTGTGTGTGTGTGTGTGTGTGTGTGTGTGTGTGCATGTTTGCCTGTGTGACTGTGTGAGTGTGCAAATGTGTGTGTGTGTGTGTGTGTGTGTGTGTGTGTGTGTGTGTGTGTGTGTGTGTGTGTATGTTTGCTTGTGTGACTGTGTGAATGTCTACAAGTGTGTGTGTGTGTGTGTGTGTGTGTATGAGTGTTTGTGTGTTAGTGTGTGTATGAATGTCTACAAGTGTGTGTGTGTGTGTGTGTGTGTGTGTGTGTGTGTGTGTGTGTGTGTGTGTGTGTGTGTATGTTTGCCTGTGTGACTGTGTGAATGTCTACAAGTGTGTGTGTGTGTGTCTGTGTGTGTGTGCATTAGTGGTTGTGTGTCTGTGTGAGTGTGTGAATGTCTACCAGTGTGTGAGTGTTTGTGTGTTTAGATACATGCATATAGGGGATGCCTTTGCTAATAGGATCCATGGGTATTAATGTCAGGTCTGACAGAGTAGTGTTCAAGTCAGAAACATGATGAACAGACACAAATGAGGTCTTTCTCATTGTGGTTATTCCAATGCTCTGAAATAAAATATCTTTTCATGTGATAACTGACCATGCCACTATAGGCAATTAGCACAGGTGGAGGGAAATTTTGAGAAGCAGCACAAGTGCATAGAAATTCTTTGAATGGCAAGGGCCTACTTTTCAGTTTTTTGTATACGTTTCTTGTGTACTTTCATGTGTCCCTTCCATAACTATTGTTATACTGCATATGATTAATATGATTCCACACTGTATATGCTCACATGAAATGCAGCCATGGTGGTATGGCGGTAGCATTGTCACCTCACAGCAAGAGGTTCTCCCGTTTAATTCTCGGCTGGACTTGGGAGTGCCTTCGGTGTGGAGTCTGCATGTCCTCCCCGCAGTTGGGTAGCGTTCGAAAGACATGCGTGCATAAATGAGCGTGCCTTCATTGAAGGTTGGGCATCGAGCTGGCACCTCGGTGTTTCGTAAAAATCTACTGTCAATCATTAGTGGACCGGAGGTCCGCTGTGGCGACCCCTTACCGGGAAAAGCTGAAAGACAAACAAACATATGCTCACATGAAATAATAATTGACTATATCGATGAAGTGACATACCATCTATTACTGCATATCATTGCTGGAGCCTTCCTGTGTCCTGACAGAGTGCTCTTCAAACTATCTGGAGATATACAGAGCTAAGTATACTTTTCTGGCACTTCAGAGTTGTGTACTGTTAATTGTTGCTTGACTAATTTTATATCATTGCAGGCTGACTTCAGAGTTGTGCACTGTTATTTTTGCTTCACTGTATAGTTTTTCAGGTTTCTGCTGAAGGTGTTCTTTTTCCCCTACCCCCTCTCCCTATTCCTGTTTTGTTGTTTAAATTTGGAGGCTTTTACAGTTGCCCACCCCCACTGTAGATTTGATCTGGGACACTCTCCCCAGTCCCATCTTTTTACCTCATTCTACCTAATAGACTCCTTCTGCACTTGTTTTTAGTCATTTTTAATTTAATTGCAGTTTTTTAAACTATTTGGTCTAACATTGCTATATACTCAAGTGTGCTAGCTTGCACTGCATTTAAATTGTTTTTACTGCTGTTTTAGCTACTTTTCTGTATATATAAAAAAAAAAAATCTAAGCTTGTTTCCTACCTTTCCTGTAACTAGTGTAGTCTAGATTCAGATTTGCTGTATCCAGGACTGTATGTAAGCTTCTGAGCCCCCCAAGATTTCTGTGTTGGAGGGAAGCCTTCTAGCTTATGAGTGCTTCAGTGGGAGTGGTAAGCACTAGGTAAACTATCTACCACATAAGGAGTGGTTCTGGCCCAGAAATTGTAGTTATTGGTCGTTTGGGCAGTTTTTCCATCTCTCTCAACTTTCTGATTTAAAAGCCCACATTTGCACTTGTTTCCCATCTTTCCTGTAACTAGTTTAGTACAGATACACATTCTTAGTTTTAGCACTTGAATTTGCTTATTCGTGATCAGCACTTGTTCAGAACTTGTTGTAAGCACTAAATAAGCTATAAATTACTACAGCACTCAACCTTCCTCATTACCTAGAGGAAAACAGTTTTGGTACTTACTTTCCTCATTTGCTTAGAGAAAAACAGCTCTTGTACTCACTTTCCTCACTTATATGTTCATAGGTTCATAGGTAAATACTAGGCTATCTGCCCATGGGCATTTATAAGACTAGCCAGAATGTGTTGGCTTTCGCCACCCTCTTAGATTAATTCCCTGTGCCTCTGTCCAGCAGAGACATTAGTTCCCTGCACCTCTGTCCAGCAGAGCCACTGCAGTGATCCCTAGGGTAAATTTTCTGTCTCCCATCCACCCGTCAAGGGTTCTCTTGAAGGGTTTTAGTGAGGGGCTCTGCCTGATGTATATTGGAATCCTGTTTCAAAGCATGGGGAGTCTCTGGGACAGGAATCTATCCCTCCAGCACGTCCTATTTATCATCGTGGTGAGGTTTATATCTCCAGAGTGTGTGGCTCTCCGGGGTTTGTTTTTTTTTTTTAGGTGGAGCATGTCCATCAATTCAGGGTTGGACATGGCCTTGTATGTCAGGCAGAGATCACCTCTGAGTAAGCGGTATGCAATCGAGTACAGCTGGAGTTTCTTGAGTCGGGCTGCATAGGGCATCTGTTTGAGGCCAGTAATCTTCTTGTTGAGGTACTTTTCTGGTCTTTCCAGCTGTTGCAGGTGTCTTGTAAGGTACATTCCAAATGGGGCATTGTATTCTATGATGGGTCTAATGAGTGATGAGTAGAGAGGCACAATAACCTCTTTTGGTCTAGATGCGAACCCTTTTGTGATTAGGTGGGCCACATAGAAGGATTTTCTAACCACCTTTGCAATATGATTATCAAAGGAGAGATTACTATCTACTTGGGTCCCCAGATCCCTTATTACATTTTCTGTATTTAGGGGACTACCACCTATGTGGTAGTTCATGGGTACTTTGTTTTTTACAAAGGAGATGACTATGTACTTTTTGGCATTTAGCTTGAGGCCATGATTTTGACACCAGGTGTCCTTCTCAGTGAGACCATTCTAGAGGGTGTCTGTATCAGCCAGAAAATCAATTATGGCCCCTAGTTTGCAGTCGTCTGCGAACTTGGTCAGCCATAGTTCTCTTGTGCTTGCCTGTACCTCTGAGAAGTATATACCGAACAGTAAGGGTCCTAGGACTGAGCCCTGGGGGACGCCACTTGTAACCAGTTTAGAGTCAGACCTAGAGCCTGCAACTCTCACTGTGTGGGTTCTATCTGTGAGCCAGTTGGCAACCCATCTTGTGATGTAGGGGTTTATGTTCAAGCTGGTGAGCTTGTCTATAATACCAGAATGGGGAATGGTTTTGAAAGTCTTTGCGAGGTCTAGGTAGGCTGTGTGGACCTCCTTTTCCTCATCTAATGCCTTAGTAACTGTCTCAAAGAAGTCCACCAGGCTTAGGAGGCGTGATCTACCCTTAACAAAGCCAAACTGGGTAGGGTCCAAGGTTTGGACGTTTCCAATGTCTCTGTTAATGAGTTCCATGATGATGTGCTCCATAGCCTTACAGACCAGGCTAGTCAGGCTTATAGGGCGATAGTTCCCAGGGTCCGTTGTGGCTCCACCTTTGTGGAGTGGGATAACTGTTGCTGTGCACCACTCTGTGGGTATATAGCCTGTAGAGAGGCTGAGTTTGAGCAGTGTGTTAAGGTGGGGGATTAATTTGGTTTGGAGCTCTTGTAAGACACAGCCTGGGACACCGTCCAGTCCCATTGAAGCTGTGTTTTTGGCTTTGGCTAGGGCTGTTTTAACCTGTGTGATGGTGATTGACAGGGCCGTACATTCTTTTGATATGGTTATGGACCCTTTAGGGGGTGAGAGGGGGTGAAGTTTGCACTAAACCTTTCTGCCAGAATGTTGGCAATATCAGTCAGTTCAGTGTATTTTGTGCCATTCTGCACTAACTCAGAGCAGATCTGAGAGTTTCCACTTAGGTTCTTGACATAACGAAAGAACGCTTTGTGGTTATCTTTGGAGTCCTTGGCAATTTTTCTTTCGAAGCTAGCCTTGGGTGATTTAATGAGGGATCATAGTTTATTGCTGATACTGATCAGGGGTGTCTTTCCTTCTTGGGATTTTACTCTTTTCTGTACTAGTTTCCTCCTTCTATTGTATAGCTTGTTTATGGCAGGAGTCCACCAGACTGGTTTCCTTTTCTTGGAGGAGTGTACTTGGGATAGCATGATCCATGCATTCCTGCAGATGCTCATAGAGTGCCTTTGTAAAGGTTTCAGCAGCTTGGACAGCATTGTCCTTTAGCATGGAGGCTGTGAACCTTTCCACCTCAATCTTAAGTAATGTGAAGTTTGCTTTTGAAAAATTTTTCATGGTGGTTTCCTTGATTGGGGGTGGGGGGAATGTGGATATCCAGAGTGATTAATCTATGGTCTGATCTAACCAGCGAGGGGTTGACCTCTGGTGTGGAACACTGGCCGCCCATGTTGGTGATGACTAGGTCCAATATGTTGTTCCCTCTGGTGGGAGTGTTGATCAGTTGATCCAGGGCATTCGAGTTTATAAATTCTAGGAAGCATTGGGCAAGGGAGTTAGTACTTGAGTAGTTCACCCAGTTTATGTTTGGGTAATTGAAATCACCCAGTATTAGGGTGTTTGGTAGGACCTTCATATTTCACAGTGTCTCCAGAAATGCAGAATGGGGGACCTGGGTCATGGTGGGTGATCTGTAGCAAGCTACAATTTCGATTGCAGTTTTGACCATTGTTAGTTGCGCATGGATGATCTCTGATGCATTGTGCTGCGCCACTAACCTGGAGGTGTGGGTATCCTTGATGAAAATGGATACACCTCTGCCTTTTGTGTTTGGGTTCTGGTTCTGTGACCGAAAGGTATGGTATGAGTTATAGCCTGGTAGTGCTGGGGTGCTCTCAGAAGCCTTAAACCAGGTTTCTGTTACTGCACAGATATCAATGTTCTCCATACTGAAGAGTGCCTCGAGTGCATGCATTTTGAGGTTTAGACTTGTGGCATTGAGTAGCATTACCCTCAGTTTTTGGTTACTTGTGCTATTTATGGTGGTGGGTTTGTCTTTTGAGCCTTGCCTAAAAAAGGCACTATGGGTGCGGCAAGAGCCTTGGCCAGTATTTGAAAGCCTATGGATGACAGTTGCAAGCCATCTCTTGCAAAGCAGCATCTAGAGGAAAATAGTTTTTTATTCAGGCATGTCCAAGGGTCATCTCCCAGTGTTCTCTCCTGTCTATCTGATGAATCTGGGCATCTTGGGGCAATGTAGAAATTGCCTCATGTACACAGACAACCCTTTCCTCCTACCACCCAACACTACAACCTGTGAGAGATGCACTTATCTAGCCAAACTGGAGGTAAATCTCTCTCCAACCAAGACTGAACTTGACAGTCAAGAGGAGAAGGTAAACACCTGCACTACACCACACTCATCACATAGTCTCACTAAATCTACACCACCAAAATCCACACATAGAAACACAAAAACATTCACGGAGGCTCTCAATAATAATCTGCTCAAGCAACAGAGACCACCAAACCAGAAATGCAAGCAACCTCCATGCCCCAACACAACCCAAATGACACATAGCCCGCAGACTCAGTGTGCCACTCAACCACAGCTAATAAGGCAAAACAACGTACCCAACACACTAGTCATAGATGACTCTATAGTCAGGCACACTGATGTCCCACTCACCAGGCTAAACAAGGAGAAGGCTACTGTCAGCTGCCTGTCGGGTGCCAGGATCCGCCACATAACCCACGCACTCAGGTCACTCCACAACAAGTACAAATATGACTCTGTCATTGTCCATGTTGGTGTGAACGACCTGAGATGTACTGATACCACAGTACAAGGACAAAATGGTTGACTTCAGCAATTGGCTAAGCTTCTGGTGTCATTCTAAAGGGATTCAGTATCTGTCTGCCTGGGATGACATGGTCAACAGACCACGATGCTTTGTCAGAGATGGCCTGCACCTGTCACCCCTGGGATTCCGGATACTGGGTAAAGTTCTTGTCGCCCCTATAGTGCCTTTTTTAGGCAAGGTTTAAATGACAAATTCACCACTGTAACAGGAACAGGCAAGCAAAAACTGATGGTGATGCTACTCAATGCTAGAAGTCTAAATCTCAAAATGCACTCACTCGAGGCACTCCTTAAAATGGAGAACATCGATATCTGTGCAGTGACTGAGACCTGGTTCAAGGCTCCAGACAGCACCCCTGCACTACCAGGCTATAACTCATACCACACTTTTCGGCCATGTAACCTAGACCGGAACACCAAAGGTGAATGTGTGTTCATATTCATTAAGGCTATCCACACCTCCAGGCTAGTTGCTCAGCATAATGCAACCGAGGTTATCCAAGTACAAATAACTCTGGGCAAAACTGCAATTCAAATTGTAGCTTGCTACAGATCCCCCACCATGCCCCAGGATTCCCACTCCTCTTTTCTTGATGTAATGGAAAATATTAGGGTTCAACCAAACACCCTAATAATGGGCAATTTCAACTACCCCACCATTAATTGGGAAAACTACTCATATACCAACTCCTTCGCTCAACGCTTTCTGGAATTCATAAACTCCAATGCCCTGGATCAACTTATCCACACCCCCATCAGGGGCAACAATATCCTAGATCTAGTCATTACCAACATGAGTGACTGGTGTTCCACACCTGAAGTCAATGCCTCATTGGTCTGATCCGGCCATAAGCTAATTACCTTAGATATCCACATCCTGCCCCACCCCCCATTAAGGAAACCATGGTAAAAATTTTTTCCAAAGCCAACCTCATGCTTCTTAAGACAGAAGTGGTGAACTTCATGACACCCATGCATATGGACAATACAGTTACGACTGAATCCTACACAATGGCACTTAATAAGCACTTACACGTGTGCAGGGATCGTGCTATCCCAAACAGAACCAAGACGCTATCCTCCAAAAAAAGGAAGCCAATCTGGTGATCCCCTACCATAAACAAACTGTACAACAGAAGGAAGAAACTGTTGCAAAAGAGAATAAATCCCCATGAGTGGAGGAGCTCCCTGGTCAGCCTCAGTAAGAAGCTGCGATCCCTGATAAAATCCTCCAAAGCTAGTTACGAAAACAAAATTGCCACTGATTCTAAAGACAACCACAAAGCATTCTATAGCTATGTCAAGAATCTCAATGGCAACACTCAGATTTGCTCTGAGTTACAGCACAATGGCACTAGATATACAAACCCACCTGATATTTTCAACATCCTGGCAGATAGGTTCAGTGCTAACTTTACCCCCCTCTCACCCACTAAAGAGCTCATCTCTATACTGGAAGAATGCAAAGCTCCTGTAATCACTGCTGCACAGGTAAAAACTACACTCTCCAAAGCCAAGAATACAGCATCCATGGGACCAGACAACATCCCAGGCTGCATTCTACATGAACTACAGAACGAACTGGCACCCCACCTAAGTACCATGTTCAATCATAGTCTCACCTCAGGCTTTGTGCCCATTGAATGGCGTACAGCAACGGTTATCCCACTCCACAAGGAGGGAGCCACCACGGACCCCTGGAACTACTGCCCCATTAGCCTGACGAGCTTGGTCTGCAAGGCCATGGAACATATCATCATGGAACTTATAAACAAAGACATTGGTAATCTCCAAACTCTGGACCCCACCAAGTTCGGGTTTGTAAAAGACAAGATCATGTCTCCTAAACCTGATAGACTTCTTTGAAGCAATCACCAAAGCTGTAGACAAGGGTAAGGTGGTTCACACAGCCTATCTAGATTTTGCCAAGGCTTTCGACACCATCCCCCACTCTGGAATTATAGATAAACTCACTAAACTAGGTATAAATCCTTATGTCACAAGATGGGTTGCCAACTGGCTCACTGACAGAACCCACACTGTGAAAGTAGCAGACTCCAAATCCGACTTCAGACCAGTGACACTTGGAGTACCACAGGGTTCAGTCCTGAGTCCTCTCCTGTTTGGTATCTACTTCTCTGAAGTACAGGCTAACACAGAAGGTCTTTGGCTAACGAAGTTCACAGATGACTGCAAACTAGGATCCATAATTGAAACTCCTAACGATGTGGGCATCTTACAAAAAGGCCTCACTGAGACAGATGCCTGGTGTCAAAGCCATGGCCTGAAGCTCAATGCCAAAAAGTGCATTGTCATCTCTTTTGGTAAAAACTCTGTACCCATGAACTATAACATAGGTGATAGTATACTTAACACCGAAAGTGTGATAAGAGACATTGGGACACAGGTGGACAGTAGTCTCTCCTTTGATAATCACATCGCCACAGTAGTCAGCAAATCCTTCTATGTGGCACACCTCATTACAAAAGGTTTCTCATCCAGGAAAAAAGAGGTCATTGTTCCCCTCTACTCATCACTCATTAGACCCATTATAGAGTACAATGCCCCTTTTGGTATGTACCTCACAAGACATCTATAACAACTGGAAAGGCCACAGAAATACCTCACAAAGAGGATTACCGGCATCAAACAGATGCCCTATGCAGACCGTTTCAAAAAACTCCAGCTTTACTCCATCGCATATCGCCTACTCAGAGGTGATCTCTGCCTAACATACAAAGCTATGTCAAACCCATAGCTGTTGGACATGCTCCACTTAAAGAAATCCCAATCCCTCTGAGCTACATGCTCTAGGGACCTAAACCTTGTCACCACAATAAACAGAACATGTCGGAGGGATAGATTCCTGTCTCAGAGACTTCCCATACTCTGGAATAAACTACCTATCTATATCAAACAAAGCTCTTCATTAGCACTCTTCAAGAAAAATCTTGATGATAGGATGGGAAATAGGAAATTCACCCCAGGGATCACTTCTGTGGCTCTGCTCGACAGTGGCACAGGAAAATTATTTTCTTGGGTGGCAAAAGCCAGGGTAGCTTTTTGGCTGGGCTTGTATAGGCTCTAGGGCCGATAGCCTAGTACCTACCTATGAACCTATGAACTAAAAAGAAAATAAACAGGAAACAGAAACAGTGTGGAAATTCAAAAGATTTTATAAAGCAGCAGTTACTAACTTCTTTAATTTCAATCCCCCACACCCTCACATGCTCAAGAATATGCATAAATTTAATGATGCAAGTTTACACACACACACACACACACACACACACACACACACACACACACACACACACACACACACACACACACGTAAAAACTTAGTGATGCAAATTTTCTCCATTATTGATTACTGTTGTCATATAGGTGTTAAGTTTGCTTTTCCAAAAACACAGAACCTTTTTAGTTTTTAACATAGTACAGTTTTGGTAAAATTAAATTTCTTTGACCAGGCCTTGCACTTCTTCATTCATTTCAGCATTCTGCTGAACATGACATGACAAACTTAAATATTCAAAATGCAATGTGAGCAATTATTTGAACAAGAACTGACAAAAGAAAAAAAAACAATGAAGGGGCCCCAGAAAATGCAAGCCAAGTTTTTTTGTAATTGGCCTTAGCTTTCTCTATACATTAAGAATGTCTCTGCAGGGAATATTTGCCTTTAAAGCTGACTGGCTAGTTAAAATAAACCAGAAGAATTCTGTGGGTTGCCATCCACAGATATTTGCAATTCTGTAGAAGTCTTTGTACATGAGTTTGTTTAAGAACAAAGATTAAGAATCCCTCCCAGTCAACTCCTCTGTATTCCAGAAGCGTAAACTGATACTTTGAGACGACCTGTTTCTGTCTTAGATGAGGCCCCCTTGTCATTTTCATCATGTTGACTTTTTTCAACTGTACCCCAGGCCTTTTGGCATTTCCAACCTCTAATCTATTTATTATCTTTTAAGGGGGTAACTAAGACCTCCAGCTAGATGAACAAACAGGTCACCATTTTGTGTTGTTCAAAGTACTGTGGTGAAGAGCAAAGTAACAACATGATAACAGCAAGCATTTGTCAAAGAGTCAAAAAATGCTACAGACACATTGCCTTAGGGGATTGTGTCTTTAGAAAATCTGTATCTGCAAAACTTCTTTGTTGGCACATGTTTTTCTCCATCAGACTTATTTTCCCCACATCTGAAGAAATGTAGAATACCTTCTTATACAGTAGCCTTGCTCCCTCAGATTTAACTCTTCCTGAAGTCTTCATTGAGTAATAAATGCAAAACATGCTAGCTTACATTTTACTAAGGTTGCAATGAGCAGTTTAAGTTTCATTATGAATAGTCAGACTGCTTTGATGTAAAACTTCTTGGAAAATTCCAGCTCTGCTGACAAAAGTGTAAAGTTCAGAAATAGTATTTGTAGTTTCCTTACAAATATGATGATTTGCAACAAGTGCAATGGATCATGAAAAAGTGCCGAACGTTTCTAATGCTGGGATAGCTCAGAATGTGAGAGTACGCCTGCATCCCTAGTGACACATGTAGACCACCATGGAAGTCCAGACAACTTCTGGAGAGTCAGCAGAGCCAGAACAGCCCCAGTGACTGGAACAGAAATTTACTGGATACCTTGCATAGATGATGTAGACTTGTCTCTGCTAGTATGATTCTGCATAATTTTTTTATGTAGTTGCTATCGTGATTCATCTATTGCTGTTCATATGTACAATATAATATTGTTCACTATAAAACTAGCTTATATCTGAACTCAGTGCATTAGGAGACTTTACTTGTTCCCTCACCTATTTATTACTGTGTAAAAGTATTTTTGCTGCTTGTCTTCGCTGTGAAAGAACTCTGCCCCGTAGGACCTAGGTTTAGGGCTGCCACCTATTCATTTTTTTCCAGACTATCCAAAAATAAAACCGATTGTCTGATAGTCCAGAAAACACTCTACAAACTCCAGCATTTTTGTTTTCAAAAACAGACTATCAGAATTTGTTAAATCCTCCAAAGTGTTTTATTTAAAAAAAAAAGCTTCACTAATGTGATGTGATTGTGAAGGACACCAGGAAAACATAACATTCCTTCTCCCTATGAAGTGCCTATGACAACATGAAATGGATGTAAAATATGCAGAGAGGGAATAGGAAGCAGGGTTATAGGAGGTGTGAGAGGTGTGGATTTGGCCCAGTTTTGGCCACAACGAAAGGTAGCGACCCTGCCTAAGTTGGCTAAATTCTTAATTAATGAAATATAAATTAGACAGAAGAAGGAAGTTAGGGACTGAGTCTATATCGGGAGTGTGCCATATATTTAGTATGAGTGATTGTTTAGGGAATCAGGGTCAATTTGAAAATCAAGAAAATAATAGGGAAATGGGTCATATATGCATATACCTTAGGTTCAGTTCTGTACTACTACTGACTACTAACTTTAATTATAATAAAGGCACACTAAAAAGGTATAATGATTGATATGAACTGTTTACTGACATTGCAGAGAGGTGCCTGATGATAGAAAACCCATGTGACATACTGCATATACTTTGCATTTTGGGTAAAATGAGCACCATCTCGAGATTCCCCTGAAAAGAGGTCACTGGCATACTGGGACTAGCCTGGTCAACAAAATGAAAGAAAAAAAGGAAAAGGTTTTTAAACAGATAGTTTATGTACATATGTGTATTGCAATACTATATAGCATGAACAGTAACTTCAAAAATAAATGCATAGGATTGATAAAGTAGGGAAAGCTTTTGAATTTAATGCACTAAAAAACAGCATACTTAGTCAGCACTATGGCTTATGGCTAATATCTCTGTCTTGTGTCTTTAGGGTCTCAAGTTCAATGCTGACCTCTGGTAATTTTTTATGTGGAGTTTTTTTTCTGCTGTCCCAGGTCTCTGTAGATTTCTGCTTGATACTATGTTTAGGACAAACAGCCTACACAAATTGCATTTACCCTTGCCCATATGACCCGGGTTGTCACTGAAAATGGCCCCTTGGAGACTTAGTTAACAAATGAGAAAAACTAAAAATTACAGACTAAAATTAATAGTTGTGGAATTGTCAATGAATGTTTCACAACCTAAAATGTTCAAAGTTTGACTGGTAAGGAATGAGGAATTAAATCAGATGCCTATTCAGTGTCTAAGGACTGTAAATGAAAGCCTTGGAATAGAAGCATGTTAAGATTTATTATGGAAAATACATACATCTGCACAACTTGAGGTACCATGAAGTATCCCCCATTCCAAGTTACAGCAATTTATTAGTACATTAACTAATATAATAGCAGGAGTGTGTGTGTAGTACAGCCCCTCACATTGTGTAGTACAGTGAGCAAAGCTGCCACCTAAAAATGTAATGTGCTTTAAGGGTGTCTACAGTGACTAAGAATTTTCCTTTTTTTCCCCTTATTTCTTATTTTTTTATTTTTTTAGAATGCAGATTAAATTGTGCATGCTCTCTGCAGCTCCACATTGAAAGGACAGAAAGGGTCTGTCACACATGCAGTGTTAAGAATTTTTAAGTGCTATCCATGCTAAATAATACTAAATAATATTAATTCATCAAAATATGTTTCTGTTAATATAAAATAACTTGCTTTAGCCATCCTGTGACCTTCTTAGTTGAAGTTGTTAGTAAGTGTTCTATATTTTGACCCTTTGTTCCAAATTATGATAGGTAGTGTTGCATACTTTGGAGAGGGAAGGTTGAGAGCCACGATCAGGACTCAAAATAAATGGACTCTTGCTTCCATTGCAGTGCCATTAAATCACTATAGGCTTGCAGAGTCATTTGTGGCTTGAAACATTTAATATATATGCTAACTCATGTAAGGTTAATACTATGGCTTTACAATATAGCTTTTATAATCTTTCTAAGGATGATCTATATCATAATATCATAAGCACTGATCTAGACTTGCTTTCCTTCTGACTGACAGTCAAAGGCAGGAAAAACTGTTAAATGTGATCTGCAATTATTTGGTTTGTTTTTGTATATGGTTACAGGTATGGTAAACATTATTTGAAAATAATTATTTCTATATTAAAAGTTTCTGAGCACTGTCTTTACACCTTCACATCTAATTTTATCTTCCATCTGCATTAATATACTGTACCAATATATCCTATGAAATGTATAATCTTGGGAAAAAGAGATTCTTACACTGACATAAGTTGAAATGTCTGATATTTACAGGTAAAAACCTAAGAAAATAGTCTCATCTGCAGCATGTACATACATATAGTACTGGACCAATTGGTCTAATGGTAGCATGACATTAATTTAAATCTAGTATGGTGGAAGCCATTCTAATATAGTACATTTCTACAATTAAAGCCAGGTAAGAATACACTGTATTGATATGAAACAACATTGCAACAATTATGAGTGCAACGTTTGTGAGAATCCAAAGGAACCTAATAATAAAGACTGTAGGACTTAAAAATATTCCTCATTCGTATACAGCAACGCAATTGGGTCTAATCATTCTGAGCTAAGCTATTTGAGGTACACCAAATACCACATATATAATACTTTTTTTTAAAGATTACTAGTTCAGAGATTTCAGAACATTGACTTTTGAAGTATATGCACACAAACCGAGGCAACCTGAACAAATTAACCTAGTCAGTGGGAGTCAGTTTAAAACCATTAAGCAGTAGCAGTCATTTACTGTAATTGATAGTACACAGTAACCTTCATTATCAGAGTGTATAAGGAAAATTTAAGCAGAGGGACTGAGGCATTTAAAAGGCATCAGCGAAAACCCATTTAAACCTTTTGGCACTATGAGCCTTTGTTGTCTTTTCTGCATATTGATAGCTCAATGGAAGTACATAACTAGTTAACTAGATTAATTAAGAAGCAAAACATTTAACTCTGTAACCTGGGAGAAGAAGTCATGATTATAGGGGGAAGTATAGCAGACGCCTGCCTAAGTCATCCTTCAAAAAGATTAAAGGGACCGAAAGAAATGGCAGTAAAAAGGAAGGTACTGACCATCAGGCTATTCATCTCAACAGTCTAGAATTTCACTGAATGCCCATATTTTTGCCACGGACTTTTGGGTAGTTCCTAATAAAATTTGACATTCTGTGACAAACCAGTGAGAACTGCAGTCACTAAATAATGAGAAGAATTTGAGATTTAGAATTCATATCCTTCAGAAAATGCATGTTAATACAAATCATGTTATTCTTATTTCTATGTTTATAAGAGACATATTTAATATTTGTCCCTGATTTTGGCCCCTGGTCTCCTCTATTACTTTTGGCTTTGTCCAGATTTCTTGAACAAAGAATTTGAGAGGTATACTTCAGGATCATACCAAAAAAGAAAGTCATTTTATATCACACACAGAAGTCAACATGTCTTGATCAGTAAAGAGGTATACAAGCACCATCTAAATTCTTTCGTGTTTACTACATTATTATATGTCACAGCTATAACTTGTGGTTTCCTACATTATTACATGTTACAGTTAGAACTTGTGTATGACACATTTCTTCCACTGTTTCATTCCATTTATCACATCCAACCACCTTTGGTATGCCCCAGTATTTTATCATTGCCTTTCAAACCGAGGGAAACAGCATTATCAGCTTAATGAAATAGTAATTAGAATATACCTATCATTAACATAGCATAATACAAAAACAATATGATAAGCACTTATACCATTAACATTGCTTGCAGTCAAAGTCTTTCAATACCACTTCACATTCAGGCAGTTAACATATATGAGTAATATGGGGAATAAGCTTAAAGTAGTATTTATGAGAGGTCTAGAGTCAACACCTCGCGCCTTCTTGCACTTTTGTGATTCTTTTAGCTTCCATTAAGTCCGTACTCTCTAATTATCCAACTCAATGAAGAGGGGAAAAGGTAAACAAATAAAAATAAAATAAAAAAGTAGAACTTACATTTTCCCTCTTCTGAGAATACACAATTCAGTCAATGCATGACCTAGGCAGGTGTATTCTAGTGACATGAAAATTATAGGAAGTTTATGAACCTTTGCTTTTGACATTCCAAGCTTTGATATTCAATAATGTGAAAATAAGTAGGTTTCCAAATAAAGGCTTAACATTTTCTTAATTTACTGGATCAGTATTTGATTTGGAGTTAAGTAAATACTGGATTGATTTAAATATAAATCATTTGTTTCTTCTGTTTGAATACATATGAAAAGATGTACTAAGATTTTAGTTTTTTTTTTTCAAAAAAATAGTTTATAAAATTCAGATACAAAGATACCCTTTTAGTTTCTTATTCTTAAGATATTTTGATGGTAATAGAACTTCAATGAGACTAGAAGGATATATGAATTTAACTATGAGATCACAAATAATTTGAAAAAGAAAAAAAGAAAATTAATACACATTAATATTCCTATATATGTCTTACAAGTCCTTGCCAATCAGAATTATTATATAATTTTTAATCCCTGAAAACATTTTATGCAGATTTAATTGAAGAGATCATTTTATTAGGATTTTGCCTATGTATGCCCTTGCCAGAATTT
Organism: Protopterus annectens; assembly: GCF_019279795.1. Classification (NCBI taxonomy): domain Eukaryota; kingdom Metazoa; phylum Chordata; order Ceratodontiformes; family Protopteridae; genus Protopterus; species Protopterus annectens. Next base: position 1,815,200,175 of record NC_056735.1, read on the forward strand.
CAGAAGGGACATGAGTCCATTCAAAATATATATCTGTTATTCTCAATTATAAAAATAAACTTTGAGACTTTGGACTGACATGCATTGCATTCTGTAACAGCTGCATTTGCTTTTTCCCTTCTTCTACCATAATTATGACTTTGTAGAAATTTTAAAGCTGTAACTTTACCAATTTATTTTCTTTATTTTTCTGTTTCTTACGAGATGGTAAACTTGTGAGATAATCTTTTTTTACACATCTTTGCTAAATCATCATATTTTAATCAGAGGCATGGGTAAACAAACTGACATTTCATTGTCAACTCCATGCGTTATACATATATGATTTCTTTTTCAGAAATTTTCATTTGGCAATGCATAAATTATCACATTTGTGCCTTCCCATAAACCTCACTCCTCCTCCTGAAATTGATTCTGCAAGTACTGTTCCTATGAATTCCATTTATTTTCATATAATTTTCTCCTTTCCTTTTAGATATTCTTTTATCTCATTTATAATATTTAGCACTTCAGTTATAGGGCAGGTGATTCGCTGTGGCGACCCCTAACTGGGAAAATGCAAAAGAAGAAGAAGCACCAGTTATAGTTGGTTTATAGTTTGATTTCCATTTTCTAGTATTTTTTTTTTTGGTAGCCAATAGTATTATTATGTATAGGAAATTTAGATCCTGTATCCCAGCTCAAAATAATTATTTCCTTAGTTACAGCCATTTGCTCTTCCCAGCATTTTTGACAAAGTATTATATATGTATGACATTTTTAAAACCTGCCAACTTGTTACAGTTCCAAAAAAATATGTAGAGACAGCAGCAAGCTCAGATGAAGTCACAGCAAATATGATCAAAATATTGAATGAATTAGGGAAGAAATGGCTCCCGAGGACACTCATTGCACTATATAGAGACTGGCATATCACAGCTGATTGGAGAATAAGCATCCTAGTGTCAGTATACAAGAACAAAGGAGGCATTCACAACTTTAGGCAGAACAGAGACAACAAACCTCTGTCATATTGTATGAAAGTGCTTGATCGGGTGGCTGATAAATGAATATGCATAGTAGTAGAAAGTTAGATGGAAGATGAGCAGTTTGAATTCAGATTACAGTGCAGCACAACTGACCCAATGTTTGCAATGAGAAAGATCATACAGAAGAAGCTGCAGAGAGGTCATAGGTTCATAGATTTTTACTGACATTACAACATAAGGAGACCATTGAGAAGTTCAGCCACAAAACGCAAAACTGCAGGAGACTAACAATGCCCCCACCCCCATTAAGCTGACTCTTGCCACATATCCTCAAAAGAAAATTTGTGTTCATATATCCAGTCATTGAGACTGGTTTTAAAAGTTGCTTGATGAGTACATACATACAGACATACAAATATTTCAGGTACAGGCAATAATGTCTTTCTAGCCTGCCAATATACAAAAACAGTTATGCTGGTATTAAGTGTTCTGATTGTTCTTAAAAATGTCTAAACTAATGCGCCTTTTAATGTAATTTGGTAGTTTATTCCATGTGTCAGCTAATCTCTCAGAGAAATAATTAGTACACATCTCATTCCCCTAGAATCTTCTACATAGGTTGTCCGATGATTCTCTACTACTTTCTGATAACCCCAAACATTCACAGAGGTAGTTGTCTCAAAATGTCCTATACACCTGAATAATATCTCTTGTTAAATATCTATATGTGACACTATACAAGTTCATATGTTTTAGTCTTTGTTAATAACTTAAATGTTCATGCTTGTTTTCTTATAAGGTTTCCATATTGTTATTCCATATTCAGGTTTGGGTCTAATGTAATTAACAAACAATGATTTTGTCATTTCTGCTTTCCTAGACTTTATATACCTTTTCATATGACCTAAAGTTCTATAACTATATTAACCAATTGGTTGATATGATTAGATACCACTCAAAGCTGGATCTACGCACATAACCAGGTCCTTAAATGAATTTACAGTTTCATTCACTGTGTGCCTTATTAAATATTCACCTTTCAATTTATGTCTCCCACATTTCATACACATAGTCTTTTATATATTTATCAGCATATTATTCTCCTGTGCCCAAATGGTCAATTTATTCACATTCTTTTGGAGACATGCCCTATTGATAACACTTAAAATCAGTTTACCCATTTTCAAGTCATCTGCATACATAGTGTAGAATACCTCAGATGAAAAAAAAATAGATCTAAAAGATAAAATCTAGACAAGTACTTGGCCCATGAGGACAGAGCTCTATAGGGCACTCTAACTATAGCCTCATATTTCAGTTGTCCAATTGTTGGATGGTACTTGTTGTGTCATATTTGTAAGCGATGCAGATATTAATTTTATCAAGAGTACATCAATACATAGCTGTTCTAATTTATTGCTCAGTGTTTTGTGCATGACCATACCAAATGCTGAAGTTAAATACATATAAATTACATCACAGCACACTTTTTCATTCATAGCTCTTATTATATAGTTATAGAACATGTTATAGGTAGTAATAGATCTATTTTCAATATGTGCATGCTGATACATGGTTTCAAGTCCCAACCTTTCCAATTCTGACAATAATTTCTCCAATATAACCTTCTCCATTTTTTTCTACATCAAGAAAGTAAACTTATAGGTCTGTACCCCTCTTCTTTTATCTTGCTTCCCTTTCCATTAAGATAAGTTTAACAGCTGTATGTCTCCAGTCTTGAGGAATTTCCCCATATTTATAAGCCCTAGTGAATAACAGATACAATGGTACTGTAAGTCCATGTAAAGGTGTTCTCAGGTCATTATTACTAATTCTCTCTCCTTCCCATGCTCTGTTTGGATCCAGTTTGTATGATTCTTTTTCAATCTAATCTAATTTGATTTCAGTACCCGAGGTTACCCAGATGTTACTAGGACAGTTTTTCACCCCTATGTTGAGCCAACCTGTTCTTCTTAAGATTTTGTAACTATCTATAATCTGTTTCGTCTGAGGATAAATTTTAGAATCTACTCATAGTTTATCAATTTCTATGTCATTACTCCTACCACATCTTATGCAGCTATAAAATAGTTCCCTATTATGCTCAATATCGTTACATAAATTTTCATCATTTTATTTCTTGATCTTATCTCAGACTATCCCCAGCATTCATGAAGCTTGCGCCAGGCACAGGCGTAGCGTAGGTGGTATAACGGCAAATATGGCTGCTGAGCGATTCAGGTACAATCCAATTCCACGTGCACTACCAGCGTATGCCAGATCTGAGCAGCTCTCGGCTCATGTATGCTAATCACCCCATGTGCAGTACTGCAGCATGCAAATGAAGGTACATAGCGATTCATGAAGTGGTGCAGGCATAGCGTAAGCAAACAGAAATGTAAACCAAAAGAAACGGTTTACATTTTTCCAAACAGAACATCGGAGCTATGAAAGCGGACCAAACTTAAGTATTACAAAGTTAACATATGCCAATGGCTAAATATACAGCCAATGGCATAACAAAACATGCACAACACATAAAAAAAAAACATTTAATGTCATGGCCACAGTAACGCAAAGTACAACCGCAGGGCATGTGTGCGCAAATGAAAACACAAGGAAAATATATACAGATGTCCTAAAGTTGCAATGTAACACAAATCATGATTTCACCATAATAGTCAATGGTATGCATATTACACCACAACCAAGCTGCAAGGGTTGCTAAGGGTCTGTGACAGTGTTCAGCATGGTAACTATGAATTAGTAGTCAATGCCATGCAAATAAGGCAAGTAATATTGAATCGCAAATGTCCCACCAGCCTAAGAATGTAGCATATGGCACAGCACTACAACACTGAGGAGTGGTCTGGAGGTACATGACATCAGCAGTGGGGTGTGCCACCGTAGCTGTAAGCACATTGGAACAATGCAAATCCGGGTTGCCCATTGCTAAGCAAAGCCACAGGATAGGGGTGTGGATGTAGGTATAGCTTTGCTTAGCTGAGAGCACACATGGTGCCCGAAAGCACATGTGTACGTGGATGACAACGTGCCCGAAACCCGGTAAGCGGATGCACGTGCCATGCACCACAGCTCAAACAGGAAGTTTATGGGAAGACAATAAGGAAATGCCGCAGTAGGGTAATTGGAGTACAACTGAGTAATTAACACCTATTAACTCACAGTGGGCCATTGACAGCAGCTAACAAGGCTGCTAGTAGCAACCTGCAGAACAGGATAGGGGAGGTGTCGGATTGCAAAGAAAAGAGAACTGTCACCGCAGAGCAAAGCAAACCTGTAGTAGATCAGCTATAGAACACATTTTGCAACACAATCCTGGTTTGGGAAAGTACAAAACAAGAAAGCAGGCTGCTGGATGCATGCCTGACAATGGGAGGGGAATTGTTAAGAAAACTGAAGGCAAGGGCAAGAGATGATCCACGGCAGCTAAATGTAATTCAACACCAAAGGCACCGCATTAGCAGTACCTGTGGTAAAACACATAACATAGCCTACAGCTCTGATTGTACATACACACCCTATGACATCATCAGTGTTCAAAGTACAATAGTATAAAGCGTGAAGGCACCTCACACACACACTCGTGTATTCCCAAACACTGCACCATCGGTGTAAACAGATGGGGAACTTTTACAATGTACTTGTTGGGAGCTGCCATAGCTGTGATTCATCACTATATGTTGGAGACTGAAGGTGGTGTGGAGGTTGATGTTGACAACCACCTCAGGCCCCGGAGGAGGAGAAGAGTGTTCAGGCCAAGGGTAACCTACTAGGAGCTACATGATCTGGAGATAGTAGAGTGTTACAGGGTGGACAGGGACATCATACAGCAAATTGTTGAGCTGTGCCGGCCACGCCTCAGATCCAGGAACAACAGAGGGGAACCCATCTCAGTGGACACAAATGTATGTGTAAGCTTGAGAATACTAGTCACAGGTACCTTTCAAAGGCCAGCTGGAGATATCATGGGGATCTCACAGGCATCAGCATCCAGGGTACTCCACCAGTTCCTGGATGCCATGTTACCACATGCCAATGAGCATATATACTTCCCCTGAACTCAGGAGGAGTTGGCCAGCAATATGCGTCTCTTCCACCATGTGGCAGACTACCCAGAGGTACTGGGTGCAATAGACTGCACGCACATACATATCAAGTCACCACCCGGTGAGTATGGTAGGCGCTATATAAACCAGAAGGGATACCACTCCATCAACTGCCAGGTCATGTGCAATGCCCAAGGCATTATCACGGATGTGTTTGCTGGCAGCCCTGGAAGCTACCATGACTCCCATATCTGGCATGCCTCACAGCTGTATCAGGTATTTGTCAGGGGGGACATGCCATATGGCCACCTTGTGGGGGATGCTGGCTATGCACTGGAGCCGTGGATGATGACTTTCATCAGAAATGCACACACACCCAAGCAAGAATGCCATAATGAGGCACACTCACAAACCAGAATCATCATAGAGCATGTGTTTGGGATGCTGAACTCACAGTTACGTTGCTTGGACATATCTGGTGGAGCCTTGCAGAACTCTCCAGGCACATGTGCCCACATCATCGTAGTATGTGCCATGCTACATAATATGATCCTACAGAAACAGCTGCAGCGGGGACATAATGGTGAAGGCCCTCACAGCCCATTGCAGTTGCCAAGGGCATCACAGGCACAGAGGGATTCAGACCATGAACACCCTGTGCCAGCCCCAGTAGGCAGACAGAGGCATGCCCAATATGCCCATGCCTTGGCAGAGGGAACGTATAGCACATACACTGACAGTGTAGGCCCCTATGGACTGACACACTTCTCCACCTGCACACACAATAAAATGGATGGCACACACACATGACCACCTGTAAATTGTTATGTATAGGTGGTCTACTGTGTGAATTCTACATAGGCAGCTCTCAACTATTGCACACACAACAGCTATTGGAACAATGTAAGTCAACACCTGAACAGTAAACGAAGCTAACAGCATGTGTTGATACTGTATGTATAGGTTCTTAGGTACATCGGTAGGTACATGCCTGATTGTCAGAGGCCATTCATCAGCCTCGGCAAAATGTGTCTGCTGTCGCCACCCCATCAATTAACTAACTGTCCCTCTGTGGAGCAGAGGCAATTGCGGGATCCATGTGTGTAACCACTGTTCCCCACCCACTCTGCAAGGATTCCCTGGTGTGTTAATGAGGAGCTCCATATAATGTAATCACGGATGTAGTTCCAAAGCATGGGGAGTACCCATGACAGGTATCCATCACCCCAGCATTCTCCAGTTATGGTTGTGGCAAGGTGTAGTACATTACAGTGTGTGGCTCACTGTGACATGGATTCCCATAGCTAAAGCACATCCATTAAACATGACTTGGACATACCATTAATAGGTATCATCCATATGTAAACTAACTGAGTTACACATTTGTTTGCAGTATGGAGGAACAGCCGTAGTACAGTCCACATACAAAATACCATAACACGTGTACATATCCCAGATGCCCAAGTGGTAAAGCCACTGACTGTGTCGTGCATGTTCCCGGTTCCATGACCTGCAAGGGCCATTACGTAATTCCGATGGCATGAATAATGGATGTTAGATGCAGGTCATTAGACCATGTTTAAGCACATGTTAGCGGGTTTATGCGCCGGCAAGTGACCTTAAGCATCGTTTAAACATGACTACATGGATATGCGCAAAACAGGTCTAAGCTTTGCTGAATATTGCGCAGATCACAGTCAAAGATGGCCAGAACAGGGGAAATCTGCATTATTCACCCTTGTACTAATAGTGCCTGCTCTGAGAGTTAAAATGACCACTGCCAGGACTAGAACACGCAACCATGTACACAATCACCTACCACTAAGCTACCTGAGATGTACCAACAGCAGGTGTGTATTGTGACAGGTTAAAACACAAAAGGGCCGAGTTCTGGAAATAGTATACACCGCCATGTACCCAATGAAAGGTGTGTTCACTCTCTCTCTCTCTCTCTGTATATATATATATATATATATATATATATATATATATATATATAATATAGAGATAGAAAGGGTGATACAGAGATATATGTCGATATATACGGATATACATATATCAGCAAATATATAGATAGGTTAACAACATGTACACAACCATGGAGGTACAAATAAATAGGATACTGCCAACTACCGAATGCTTTACATACTGACATGTGTAATCACGAGGCTTAAAGACCAAAAGACCACAGTCCCGGAACACTAGAACCGCGAGTACTATTATCACGATGTTAAGGGACATTTAGTTTTTGCTGCTAGTGCTGCGGTCCAGGTAGGTACTGTGTTTAAGTGCGTTTCTCATTGCTGTAGTGTGTGTAAGTGTGTGTTCTGAGTGCGGTGTGTGTTTCTGTGGGACTGTAATGTATGTGTGTGTGTTTGCTTCATGTGTCTGTTCGTGCTAACTCGGAGGTAGATTATTACAGTAGGTGTGGTCATAGCCGGCCTTAGGCATAGGGTTACCACCTGTCCCACTTTGAGATGGACAGTCCCTCTTTGGGCAGTTGTGTCCTGACAAAAAATATTAAAAAGGGCAAATGTCCTGAGATTGTAGGACATAATTATTTCCCATATTTTATGTAATAGTTGCATAAAATAGTTATTTCTTTATCTAAAAGACCTAAATGTTACAAGAAACATAATAAGTAACTAAACTGCTACAAGAATAAGGTTTAATTTAGGAAAAAAGTTAAGTTCTATCCTTTGTACTGACCGTGGGTATGTGTCAGCCTCTAAAATCTGATGTGTGTCCTGCAAATGTCCCACTATGGCCATTTGAAAAGGTGGCAACCCAAGCCAAAGAGGTTCAGTCAACAACACAACTGCAATGAGTGCAAATATCTGTGACAGAAATACACGAGACAGCTTTCATGTAGCAACATTTCATTACAAATCAATGTATTACCGGAGGGATTGAAGGATCAGCATCACCTGCATGCTATATAGGAGCCAATTAACAATGGCTTAATGAATAAGCCTGAAATAACCATAGTATTAGTCTACTAAATGATAGGTCTTCAATTAGGGAAGGAGCCCTCACAGACATATGGAATATGTATAAATGCAGTCCCCACAAACCTTTATCTGCTATGTACACCCACCTACATCTCCCCCACACCCGAAACAATTGCAATACAGAGTGTAATAACATCACAAACATCCACTCACTCAATGACATCTGCAGAAGCCTTAACATACCTTGTGAGAGACACACTGTAATGGCGCTATGTGAAATTGTTGCTGTTGTACAATGGAACAGACGCCGATGTTGCAGGTTTTGTTTGCAATAGTCTCGTATCAGACAGTTGAGATAACAGCTACACTCACATGTAAAACTACATCCTCTAGCCGTCACACACAATCCATGGGGGACATGAAGTCAAAATATCTGTGTCTCTCCATATAGCAGTTGCATATCATCACAAAAAACACATCCACGCCATCTTCCTCGAAGGTAGGGTAAAAGGACAACGCCCAAGTGGAGTATTCAATTATACCCCACTGTTGCCATGTAATTGGCTAATGGAGTAGCTACACAACTGATGTGCATGTAATAATCTACTATGGAACACCAATTGGTGGCAGGATACCACATGTTACTGGTATCTATGTATAAAAGGATGGCTTGCCATACATTCAAACCATATGCACATACCATAAAACCGTTGAAACAGGAAAGGAGTAAGAAAGATATTTTCGTACACTCGGACCACTAAGAAGGTATGTAGAACAATCAGTATGTTAGTGTATGTAGTGCCTGTTCTGTATTAATGAAAGTGTATGCAATGCATACAGTGGGAAAAGGTATTATGTAGTGATGTCTTGTTGAGCATAGTAACGCTTGTAGAAATTGTGTCTACTGCTGTGAGCCATAAGGTAAACACCTCATACACCACAAGGGATGCTACATAAGGGCTTTAAACACAACAATTCCACTCCAACCGCTGTCAGTAGCAGGGTTTGTCCAACAAGTACGTGCCATAACAAGGGATAGTATAAGTCGATATACTGTAACAGTAGGCATATGTATGGGTGTATAACTGAGAATAACATGTCTAAGGTGGTCCTGCTGTGCAATTATGCTTTGCATTATGGGATATTGTTGCAAAAATGTGAAATGTACAGTATTGTAGGTAGATATGTCAAATATTTTACCTAGTATTACTGTTATATTATGGAAACATCAGGTATGTCTATTGGCATGTACAATACACAATAACAGGATACATATGGTTTGTAGTCACCAGACAGTGTAGCAGCATGATAGCTAATTGAAATGGAAAAGCTACACAATTATCCATGCACAAAGGACAGGCAATAGCTTCATAGGTTCATAGTTAGGTACTATGCTGTCTGGCCAAGTCCATTCATAAGCCCAACTACAGTGTTTTCACTTGCGGCACCTCCCTAGGTTAGTGTCCTCTGCCTGTGAACAGCAGAGCCATTTGTTTCCTGCACCTGTGTGCAGTAGAGCCACTGCAGTGATCCCTGGGGTACATGTCTGTCTCCCATCCACCCATCGAGGTATCTCTTGAAGAGTGCTAGTGAGGGTCCCTACCTGATGTACATAGGAATCATGTTCCAAAGCATGGTGAGTGTCCGGTTCAGGAATGTATCCCTCCAGCATGTCCTAGTCATCGTTGCGTTTGGGTACATATCCCAGAACATGTTGCTCTCAGTGGCTTTTGCTTATGTTGCTTATGTGGAGCATATCCATCAATATTGTTGTGGACATGGGCCTTGTATGTTCAGCAGAGATCACCTCTGAGTATGCAGTATGCAAATGACTACAGTTGGGGTTTCTGTAGTTGTGCTGCATATGTCATCCTTCGGGGGTCAGTAATCCTCTTGGTGTGTTAATGTTGTGGTATTCAAAGCCGTTGCTGTTGTTTCATAAGGTACACCCCAAATGGTGTGTTGTATCCTTGAACGTTTTTCATAAGTCAGGAGTAGAGAGGTACAATGGCTGTCTTTGTTCTGGCTACAAACCCATTACAGATTAGGGTTGCCACGTAGAAGGATATCCATGCCATCTTGGCAATATGGTTATCAAATCAGTGGGTGCTATATACTTGTGTTCTAAGATCCCTTATAATGTCTTATGTATGTAGGGGACTACCACCTATGTGATAGTCAGTGAGTGACTGGTGTAATCCAAAGGGGATGTCTATGCACCTTGTGGCATGCAGCTTGAGGCCATGTTATCGACACCAGGTATCCGTCACAGTGACACCCTTATGGAGGATGTCTGTATCAGCTGGTGAATCAATCATGGCCCCTAGTTTGCAGTCGTCTGCAAACCTATTCAGGGAAAGTCCTTCTGTGCTAGCCTGTACCTCAGAGAAGCATATACCAAACATGAGGGGCCCTATGACCAAGGACTGGGGTATGCCAATTTTAACTGAATTACAGTAGGAACTAGGGTATGCTACCCTCACTGTGTGGGTCCTGTCCATGAGCCACTTTGCATAACATCTCGTGACGTAGGGGTTGATGTGCAGGTGGATGCATATGTTGACAATACCAGAATGGGAAACTGTGTTGAAAGCCAGTGAGAGGACAAGGTAGGCTGTGTGGACCTCCTTACCCTCATCTACTACCTTGGTAACTGTCTCAAAAGACTCCACCAGGTGTAGGAGTCATGGTCTGGCCCTAACAAATCCAAACTGGGTGGTATCAAAGGTTTGGAGGCCACCAATGTCTCTGTGAATGACTTCCATGGTGATGTGCTCCATAGCCTTGCAGAACAGTCTAGTCAGGCATATAGGGCAATAGTTCCTCTGGTCCATTGTGGCGCCACCTTTGTGGAGTGTGATAACTGTTGCTGTGTGCCATTCAGGGGCCACAATGCCTGATACAAGGCTATTAGTGAATTTGGTGCCCAAGTGGGGAGCCATGTCTTTCTGAGGTTTGTGCAAATCGCAGCCTGAGATGTTGGACGGTCACATGGAGTCTGTGTTCCAGGCTTTAGAGAGAGCAGCTTTGAACTGCGTAGTTGTGATCGCAGGGACTCTGCATTGTTCCTGTATAGATGTGGACCCTTTAGGGTGTGAGAGGGGTGTAAAGTTAGCACTGAACCTATCTGCCAGGATGTTGCCAATATCAGTCGGTTCTGTAATGTTCGTGCCTAAACGCTGTATGTCAGAGCAGATGTGGGTATCGCCATCGAGAGTGGTGACATACCTCCATAACGATTTGTGGTCGTCCTTGGTATGAGTCGCAGTAATGTTTATGTAGCTAGCGTTGGAGGATGTGATAAGGGATCTCAGATTTCTACTGAGGCTGACCAGGGAGCTACCCCACCTATGGGATTGTACTCTACTTTGCAACAGTCTCCTCCTTCTGTTGTACATTATGTCCATGGCAGTGGACCCCCAGAGTGGCATCCGTTATCTGGTGGGTACCATCATGGCTCTGTTTGGGATAGCATGATCCATGCAGTCGTGTAAGTGCTAATGAAGTGCAGTTGTCTATGATTCAGCGTTTGTAACTATATTGTCCATCTGCATGGGTGTCATGACATTTACTACTGCTGTCATAAGAAGCCTGAAGTTGGCTTTGTAGAAATATTGTACTGTGTTTTCCATGAAGGGAGTGGTGCCAGCATGTGGATAACAAGGGTGATTAGCATACGTTCGGATCTGACCAACGAGGGGATAACCCCAGGTGTGGAACACCAGTCGCACATGTTGGTAATGTCCAGGTCTAGGATATTGTCGGCCCTGGTGGTGGTGTGGATAGGTTGATCCAGCCGATTGGAGGTTATGAATACCAGAAAGCATTGGCCTAATGTGTCAGTACATGAGTAGGTATCCCAGTTAAGTGTGGGGTAGTATCAGTCTCACATCAGTAGTTCCTGTTAGAACCCTACTTTCCAGTACACCAAGAAGTGAGGACCATTAACCGTGGGATATGGTGTGTAATCCGTAGCAAGCTACAATTTGTATAGCAGTTATGGCCACAGTTAGTTGCACTTGGATTACCTCTGATGCATTGTGCTAAGCAACCAGCCTGGAGGTGTGTACATCCTTGTGAAATATGGACACACCTCCGCCATGGGTGTTCCGGTCCTGGTTACATGACTGAAAGGTGTGGTCTGCGTAATAGCCTGTTAGTGCAGGGGTGCTCTCAGGAGCCTAGAAGCAGGTCCCAGTCACTGCAGAGATATCGAAGTGGTCCATTATAAGGAGTGCCTCGGGTGAGTGCGTTTGAGATGAAGATGTCAAGCATTGAGTAACATTATCCTCAGGTTTTGCTTGCCTGTTCCTGTTCTGGTGGTGAATATGTTATTTGAACTATGTCTAAAACAGGCACTATAGGAGCAGCAAGACCCTTAGACGTCATCCATAATCCCAGGGCTGACAGGTGCAGGTCATCTGTGCCAAAGCATCATGTTTTGTCGACCATGTCATTCAAAGCAGACAGATACTGGATACCCTCGGAATGACACCAGAAGTGTAGCCAACTGTTGAAGTGAATAATTCAGTCGTTGTACTGCATTATCAGTCTGGATGAATGCATAATGCTTCTCAGGGCTATGGTGATACTTGCCTGGGCTACAAGATCGGAGAGCTATTGCATGTCTCTGTACATGTAGTCCAGGAAGTTACATCTCAGGGCATTCACACTAACATGGAGAATGACAGTCGTATTATACATGTTGAGGAGTGACCTGAGTGCATAGGTTATGTTGCTGATCCTGCTACCCGACAGCCATATGAAAGTGACTATCACCTTGTGTGGCCTGCTGTGTGGGACATCAGTGTGACCGCCTACAGAGTCACCTATGACTAGTGTGTTGGGTATGTTATATCACCCTATTGGCTGTAGTTGACGGGCACACATGAGTCTGTGGGCTATAAGTAATTGGTGTTGTGTTTGGTGATGGGGGCTGCCTGCGTTTCTGCTTTGGAGTCCTCTGTTGCCTACACAGAGTAGTATTGAGAGACTCTGCAAATGTTGTAGTCTTACTATGTGTGGCCTGTGGTGGTGGAGATCTAGTGAGACTATGTGATGAGTGTGGTGTGGTGCAAACGTTTAACATCCCCACATGATTGTCAGGTTCAGTCTGAGTTGGAGAGAGCATTACCTCCAGCATGGCTACATATGTGCATCTCCCACAGGTTGTAGTGTCGTATGTTAGGAGGTGAGCATTGACTGTGTACATGAGACAATTGCTATATTGCCTCATGATGCCCATATTCATCATATAGACAGGCGATAACACTGGGAATTGACACTTGTACATGCCTGAATATTTAACCATTTCTCACTAGATATGTGACGTAAGTGTGTATAACAGCTGTTTTACTCTAAGCAAGCTGGAAATGTAAGTACAAACAGTGTTTACCTGTAGGAAATGAGTAGGATTGAGTGCTATAGTAATTAGTAGCTCATGAAGTGCTTACATGTTCTGAACAAGTGCTGAGCATGAATAAGCAATACAGATAGGGTGTCAGATAATATAAACTCACTGCCCCCCCAACAGGTACACAATCACATATCCATGAACACTACAGAGCCACTGTAACCATAACTATGATGGTACAAGGTGCACTCAGGCTGCATGTGACCTGTCCACATCCCTGGTTGTATCATACACATATGGCACAACAGTTTTCTCTACACATGCACATCATGTAAAACATAGCTTCATGTCAGTCTGTGAAAACACTGAATGGTGCACACCAACAGTTATCACAACCCACAAAGTGGAGACACCACTCATAATGGGAGGCACTGCACTATTACCCTGCTGAGTATGGTCTGAAAGTCCATGAACCTTAATCAATGTATATGTTTTTAGCAGTACAGATGTAGATGACAGTACAGATAATTTTCCACTGCATATCATACCTGTGACAGGTCATAGGACATCATCACCCATACTGTGCTCCACCTACACTCAATATACTAGATGTACCTTTGTATGTCACAGGACTGTTCTGCCAATGGCCTGTTGATAGAACCAACACTACAAAAGGTGTCTGAGTGACATGTGCATATCACACCAGTGGCAGCTACAGTAGAACAGGGTTAATGTTTTGTACTCCCCCCTCATTGTAGCCTATACCACACAGACAAATGGGAGGCATCTGCATATGTAAGTATGTGAATGGCCATGACCTAGGAGCAATAGCTAACTCAGTGTTATGGACAACAAACAGAATGGGCTTTGTGGGTGAGGTGCTTGACATATGTGCACAATCTGACAGCTGCATATTGCATTGTCACCACTAGGTTAATAACCCTGTACCCATGAACTACCACCTAGGCAGCAGTCAACATAATAGGCACTGTGTGTGTAAGGGATGGTGCTGTGCAGTTTACCGCCCTGAGCTAGTGATGCCACCAGGCCTATTAGGTAGTCATAAGAGGCAACCCTAGTCATGACAGGGTGCCATCCATGAGCATGGAGATCATTGTACAGCCATACTCATCACTCAAGTGACCAATATCGGATCACATATCACCCTTAAGGGGTATTGGCCATGCTTGGATGGGCAACACCAGCCTTCACAATCCACATCTTCACTATGCAGCATGCTGCCTACCCTGCATAAAGACATGTCCAACACTGTGATGTTGGACATGCTACACATACATATCCTGATCTGAAAAACATACATCATGGACAGCCACCTTCCTAGTACAAGGATCGCCTCATGCTGGACAGATCCCTGTGCCATACACATTACATACTCCTGTCATACTATGCAACCCTGTCCAGCAAAGCTGCACATGTCATCTTTGTCAGACATGGTATGATGACCGCATGGTAGATGTATCATTAACTGTCTGGATCAGTTATGTGGCACTGATTCACCTGTCAGCGGGAATATGGCTGTCGGATACAGCTAGAAAACCTTACATCCTATGCTCATACATGGCCCAGGGCATGCACACTACTACATGACCTTGTCCGTACTTGCTATAGTTGATAACCATCCCTGCAAATACCATCTGGCTAGCCATTGTCCCATATGTATCACATATGCAACACAGGCGATATGTGGCAGGATGTTGAACTGCTGTGCAGTGCCGTGTAGATGTATATGGCAAAACACAGGCATGTAAAGGTTTCCGTGCGCATGTCTACATTGCCACAGGTCATGTCCATTAAGGCAGTGTATGTGTTGATATGTGACATATACACAGCCTCAAGGTCAACAGCATTAATGTGGACACATCCAGGCATGTGCTGATAGGTAAGAACACCAGTACAGGCAAACAGACATGCCCACATCAACACAGCATTCACATGGAGTATGAGCAATGTAATGAGGTTACACACATATATAATATCCAGTCCCCATCGGTTGTTACATGTGTGTGACACAAACATGTCAGTGGTGTCAGTGTCATGAAGATTTGCAAAGACAGCTGTTCATATGTACTAAATGTAATACACATGTATGTGCAGCTGTATCTCTGTGCATCTCTGAGATACTGTGACCTGTCTCCATCATTATGTCTTCCAGATATGCCTTGATCAAGACTGCCAGCATATAGCCGCTTGGAGGATGAGGCCCTCATACCTTACTTCCAGGATAACCATGATGTATTGTTCAGCCATGTGCCACAGCATGCCCAGCAGCATGATGACCTGTAGCAGGAACTTGCAGGAGGGTTAATGATGTGGGTGGCCACAACCGCACCTATCAGAAGGTGCACAGACACTGCATAGACCTGATCAGACATGCGGAACAGCGTGCAAATGCACTCGCCAGGGAGCAAGGTGGTACAGGTGGTGGGCCACCAAACCAGCCCCCACTCACACGTACCGAGGAGCTACTGGCCAGCCTGGGGATGCCATCAGAACAGCATCCACAAACTCTATCTGCCATCGTGGAGGTGGGTGTCATCCAACCACCGAGCCTGGAGTTGCCTGGTAAGTCACTATTGCACATATAACTATTATATCCCATTTAGTTGCATGTGTCACTGTACAATATGTAATGTAACATCATATGCAAGGTATGTTTACACACATGCTGCATACTATAGTATGCTACCCTGTGTATGCACACATGTGCATACTCCATAGTATATCCTATTGTACTGGCAAATGTGTTAACATGCACATTGCACCCTGTAGCTGTCATACAGTCATGGATAATGATCATACTGCTGTGCCACCCCTATATAGGTACCTCTGGCATGCCGCAGAGACAGCAGGCCATTGCAGGTGAGACAGTTATCAGTATCAGGCATGTTAATGCACAGATCTATTCGCCATGTGGCCAGTTAACACATGTACACATAATGTATGGTCCAGTCACGATATACAGGTCACATCTTTAATCAATCACACTGGCTACCCATGTGCAATACATACAAACTAAATGAAACACTGCCATGAAACCACACAAACTGTCATTGCTAGATGTGTGGACAGCTGTGCATACAATGGTGGAGGTGTTGTTCAATGTAGGAATATGTACTATACATCAGAACAACACATGTGGGGTACGCAAACAGTACTACACAGTGAGCTGGAGTATGGACAGCCCACAGGATTCACCACTGTGTAATATGCCCCTGCAATGAGTGCACACATTGTGATGTGCCATCTGACGTGTCCATGACATGTAGTGGTCCGGCCTCAACAGTGTCTCACTATCCCATAAAATATAACCCACATACCAAACATACAACCCTTTGTCTGCATAACCCTGTGGACAGTAGAGTATCTGACATCTATGGGCGTATATCAAATGGGACAACACAGACATGTGAGATAGACGGCCATCACAAACATTTGGCCAACACATGTTCACACATGGCCATGGAGGATGGCCAGAGACATGTAGCAGCACACAGTAGATGTGATGTGTATGTGTGTACATCCTGTTGTACATTGTCTACACATGGTCCAACTATAGCCTTTGTTGAACGGTTATATAGTAGATGTGGAACACTGTTCATCCTAAAAGCCTGTGCACAGCTTGTGGAGGTGTGACTTAATTCAACCACATAAGATGTGTTGAAAATCATGACTGTGTCACAGCATGGCAGTAGTCACCTGTACAGTATCCACATACATACACAGACACCACATCAGGCTACAGATACCGTACATTTCCATTGCTGCTGTTTGACATCACTGTCAGCCATGCACCTCATGTGTGTGGTGCATAAATGTCATGTAGGACATGGTGTATTGACAAGTCTGCCATGTGTGGACACGGTTGCCATGCAACTAAGAAATGTTAGCAGTTGTGCAGGGGTGTCATCCGTATGTCTTTTGGTGACCTGTCACACATGACGCATCATGGTTTAGTGTGTATACACCTCAGTGACGTGGGTCACAATCCACAGTATTTATGCATTGTGTATGCACACAGTCATGGCTATGCACTGTGTGTGTATTCCACACTGTATAGCAATAGAGACACCTCATGATTCCATGCAATGGCACTGTGTCTGTATTTCACACTGTATAGCAATATAGACGCCTCATAATACCCTTCAATGGTCATGCGCATCTGCTAAAAGTGCATTCTATCTGTAGGGCGTACAGACAACACTGCAATGTGACACCATTACACAGCTGCACATGTGTCAGGACACCATTGTGTCAAACATGTATGCATGTCAATGCACACATCAGCAGATTACATGTCATACTACATGCTAATGTCAAGGATATATGGGTCACATCAGCCATGTGTACTGTTAAACTGTGCTGGTCCACATGGTGTATCACAGGGATGCATACTTTCGACCATGATTGTGTGAAATGCATGGCTTCTGCTATGACACATGCTTCCTGTTGTGTGCAACCCAGGGATGTATGATAACTACCACTATTAATGTCTGAGCTGCATGCCGTCTGCTGTATCACATGCATGTGGCATGCCTTCTGTCAAATCACATGCATGGTGTGTGTGTGTATCTGTGTGTGTGTGTCTGCGTGTGTGTGTGTGTGTGTGTGTGTGTGTGTGTGTGTGTGTGTGCGTGTGTGTGTGTGTGTCTGTGTGTGCATCTGTGTGTGCGCCTGTGTGCGTCTGTGTGTGTGTGTCTCTATTGTAATGTAGAGTCTTTGTTTGCCTTCACAGGTGGTGTAGGTGCGTTGCCCTCTTGTGGTCCATCTGATGTTAGTGTCCCCATAGACTCTAGTAGTGATGATAAACATATGCTTGAAGTACAGGCAGGGTTGTCAGGGGCTGAATCTGTGCCGTTGGTTGCCATTCCACCTATATCCCCCTCTTCCCTGCACGGAGTTCTCATGCCAACACATACCCCATCACCAGTGGCCATAGAGGAAGGACAGTTAGTGTGTGTTAGCTTGGAACAGGAACATGTGGTGGCTACGGAAGGTGTGTCTTCACACCATGGTGTCAATCAAATAACTGCAGATGTGCCACACAGGCATGTGGCCAGTGCTGCTCGTAGGAGGACCTCTAGCCAACATGCACCTGCATGACAGAGTGCAGCAGCTGATGTCACCAGACGCATGTTTCAGACAGTAATGGTGACACAGGCACGTGCTGAACAGCAGAACAGAGAAGGGCAGAGGCTTCAGAGGGCTGCTATCTGTTCTTTAAACAACAACATCCAGGCATTGGCAAATGCTCAACAGCATATTGCTGAAGTTTTGGACAGATGATTGGGTGACATGGTTGGAATCCTTGACCGTGGAATGACAATCCACAAGAGTGGTCCCGACATAAAACAACCATATGTCAGCACAATTCTGGGTATATCATAAGCCTAGATAACTAGGTGCAAATCACATAATAGATGAAAACATGACTTGTATAATCAATCTGTATATCCCTTTGGCCAACCACCACTATATAAATATCTGGCAACGTGTATAGCGGCAAAAGCACACTCGTCACGCTACCTTGCACTCAAATAAGTACAAAAAGATATACCAAAACACTTGCACCTAGTATAGAAAACACAAGCATTAGTAAACCCCACACAGATTAACAATTGTAACCCCAGAATACCTGATTTATGTATAATGACCAAATGCGTCACCATACATATATTCTGTCCTAGATTGATATGTAAATTCTAAATAAGAAAAAGTTACTTGAACCCAAACGGCATTTCAATTATATTCAATACACATAAATGTTTAAGTATAATGAAAAACATTATCACTTAACAATGTGCACAACCTAGTAACTAGACCAATATGAATGCAATATACAGATCAAAAGGAGCCGTTAATATAAATCCATAACGCCCCTCATACTTCCGTATTTACAAGACATATAATTGAAAGCCCAAAAAGTTATAATACATTGATTTCCAAAGACAAAAAGTCAAAATAATGTCCATATTACATTCATAGTGTCACTGTGCTCCATTCGACATATTCCATACACCGACCCTCTGACTATGCAAAAAAAGGCCACGATAGTTCCCAAAAACGTTGACGGCCAAATATTCTTAGGTAAACAATACCTGAACATGAGGATAACAAGTATTCCTCAATAATCTACTAATGCCCTTTATCTACATACTATGAAACATCCCACAGCAAAATTCAAGTTTACTATTATTGACAGGATTGTTGGTGATAGGAGTCATCAACAAGGCTGGGATAATATTTTGACAGAAAAGGAGAAATATTGGATCATACATTTGGGTGATCACCTATAATACATTTCTTGTGATATATATCTATGTATTATTATGATGAATATGATCTTATATAACATAGATTATTATATTACAATTTATCAATGATATACTTATAAAGCATTGTTGCTATTTATGAAATAATTTGTTCTATATATTTATATTAGAGTTTGACAATGTGACTGAAATTTTTGTAAATTTTTGTACATTTTATTGTTATTTTTTATTTTTTATTTTTATTTATACATTCATTTTATGGTTGATTTATGTTTACATATATTATTTGAGAAATATACATGTAGGGCATTGTGTTAAGCCCATACTTGTTTATATAATACTGAGGTATATTCACAATATGGGTGCTGGGTTTATTTAATATTAAGAACTTATGTTTGAATTTTGATTGGTTTAAAGTGTTGACTGACATTATAAAAGGGAATCAGATGTTGTGTTTGGCCTTTTTCATATTTTTCAGCTCCACTGAAGAAGGGTAACCGAAACCGGTTTGGAGCAGGATATATTTTTATATCCTTTGTGCATTTGTCAATAAAATGGTTTTGGAACAGTACTTGCTGGCCGTTGTGTAATCTACATGAACGAGCTACCTCACATGCCCGCCCCCATAGTGCCGGTAGCAGCAGCAGTGCAGCTGGTGCTGCGCTGTCCACACCAGGATACAGCAGGCTACATGGACGTGGCCCTGGATGGTCCCAGTGGGGACACGGTTCCAGTGGATGTGTCATCGGACAGTACCCAATCTGTACCACTGTCTGGTAGTGCCCGTGCAACCCCTGACAGGCACAGGTCACATGGCCATGGCCGGACACAGTGAGCTGTAAATCCTGGTATTTACAATCTGGAGCTGTAAATAATACCCCTGTGTAGGCCGGACACATGGCAGAACTGTGTGCACACATACACGCACACACCAGAAACATCTGTAGGGCACCGTAACACTCACATTCATAACAACCACACATGGCCAATTAGATCACAGGCCCTAACCCACACACATGATGTCATCCACTGGTGCAGCCTAGGCCCTTGGCAAACATTATCACCCTGTGCATATGATGATGCCTGTGCCACATCCCTGTCATCCACAACATCGGTGCAGGGACATGCTCATATGGTCTGATGCACAGGGTGAACAGAATAGGGAGATAAGTGTATATTACAATTGCTGTGTACTTTTGACATGCTGCAGACATACCATGTAGTACAGGTTTAGAATGCATTGTTTTATGTTCACAGTATATGTCTTGGTAACAACAGTAAGAACATGTTGGTAATGATGCCCTGCTTCCCTCCTTAAAGTCTAATTGCATGTGCCATTAAGTACCAGTGTTTGCAGTTTCCTATGTGTAAATGTGGAGTACTCACAGGCAGTATGGAAATACCAGCATGCTATACGTAGCCTCAACCTCACGGTTAGAAAGGCTGACATTCCAAAGATGTCTACACATCTACTGATCCTGGAGCATGTGAGCGGTGTACTAAGCTACAGTGGCTAGAGACGTGACATCCATACCGGGTGACATCACAGGTACAGTTACATGGTGTGGGGGGTTTACATAGCGGTCTAGCTGATGTCAAGGGTAGAGGCCAGTTGATAGCATGAGGCCTCACTGTGTAGCAGTAATACACATTCACATTACAGGATGAGAACACGCAACTACACACAGACACACACACAGACACACACAGAGACACACACACACACACACACACACACACACACACACACACACACACACACACACACACACACACACACACAGGTATTCAGACACAGTAACACACCCACACTCATGGTGTCAATGCCACTATAACACACACACATGATAGTGTTGAGGTGAGGACCCCTGCCTATGTGGTAATCACCATGACAGTACTGTGCACCCACATGACGTGACACAGATAATGAACATGTACAGGTAGTCAGTAATGCCTAAGACCGACAGCATCAACAGGATAGTAGATTGCATCACCTGGAGGGGTTAGGGGTCCTATCTGTTCACTATGGTAGCATGCATCCTCACTCCATGCACCAGACAGCCATACATACATACACAGACACACTGGGGAGTCCTCAATTGAATTCACCTATGTCATGCACATACAGATAGTTAACATGTGTGTGATACACACACCACCCCTGCCTGCCTATGTCTTCCTTTCTACACTGCAGTATGTACAGATCTCTACAACAGTGTACAAGGGTGTGTAACAATTGGGATGTATTCCCTCCATATGTGGCATATATGGACACATAAGCAAACACACATGGCAGTACTGTGAATCAAACACCTGCTATCTTATGATACATCTGACAGACATGCAGCAGTATTGCCCACATTACAATGTGTACCGACGCTACCTTTGGCAATTGTGCTGCTATGTGCACACGGGAGGACTTAAGTGTTACAGGTGTCAAGTGATTTACAATCAGTGACACCTTGACCGCTGTGTAGGTTGTATGTCTTCACCTTCAATTAACAGAAACATAGCTTAGTGTTTGCACATGTTATGGTAGGATGGCTTGTGACACACCTGTGAGCTGTCTTCAGAAAACATACATCTGCAAAGTTGGCCCACCACTTTATGTACACACATCCATCCATACCTGATGTACATCTTACCATACTGTCAGTATTTCACCATATACAGGTGTCAATGATGGGGCTGCATTGCAACTGCATGTTGTAGTAAGACACAGATGAACTGCAAACATCAGCTACTGCACATGCATGGTAGCTGAATGCACACCACTACATGTACATGTGTGTAAGTCCTACATTCCTGTCATGTAGCCATGTTTGTATGCATTGCAATTGGTGGACATGTGTGATGACATACATGACACATGGACTGCTGTATGATATGATAGTTGTCATGGGTAACTAGTACAGAGGGAATGTTAACTCAGTCAACATTGCTATCACACCTTATGTACTGTTAGCATTCAACAGCCATGGACCTATCTTCCATGTGCATGTGTGTAATTGCTGTAGCCACTTGTCTACACGAGGGACAGCAAAAGCTATGCTATGTACATATGTGTTGTGTGTGTGGGGGGCATGTATATATCCATGGCAGGTACATGCATGTCATATCCAAACATGAGTGTGTTTACTGGTGTACAGCAACAGTTATCTGTTACAGCTGAATATGACCCAGGGCCCCTGTTATGTGTACAGCCGACCTGGTTATGAACAGTGGTATCATTGCATTGCATAACACATGATGGAACCCTGTCAGTACATGGGTAGTCTGCACAGTTGCTGTAGAGCTAGGTACAGTCCACTGGTCATGAGTAACATGGTGTTGTACTAATGTATGGATGTGTGTTGCTGGTCCAAGAACATGGTGATGTCTAAGGGCTACATCTTAGAATGTGGTATTTGACACTGTGATCTGCACCTGACACATCTATGATGGCTTTTGAGAGTGTATTGGGCAGTACATGTGAGTGGCCTTCATGTACGTGGGGACACTACCACCTGGAGCGGTCTGTAACGGTGTTATGGTCCACATGTCTGTATCTGAGGTATATGGTGGTAGTGCTATTGTGCACAACTGAGCCTTATTCCAGATGTTCCTCACTGTACAGATGTCAGTATTCCCCATTGTTGGATCTAGATTGGCAGCTGTGATTACGAACGCTACACATCTAGCACTGTTTAGCATACACATACAATGCAGTTGTCCTCTAGGTGTCAGGGTGTTTACCTGGTCTCAGGATATTCGTCTATGAATGGTACTATATGTGCGAAGTAGCCACTCCTGGCAGGACACCACCACGGGTGGTATTAGTGTGTCAGGTTTAGATTGGTACAGCTAATGTGATGGACAGCAGCAGACGTTGTGTAGAAGACTGGTGTCAGATATATGTAGTGCAGCGTTCATGCTAACAATGATGCCTATCGACACACTGTGCCCTTCCGTGTTTAGAATCAGAGTGCATACATGACAGCCCTTCGCTACTAAGTGTGTGAGCATGCCCAGTACGCCGTTGTGTAGATGGACACATAGTGCATTCCAAATGGATGTGTGCTACTAAGTGTGTGAGCATGTCCAGTGACACCTTGTGTCAGTTATGTGCCTCTATTAGTATGAGCATGACCATTGTAATCCTGTATAGCAATAGTGGTCATCCAGGTAACAAATGGTCATACCCCACTTCAGGTGGATTCCTACATTGAACACACTGGTTCACAGGTATGTACACCATAACTGCCAGCATCCATGTCGATGTCCGCATTCCTAGAAGGTCATAGACTGTCTTGAAAGATGTAATGTCTGTGGCACATCTCGTATCTATGTAGTGTTGTAATAGTGGTCCGTAGATAGGCAGTTGTCCTGTTCACACCACTGGCGTGTGTTTGTCTCCGTCTGCCTTGGGACAGTAATATGCTTTTAGACTGCTCACACTCCATACAATCCCTATCAGCATCTTTTCCATTGCTGATGATGTCACCCACCTAGAAGTATGCCTCTGGGAGTGCTGTGCTCCAGTAATCTTGGTAGCTCGTTCTGGAACTGCGTAATACTGTAGTGTGATAAGGTAGTTAGGTCTATGTTGTAATCCCAGCCCTGCCAAGTGTGTGTGTTTCCAGATGCCTGGGGACAGAGTAATGCTTTTAGACTGCTCACTCTTCATACAATCCCTATCGGCGTCTTTTCCATTGTTAATGATGTCACCCACCTAGAAGTATGCCTCTGGGAGTGCTGTGCTCCAGTAATCTCGGTAGCATGTTCTGTAACTGCGTACTGCTATAGTGTGATAAGGTAGTTAGGTCTATGTTCTAATCCCAGCCCTGCCAAGTGTGTGTGTTTCCAGCTGCCTGGTGACAGAGTAATCCTTTTAGATTTCTCACTGTCCATACAATCCCTATCGGCATATTTTCCATTGCTAATGATGTCACCCACCTAGATGTATGCCTCTGGGAGTACTGTGCTCCAATAATCTCAGTAGCGCATTCTGTGACTGTGTAATGCTGTAGTATGAAAAAGTAGTTAGGTCTATGTTCTAAGCCCAGCCCTGCCAAGTGTTTGCATGTGTGTTTTTCCAGCTGCCTAGGGACAGAGTAATGCTTTTAGACTGCTCACTCTCCATACAATCCCTATCGGCGTCTTTTCCATTGCTAATGATGTCACCCACCTAGAAGTATGCCTCTGGGAGTACTGTGATCCAGTAATCTAGGTAGCGCATTCTGTAACTGTGTAATGCTGTAATGTGATAAAGTAGTTAGGTCTATGTTCTAACTCCAGCCCTGCTAAGTGTGTGTATGTTTCCAGCTGCCAGGGGACAGAGTAATGCTTTTAGACTGCTCACTCTCCATACAATCCCTATCAGCTTCTTTGCCTGTGCTGATGATGTCACCCACCTAGAAGTATGCCTCTGGGAGTGCTGTGGTCTAGTAATCTTTGTAGCACATTGTATAACTACGAAATGCTGTAGTGTGGTAGAATGCACAGGTAGGTGCTCTATTCCAAGGCATGACAGGTGTGTGTGTTTGGCAGTCATATCCTATGTGTTGGAATCTGTGAGTGGCTAGTTCCATGATGTGTTGAGTGTGTCCACAAATGTCATGATCGCCCAAGAGACTGGGTTGGCAAGACATACACATACATCCACCAATAGGTCTGGTGAGTAAATGTCAGCAGCTCTACTCTTACCCTTAATACAGTCTGACCCGTATGACACAACGAAACACACTTGCCTTGATAGTAACACCACTACATAATGCAGGTGGCACATGTTGTTTCCTTTTCATTCTTGTCTAATGCTTTGGTGTCATGTGGTCCGCTGTTGTGATATAAATTCTATATCTACGTATGTGTGTTTATATGTATATGTGTGTGTGTGTGTGTGCATGTGTGTGTGTGTGTGTGTGTGTGTGTGTGTGTGTGTGTGTATATATATATATATATATATATATATATATATACACATATATATATATATATATATATATATATATATATATATATATATATATACACATATATATATATATATATATATATATATATATATATATATATATATATATATATATATATATATATATATATGTGGACATTAGCACACATAAATCTACATGATGGAATACATGTCCTATACTACTGAATGTCTGTGCTGGATGATCTGTACATGATCACCTCAGATGTATGTATATCTGCCATAGCTTAGTGGTAAAGCACATCGTCTGTGGTGTGCAGAATCCCGGGTTCTAGTCGTGTAGAGATCGGTTATTTTGTTGCTGGGAAGAACAAGGGACATCGAATACGGTGATAGTGAGGCATCTTTAACCAGTTGTGTGCGGATCTGAGCGACAGTAAGCAGTGGTTATTATTTTGGAGGATCAGTATGGGTCATATAACTATGCATTAGAAGACAATACTATGCAAATGAGGTTGAAAATAGTGAATCCCGTTTATCTCCAGGGTGTGATGCAGATCCCAAGAGTGTATGTGTATTGATAGCCGGGTGCAGGACTCAAATATAGGTGAAAGCATGGGGGGGGGGTGTCAGGCATACTGTACGTACATTGGAGCCCTGTGCCTCGGGATTGCTGCTGCCTTAGCACGCCTAAGCTAGGGGTGTGTCTATACCTGCCTAGTGAAATTGGGAGGGACAACAGCAGTAGTGGAGTAGTCAAGGTGAACACGCTGCGCAAACAGGTGATAATTAGCACAATCAGCAGATTACATGCCCAGCCCAGACCAGAACACTACGGTAAAGTGACCAAGCACCATACACACAGATTTCTTCCACACTCTACACCACCAGTGTATACATGCAGGGACATTTCTCGACACAATCCAACCAAATAAGAAGGGCTGCAGCAGGCAACATAGACCAACATGTGCAGGAGGCTGAGGGTGGTGAGGATGTGAATGCTACCGAACAACGCTTAGTGAGGAGACAGAAGTCTTTACAGACCGAGGGTAACCTAGCAGGGGCTACATGAGCTGGAGATAGTGAAGTGCTATGGGGTGGACAGAGACCTCCTACAGCAGCTTGTTGAGCTGTGCCGGCCACACCTGACACATTGAACAGGCCGAGGGAAACCCATCCCAGTTGATACCAAGGTATGTGTCACCCTCGGTATACTAGCCACAGGTACCTCCCAAAGCAGAAATGGGGCTATCATGGGGATCTCACATGCATCTGCATCCAGAGTATTGCACCAGTTCCCAGATGACATGTCACCACATGCCAGTGAGCACGTATATGTCCTCAACACATGTGAGGTGTTGACCAGCAATATGCGTCTCCTCCACCGAATGGCAGACTACCCTGGGGTACTGTGTGCTATAGCCTGCACACACGTACGCATCAAAGCACCACTCGGTGAGCAGGGTAGAGCCTACATTAACCGCAGGGGCATACCCTCCAACAGCTAAGTCATATGCAATGGCCAGGGCATTATACTGAATGTGTGTGCTGGCTGCCCTGGAAGCTATGACGATTCCGATATATATGCATCTGATGCAGCTGTACCACACCTTTGCCAATATCAACATCCGCTACAGTCACCTAGTGGGGGATGCTGGGTAACCACTGGGGTCATGGCTGATGACACCTATCAGCAATGTACACACCTGAACAACTAAACCATAATGAGGCACACAAACAGGCAAGACATATAATTGAGCATGTGTTTGGGATGCTCAGGTCATGGTTCTGGTGTCTGGACACATCCGGTGGAGCCTTGCAGTATTCACCAGCTACATGCACCCAAATTGTTATGGTATGTGTTATGCTACACAATATGATCCTGCAGAAACATTTGCAGTAGGAACAGCATGGGGCAGGGCCACACAGCCCCCCACCAATGCCAAGGCCTGTACAGGCACACTGTGACTCGGAGGAGGAACTACCTGAGCTGGACCCAGTAGGTGAAAGGAGGCGTGCACAGTATGACCTGCCCTTGGTAAAGAGGCAACGCATGGCATATGCACCGACAAAGTAGGTACCCAGGGAATTTCACCCTCTCTGACTCACACAGACAGTAAAAGGGATGCCAAACATGACACTACCTGTGCTCAGCCATGTATAGGAAGTGCACTGTGTGCATCTGACATAGGCAGCCCTTCAGCACCATCCTCAGGTCTGGTACACGCCCAAGGTAAGTCAATCAACCTACCAATTGGCAGTTGTATTAGAATGTGTTTTTACCTGTAGCTATGGTATGGATGTGAGCATACAAGGGAATTTGGTGGCCGACTGTTAGGGCAGCAGTCAGTACACATCCATAGTGGCACCATGACATCTGTAGCACATACCAGGGTCACAATAGTAGCCAGTAGTACACAGGGTGTCCTAACCCACTGCAGGTTATGGGCTGAATATCATGTGTGTCCATACAGCCCACACAAGTCTCATACAGCTGGACAGGTGTAGACCAATACAGACAAATGCTATACAATGGCCTCTGGATATGCCCAATGGCTGACCCCAACCCCCACAGACACACACACACACACACACACACACACACACACACACACACACACACACACACACACACACACACACACAGACTACAGCAGGCCAGGCAGTTGGATGTAGGTTGTGAAGGCTAGGACGTCTGAAACCACTATGATGGTAATTAAAGCTAGGATCTGAAGTACAGTGGTATGCGCAAATTAGGTAGGTCCACACACTGAAATGGAGTACCTAGCATACCAGTACAGTAGTATCAAAAGTGTACAACTGTCAGCTGTGCCCCCCCTTCCAACATACACATGTGAAAGTCATGTGCACCACCCCCGGTGCTGTGTAGGAATGTGGATACAGTTGGATGTCCCCCCACGCTGTGCAGAAATGTAGCAACAGTCAATGCCACATGCCTATTACATTGGACTACATGATTACAGTATCAGGTATGGCTGACCATTATGTGAGGGCAGGCGTTTGACTGTACAGAATCAGTGGCCTGTCCAGTGACATAATCATATTATATGCGTGTTCCTCATACAATCTGCTCCCATTTGGCTGATACATGGGAACTGATACTCTGCAATGCAGACATGTAAATGAGTTTTGGGAAACGCATCTTTCTGCCGGGTCATGCTACAGCATACCTATTATAGGTTTTCCACCTTTTAAATTAGCCGAAGTGAGACTTTAGGAGTAACACCTTTCCCACTTTGCATGGGACAGTCCCTCATTAGGCATATGTGTCATGCAAGAATAATCTAGCCATAGCAAATGTCCTGATTAGAGGACAATATTATATTCTATGTTTCTCTAATAGTTGCATGTAACTGTTATTGTATAAATGACACTTCGATATGTTATGTGAAGTAGCATAAGCAACTTGACTGCTGCTAAACTAAGCTTTGATTTGTGCTAATATGTATATTTCCTGTACTATGCATGGCTGTAGGTGTTTCCAAACTGGTACGTCTGACATTTCTACAGAGCAGGTCCCACTTTGGCCAGTTGGAAAGGTGGCAGCCCTATAGGATCTATATGTAGAGATGTCAGATTTGGCGAGGCAACACATACCCACAGCCATTAGAAAATTGACTACTTCACCGGTTTGCATAAGTTAAGGTCATTCTTGTAGCATTATAGTTGCTAATACTGTTTCCTATAACATTTAGGTGTTTCAGATACAACAAAATCATTTTATGCAACCACTACAAACAATATATGAACTCTTTTCCCGAAATCACAGGCCATGTGCCGTAACATTCATTTTGCAGGACACAACTGCCCAGAGTGGAGTGTCCCTCACAAAGGCGAACAGGTGGTAACCCCAAACTATTATGCTATCATCTACCTAAGGTGGTCGGCAGAATATGCACTTTCCGTCACTAGCAGACCTCACATATGAATGGGAGAGAATGAACACTGTATCAGGGACACTGCATAACACCCTGAGGGGCACATTTAGATGATTGGTTCTATTAACCTGACACATTGACAGTCACAGGGCATATGTATTCATTCACATTTGTCGAGGTACATGCTGTTTATGACTCATACATGTTGTCATTAGTCATTACGTGTATTCCGCCACCTGTCCACCTAATATCACTAGTTCTGGAAGTGTTTAGTTAGGACTGTGTTACATTCTGATTCGTAATCATGGTCATCCATGATAATCAGGTACAAGGCACTGATCTAGTCCCTATGTGTTTACAGACTATCCAGTAGATGTGCTCTTCAGGTTTGGGAGGTGTAGGCGTCTGCTATGCCCACATAGGAATATTAATTACTTCCACGGGGCAGCCCTAATACATCTCTGCCAACCAACACCTGCACACTTAGGCCCATTATTGCATACCCATGATTCCCCTACCTGACACCCCTCTACAGCACTCATGACTCATACTTACTGTGAGCGCAGCTGGGGTATGAACACACTCCTACACACTGCCCACTCTCCCCATCTTGGGACACATGTCGTACGTTTTGTCAACCCATGTGTTATTACACTTGCACAACCTACTGTACCATGTACAGCTACATCCTGCTCACGTCAATCACTATAGGATTGCCTGTATAGTGAAATTTTGGTGTCCTGCAAGGACCCCGTTATCCATGTTAAAGTGTAGACCTTGCAGATCTCTCCCATTGGTACTTTCTTGCTGGTGGTTTGGAAAGCAGTGGTGTATTTACCTTTATTGCCTGTCTGTATGTCTGACCAGCCTAGCTGGGCGATGTGGGAGGTAAACGTTTGTTTATTGGACTTCACAGTAACATATGCCCGGTCTGAACATATGTTACCCATAATTGCTGTAACGTAACCTAGTTATGTACATGTGTATATCTACAATGACATATATATATATATATATATATATATATATATATATATATATATATGTGTGTGTTTATATATATATATATATATATATATATATATATATATATGTATATGTGTATATATATATGTATATATGTGTGTGTATATATATATATATATATATATATATATATATATATATATATATATATATACACATATCTGTGTGTCCGTTGACCAATAGATTTCCCGGACAAACACACTTACACATGCGTATTGGGTTTTATCTCTGCTTCAACAGCATACTATTGGCTTAGTCATTATGACACCGACACTTCACTCCGGTTAACTTGTAATCGGTATATAGCACATTATACAGCAGACAGATGTCGCAATTTGTTCATGTATGGAGTACCGATGATAAGTGTGATGTCATACAGTGTCATTTGACCAATTCCTCGTCTGCACAGCCTATTATCCCTGCTACTGTATTTGTTTCTGTGCACATTCATATTATTTATGTCAATAAATGGAGTGCATGTGTTACAGAGAATGTACTTCAACATATTGATGTCTGCATGTGCGTATGCATCTATACCTATTATGTACTAACTGACCAACATGGGCCGCTCCATTGGAACCGGCGCAACCAACCCTGGCACTCCTGTATCCATAATCGCATAGCCATAGTTTCTCCACCCCACCCGTGTTGAGTTTCCACGCGTAACAGCCATTATCCACCTGATATTGCAGCCATGACACACCTTTACACATTGCCCTCTCCAGACTGTTTTGGGCCCTACACACATTTTGTACTGTCTCGTGTATTCACAGGGTCTCCCGCCATTTATATTTGCACATACGTGCCTTTCCTGGTGTTATGGATTACGGCCATTTGCGGGTTACAAGTGTAGGTGGTCACAACATGAACTACATTCCATCTTTGTGTAATGTTGATGTAGCAGTTCAAGGATATTATGGCCACTGGTATAACCCTGCCTCTGGTGTGAATAGCGGTGCTCTGCTCACTCTTGGGCAGCTTTATCTGACATACGCTGCAAGCACTATATAATACCTTAGTTGCTCTAGATTCCCTTCACAACCCTTTTGTATGCTTTATTCTTTTAGCGTTCATTCTTACAGTATATGTGTATATATATATATATATATATATATATATATATATTTATATATATATATATATATATATATATATATATATATATATATATATATATATTCTTTATATATTTCTTTATTTTATGTCTGTGGATATATATCTATACACACACACACACACACACACACACACACACACACATATATATATATATATATATATATATATATATATATATATATATATATGTGTGTGTGTGTGTGTGTGTGTGTGTGTATATATATATATATATATATATATATATATATATATATATATATATATATATATATATATATATATATATATATATATATATATATATATATATATGTGTGTGTGTGTGTGTGTGTATAAGTTACATCTGTACATAACAACATACATTTGCTATGCTGGGAGCCGCTTACATCCGCACAGGCGCACTTGCATATCCTTACTGTGAGTTACATATGTTTACTGCCACTTCTTTGTGCTTACGTGTGCCTTATTCATTGCGACAGTACCACTTTGAAGGAATCCAGTTAACGGCCCCATGTGAAATACACGTTCACCATTACATGTTTAAATGTTGGCTTTACAGCACAGAGGCATTCATTACACAAGAAAATGATATGTGCTATAGTCGTACTTGAACCGGGAATGCCTTTACGTTAGGCAGCTCCTCTAACCACTACACTATTGGTGTTCTGCTTCATTTATATGTATACCCATGGTTCATAGCTACCCTAACATATGCCTCACCGCTTCACTTACACAGCAGGCATCCATTCTCCTGCTGGAAAAACAGCATTACTACACAAGCGACATTCCCTATTCCCTACAGCTCTTGACCCATGCTGCATGTTTACTCACTCCAAGGATATTCAGAACTCCAAAGCTTATAGTCCAGGCACATACATATGTTTGATTGTCAGGGTGTTCATGTGGTGATCCGGGTTTAGGCTTGTCTGACTGGTGACCGGAACTGCTCTGTACCTGTTCAAATGTCAGACATAGCACATGGACAGAGTTGTTCCCAATTTTAACATTCTACTTGTGTTTACAGATTCAGGGGTTTGGGCATCTCTGACCAGATTATTATGTTGGCACTACATAATATAGGGTGGGAGGTGGTTTCACTACATAATACAGGGTGGGAGGTGTTTCCACTGTTGTTTCTCTTCACATTCATTACGAATACTTTATTATGACCATTTCATTCATTTATATATATATTTATATATTTATATATATATATATATATATATATATATATATATATATATATATATATATATATATATATATATATATATATATATATATATATATATATATATATATATATATATATATATATATATATATATATATATATATATATATATATATATATATATATATATATATATATTTATATATATATATATCTGCCTGTACATACACCTACATACCTATTTACATTTCCCATACAGTTGAATGTACACCACGCATCCCCGCTGCCTTTACCTCCCTATATCCGATGGATATTATTCTGGACATCATTTATAACTTCACTACAGGTATTCAATAGTACTGTCAACAAATGTGACAGATGGTTGGTGTACATATGTGTACGGACCTCTGTAACACTCAGGGACTAATTTCAACAGTGACAGGGACAAGGCAATGACAAATCAGGGACAATCACGGACACTTCTACAATATTAGTACTATTAACTTGAAACGTGTTGACAGATTCAGAGCCATATGTATTAATATTTATTTTCTGCTGTTAAAAGCGTCTATTACTCTTAATTATTGTCATTAGTCATTCAAATGTCATTCAACACCTTTCCTCCAAAGGTCACTGGTTTTAGGAGTGATTAAGAGGCTGGCCAGTTATTGTTCGAATGCTCTGACCATTGGTAGAGTTGCCACATTTTCATATGTCCAGGATGGGATATATTCTGGACACACCAGATTGTTTAGGCCAACACATACCCACGGTCAGTACAGGGTTTAGAACATTCATTATTTTCCTAGATGACAGCCTATTCCTGTAGCACTTTAGTTGCTTATTCTGTTTCTTGTACGATTTACATTTTTTACATTCAGAAATAATTGTTTTAGGCAACTGTTACATGAAATATGGTACATAGTTATTTCTTTCAATCACAGGACATTTGCCATTGTATCATTCTTGTTCAGGACACACCCACCCAAACAGGGACTGTCCCTCACAAAGTGGGACAGGAGGTACCCTGCTTATGTCAGCGCCTTAATCACCCTATTTCCAAGTGCCACTATGCAACTGTGTACAGTATATTCTCTCGATAATTCACGTTGGGAGACGTGCATCATGGGCAGGTGTTTGATCTCGGGTAGTAGGTTCTGCATGACTGGCAGGAGGCTGAGCAGTCTCGTGAACCACTACTGCACATACAACCAGTGTCCAGATGTCTACAGGACTGGACATCGTGTCGTGATACCAAGTCTGATGTTTACTCAGGATACTTATCCCATGAGGGATATCCAAAAATTGAACAAGAAAACAACCTTCAATTTTTTTGGACGTACGAAAATGTGATAGGGCTTTACATGCAAGGGATACATAGTTTGCAATCCTGACACTGCCTAGGGTGACACTGCCTACTACATATGAGTAGTGGTCAGTATGTGTAGATATGGCTGCGCCAAGCTAGTAGCCCGAGTATGGCTGGATTTGGTGGACATTCAGGAATGGGGGCGGGTTGTGTGCTGTAGAGGGGATGATGGGTATTCAATTATGCATCCAGGTGTGTTGCAGTTGGATGGCTCAGTTCTGTCCAGACCATTCTGTGGGTATGTGCCGGTCTCATTTCTGTACATGTGTATCGCACATTTTAATATTCATATGTTTGTGTGATTGTGTTCTACAGTATGGCCTGTCAGGTTGTATTGCAGATGTGTATGTTTGTTCTTTGTGTTTCTTTCTGATTCACCCGCTGCTCCCTCATACACCTTCAGTTGACCTATTGTGTATCCAACACACTCTCGCCTTTGTGGATTATAACATTACCCATCCCACCCCACACACATATTCCAAACACTCCATCCATCCCTTCTTTGGTTGATGGCCCATGGCACGGTCAAGGGTACACATTGCATACACTACATATGTCAGGTAACTGTATGGTTGTGAGGACTACCCTGGCATTTTTCACCTTCCACATGCTGTACATCATACAAATAGGTACACGCAAATACTTATCTTTCATGACATGGTAGGTACACCCGGGTAATACCCGTTCAACTTTGACACACCCTGACAAGAATGGTTTGGACCGCATATGGACGGATTTTGGCCGAATGCTCTGACCATTGGTAGGGTTGCCACCTTTTCATATGGCCAGGATGGGATATATTTCGGGCTCAAATCAGATTCTACAGGACAACACATACCCATGGTCAATACAACGAATAATACTTTTGTTTTATGCCTACATGTTAGCTTATTGTTGTAGCAATTTATATGCTCCTTCTGTTTCGTTTACTTGCTTATTCTATTTCTTGTAACATGTGGTATGTTACATACGGAAATAACTATTGTATGTGACTATTACATGCAATGTGGGACATAATTATGTCATACGGTCGCAGGATATTTTACATTTATAATGGTTTGGTATGGACACAACTGCCCAGCTGTGTACTATCCCTCACAATGTGGGACAGGTGGTAACCCTGGCCATTGGCAGAGACTTAGCTATTGGTGGTGCATTAACATGATGCGTTTCAGTTCCATTTGGTATACCTGTCAACACTGCATTAGAATACGGGCACACAGTTTTAAATGTCATTTGTTTGAGGGATGGAGACTCCGTATTCGCTAACGTGCATTTGTGTTTGCTTCTTAATTTTGTGTTCGCAAGAACTGTCTTGCATGCTTTGCATACGTTTCAGCATCCACGGGCACTGACAGGTGTGATTACTATTGCAGGCTGACTGTAATATTCAGCATTTTAGGTTGCACGTCAACAGTCGACATTTCCACGCCTCCGTGCGGCACTTCGACACACCCCATACACTCGCGCTCATTTCCTATGCATGTGGCTGTGGCGGCAGCGCACCTTCATTTATATGCATATGGTGCTACTGCGCCATCTCTACGCTGCACAGTCAGTGCAAGCCTAATGCCGGCCTTGCGCCGAGCTTCATGAATCCCGGGGTATGTTTAATTTGTCTGCCCAGCTTGTTTATTTCAATTTTCAAAATCATAGTTTGACCTCTTTTCCATGTCTTATATTTTTTTCTCTCTCGTCTTTCTCCAGTATCTTGTTCTTATGAAAATATATCCTCCTGATGTTGTGAGCTTAGATCCTGATGTTAAACATTTTTAGCATTCAAACAATTTCTCATTCAAAACTTGCCACATTCCTTCTGCAGTTTCCCCACTGAACACATCGCTCCAATTAGTTTTACATAGCGACAGTTTTACTTAAATATAATCTGTTATCAGTCTTCTTTGCATTGGATTAGATTTCAGTTTGGCAGAATTATGTAGCAACAATTTAACATTTATAACCCCATGATCCCTGCACCTCAACGATGATAAAACTTGACATGAAGTAACAGTAATTTCTTTAGGAACACGACCAGTGTCTAGTATGGTCCATTGCCTGGTAGGTTTTGTACAATCTGAAACAACTGCTGCTCCTGAAAATATGTTGTAAATAATTTCCTTACTAATGTTGTTGAATCAATATTATTCCAGCATGTTTCTGATAAATTTAATTCCCAAGCCACTATTATTCTTCCCTCCTGTGTTTCATGCAAGAGATGTATGAATTCCTCTGGGTCATTAGCACTACACTTTGGTGGTCTATGCACTCCAACAATTGTTACATGTTCCAGGATTATTGTCACAGTTACAGAATGTACAGCATTGCTGTTATCATTGAACATGTAATAGTCACAGGTCTTATAACAATCTTTAATCTGTCATAACACCTCCAACTGAGATTTTGTATGAATGTGTTACAAAAAACATTTATAACCTGACAGAATTGGTTTCTTGTCATTGTTTTTTAACCATGTTTTACAAACAATAACAACATCAATATTGTGGGAATAAAGCAAATTTTCCAATAAAAAAAAAACTTTATTACTAATGCTCCTAGCATTGACAACCATCAGAGATGCATCATTTGGTGCTATCTGTGAACTGCTTTTTGACCTGGCAACATTCTTGTCTTGTGTTTGTCAAATATTGTAAAATATCTGCTGCAAAAATTATCTTCCCTAATCCTGATAAGTGCACACCATCCTTTCTAAACATGTTTGCCTAAAATTAGGCTTGGATGCTCCACCCATTCATTTCCATTTTTTTAAATACGCCTTTTTTATGTAGCTATTTATCCAAAGTGTCTTTTCATTCATGGTGATCTGACTCTCCTTTATATATGATTTGTGAAAAAAGTACATCCTAACACCTGTACAAACTATGCTATCCAAGAGGGCTGGAAGTTCCCTAGTAACACTCAAAGAGTACTTGTGGATGAGATCATTTGTACCAACATGAATAACAACAAATCCACACTTGCTTACTTTAAGGCATTTGAAGGCCTTTCTCACATCCTATATTTTTGCTCCTGGCAAGCATAACGCTATTCAGTGGTCATTATCTTCTCTGCAAATGTAAGTATCAGTTCTTTTAATAACTGAATCTCCAATTAAAAGAATATTATTATTGGATAGATCTTGGAGATCCTCAACTTCCAGTTCAGTCATATCTGCTTCATCAATTGTTACAAAGGAATGATCTTCATCACCATTCATATTATTAATTCCACTGTTTTCATTGCTTATTACATTTGCAAGCATACAATTCTCATCCAGATGACTTTGTACATCTGCAGCTTGAGCCAGGTTGTCATCATTTGTATTTCTCCTGTTTTTTTTTTTTTTTCTTACAGTAAGGTTCTTCCATCCTTCTAAGTTCAGTTTTGATTTCTTCCTTTTCACTTGCCCCTTGCCTGTTATTTTCTGTTCTCTCTGTTGGAAAAATTGTCTTTTTCTGTAGACTGAAGGTTTTCTGACAGAATGATATTATCATTCCCTATATTCCCTGTAATCTGTGTGTTACTTAACACAGTCTCTTTTTTAGTATGTTTTCTATTTTCTATTCAAGACATTAATCAGTTTCTTTTTCTTACTTTTTATTTGTTGTGAATCTCTTCCTTTATTTTTTTTTATTCTCTTCTATATGCTCTGAATCCTCAGATTGCTGAACACTTGTATCCATTTCAAAGTTGTCATCAGTATTATCTTACTTAATAGGGATTGAGTGATCTTTACTGAGAATAGACTGTTCCTTTCCTAAGTGTGTGCTATATGCACTTTGACTAATATTATTTGTCATCAGTCCAGTCGTGAATACATGTAACAATAATTCTCTGTGCTGTACCAGTTGCACAAGTGCAATCATCATCTAATTAAGTCTAGCTTTACTACTAATAATGGCAAGCAAATCATCCACCTTTTGACGTGAGGCACATAGATTAGCAGTTGTTACCTTTAAATATACATAGCATTTAGAAAACCATACAATATACATGTGTTTTAGCCAATCATTAATGGCAAACTCATACGATCATAGGAAATTACTAGGCTAATGGGCTTGGGGCCCTTACAAGCCTAGCCAAGATTTTATTCCCAAAAAAGAAACCTCAATCACCCCTGTCAATGAGGGACACAGGTGGAACCCCTGGGGCAAATTTGTGGTTTCCCATCCACTCATTAAGGTTGGGCTTAAAGAAGTTCAGTGACGTACTTTGTTTGATGTGGATGGGGAGTCTCTTCCAGAGACAGGACAGCTTCTGGGAGACAAACCTTCTATTTTAAGAAATCCATTTTCAGCTGCAAGTGAATAAAACATTCTAATAGACAAGGATAATCAAAATCACTTACCACAACTTCTATGAAAAAAAATCACACAAAAATATACAGCTAAATATTAAATTGAGTACAATAAAGTTGTTGCGCTGACTTACCATGCCAATTGTAAAAATCGCACAACTGAATTCCCTTTACATCACTTGCAGTCACACTTCATTTTAACAGTAAAAATCAATAAATCACAAACCAACACAGGATTGTTTCAGATAAGCTCTGGATTGTACTCTCTACAGTCTGTCTGAATTTATAGCTCACTAGGCCCCATGGGATGGATAGAGTTTGCCTCTCTAAAATGTATCCCTTTCTAAGAACAGTGAAAATTAGAGGTAAAACAAAATAAAAATCAAAGTAAGTCTTCTTGTCTACAAGCTATATATCTCTTCCAACAAGCAGTGAAAAACAGTGGTAAAAAATAAAATATAAAGCAAAATAAATGTTCACTGACCAGGCAACTGCACAGTCAATCACAGACCAGCACAGGATTGTTTCAGATAAGCAGTCTATTCCATATATGTGGTATGCATTGTGTTAGGTGTCTGTCATGTCATTTGGTGCTGTTGATGTGGGTATATAGGTTTAGGTCTATAGAACAGGTAGACGAAGCAGTTCAAAGACAGCTGACTCAAGCACAGAAGGTTAAGCAGAGATCACAAATCAGGAGTTTGCATGATACTAAGTAGTGGAAAAGAGCTTTTAGTCCATTGGAGTTGGTAAGGGTACAGAGACATGACCTTTTTGATGAGGAAACAAACTATCTCAAGCTGGTGTAGGTGTTAGCAAGGTGCATGCCAAAAGGTATTCAATGATGGACCTAATAAGGGATGAATAAAGCAAGACTATAACTTCTTTGGACCTTCATGATATACCATTTACCTTGTACAAAGTAGAAAGATTTTCTAACCACTACAGAGACATGGTGATCAAATGTAAGCCTGTTAGTAACATATATGTCTAAGTCCTGATGAATGTGGTTAATGTAAGTTGATACTAGCTATTGGTTTCAGAAAAGCTCTCTTGAAGGATATTGGTGTCCTCTGGGGAGTTTATCATGGCACCAAGTTTACAGACATCTGCAGTCTTGGTCATCCATGAACCCTTAACAGCAGCTTTGACCTCTATGAAGTAAATGCCAAAGAAAAGTGGCTCCAGGACTTAACCCTGGGGTACACTGCTAGTGACAGGTCTTTTGGAAAATTTAGAGAAGCTCACCCCAATTTTCTTTATTCCATTTGTGAGCCAATTTACTATCCAGTGAGTTACATAGAACTTAATATTTAGCAGCTATAGTTTACCTATACCTGAGTTGGGATGGTGCCAAATGCCTTTATGAGGTCTAGATATGAAGTGCATACTGATTTTTCCGTGTTCATTGCTTTAGTAAACTTCTTGAAGAAGTCATCCAGGTTAAGTAACCTGGATCTTCTCTTACTAAGTCTGAACAGGCTTGGATCAAGACTTTGTAGTTACTTATGTCCTTATCTGTTATTTCTATAATGACTTTTTCAATAGCCTTAGAGATGAGGCAGACCAGACTTATGAGACTGTACTTTCCTTGCTCTGTTGATGCCTCAACTTTGTGCAAGAGGATGACAGTTGCTGTCCTCCATTCTGT
Source organism: Protopterus annectens (assembly GCF_019279795.1). NCBI lineage: Eukaryota > Metazoa > Chordata > Ceratodontiformes > Protopteridae > Protopterus > Protopterus annectens. Next base: position 1,815,240,250 of record NC_056735.1, read on the forward strand.
AGCACAAAGCTGGTTTGAAGGCTGAAACTGAATAGCCTCTGTAGCGGCCCTTTCACAGAACTGAAACAGGCTGAGCAAGCATAATCCGCTTTTACAAAGCCAAACTGGGATGAGAATAGGAATATAAGTAACCTCTAGCACTATTTATTTGTTTAGCTGTATTATGCTCCATAACCTTGAAAATAATACTGGTGAGATTAAAGAGGCCTGGAACTTGTGGTGTAAGTTGAGGTACCACCTTCAAGTAAGGCCACTACAACTTGCCATTCTCCACACTCTGGGGACATAAACAGAAAAAAAACCCAGACTGTAAACGTAGCTGACTCCAAATCCAGCTCCAGACAGGATTCAAGTGGAGTACCTCAGGGTTCATTCCTGGGACCTCTCTTGTTTAGCATCTACTTCTCTGAAGTACAGTCCAACACTAAGGGACTCTGGCTAACAAAGTTTGCAGATGATTGCAAACTGGGAGCCATTCTTGAATCCCCAAATTATGTGGATATTCTACAAAAGGGCCTTACAGAAACAGATGCTTGGTGTCAGAGCCATGGGCTCCAGCTTAATGCCAAGAAATGTATAATTATCCCCTTTGGGAAAAAACATGTACCCATGAATTACCACATAGGTGGCAGTACACTAAATACAGAAAGCGTGATGAGAGACTTAGGGACACAGGTGGACAGTGGTCTCACCTTCGATAACCACATCACCACAACAGTCAGGAAATCCTTCTATATGGCACTCCTCATCACTAAGGGCTTTTCATCCAGAAAAAAGGAGGTCATTGTCCCACTGTACTTATCCCTCGTTAGACCCATTATAGAGTACAACACCCCATTTGGTATGTACCTCACAAGACATCTGCAACAGTTGGAAAGGCCACAGAAATGCCTCACTAAAAGAATCACAGGCCTAAAGCAGATGCCCTATGCTGACCATCTAAATAAACTCCAGCTAAACTCTGTGGCATATCGTCTACTCAGAGGTGATCTCTGCTTAACATACAAGGCCCTGTCAAACCCTGAGCTGTTGGACGTGCTCCACTTAAGGAAATCCCAATCCCTCAGAGCCACACACTCCAGGGATCTAAAACTTGTCATCACAATGAACAAAACATGCTGGAGGGATAGGTTCCTGACCCAGAGACTCCCCATACTCTGGAATAAACTGCCCATACATGTCAAGCAGAGTGCCTCCTTGGCCCTCTTCAAAAGGAACCTTAACAATTGGATGGGAGATAGTAAATTCACCTCGGGGATCACGTCAGTCACCCTGCTAGACAGGAGTCTAAGGAAGTAAATATTGTGGGAAGAAATATCCAGGGAATTGTTATGGCTAGGCTTGTATAGGCCCTAGGGCCAATAGCCTAGTACCAACCTATGAACCTATGAATAGCTAATGGAGGGCTTTACTAGTTGTGACTGACACAACAAATAGGCAGGAATTATGTACTTGGTCTGTATATGGAAAACAAGTTGGCTCAGCACTTATTTTTGCCCTTTACAAACATTGTTTTAGGTTTAAAGTATGAATTAAAACAGCTAGCATATACCAAACTTAGTCTGAATGAAAATAGAATTTATTAAAATATTAAAACATAACTTAGTGCAGCTTAATGAATAGGCATTAATTAAAAGTGGTGAATTGCATTAACAAGGCAGAAATGTAAAAATATTATCCATTTACAATAGTTTACTTCTATCACAAAGAAGTAAAATATAATTTTTAAGCCCAAAAAAAGAACTTCATTTTTCATCCAAAAGTCCTGTGTTGGCAGATTATCTTTTTAAGGGTGTTTTGTCATTAACGAGCACTGAAAAACAGTTATGAGTTATGTGTCCACTTTCTGGGATCCAGACAAAACTGAAGATAATTATCTGCAAACTACCATGGTCTCCTTGAGCAAATATCTATTTAATTGCAAGGCAAGCATCTTCTTGGCTACAAATATATCTCTTTTGCCTCTGTGAAAAAGGGCTGTTGAATTACCAAGATGAAATATCCCAGTTTCATTTCCTTTACCAGATCGTGATTATATAACAGTATTATTACCCAAGCCAGGTTCTGTCATAGTCTGTCTGTAGGTTTGCAGTTTTGTATGAAAACTGGGCAATTCAGATGACTTGCGTTCAAAGCATGACTGAAGAAAGAACACTGAATGACTCTACATTCTCCCCAAATATGTCTCCTGTTAAAATCAGGGAAACTTGGTCATGTCTTTGTTGTCTGCTGTGGATTGATTCCACTGTAGGTGTTGCACTTGCAAACACATAACACTTTGAGAATAATGCTTTCTTAGTATGTTAAGCCAGAGATCTCCTAGGCCTATTTTTCGCTGCCCAGGCTTATTGCTCTTTGGCAAAAATGTGTTTTGAGGGAGGAAGGGATTTGATCTGTAGTCATCAAGATTCTTTCAACATCCTCTAAGTGTATTATAGCAATAACTGACAATGTGGGTGTGGTATGTTGAATATTTACCCATGATTGGTGAGTTTTAATAATGAGGGTGAAGCCTGAGTGATTAAACAAGGCCAGCTGTGGATAAATATTCAATATACCACAGCACGGAGTCGGTTATTGCTATTATACGATGACATTATTTAAAAAAAAGATTATTTTTCTTAAGTAATGTCTTTGTATAATGGCACTGTGATGTTCTTCCACATTGTTTCCTGATTCTACCCTTTGATGATGTACTGCGCATGCATATGGGACTTGCATTCCCAGGCTTACACAGTACATCACTGCTTTAGCAAGCAATGCAGAAAGGACGATCTCCGTTGCTATTTTTTTTTTGAAAGAAAGAAAAAATTGTAACCACTCGACAGTTTGGTGATACCTTTGTTATAAACAGGTACTTGAGGAATATGAAGGGGGGTGGGATGTCTTTTGCTTTTATCACCCATAAAAATATTTCTCCGGTATTGTGAACTAACTGCACTGGGTCTTTTAAAAAAAGATAATGGGCCGCTTCTGTCATACACCAATAGGAAAACACAGTAACACTACTGAGTAGGAATTAAATAAGGATGGGTATTGCTGAAGTTGCTGTAAACCTATATCAGCAATATCTTGTATGTCTGAAAAAAAATTAAATGTTTGTCCACGCCTCAAGCCACATATTCCTGGATTTTCAAAAAGTAATGCTTATGTAAGAGACAGCAATTAAAAAAAAAGCCTGCCTGTCCAGTGATTCTTCAGCGGCCGGACTTTTTCCATTGGTATATTCTCTATTTACAACAGGCATGTTGGCTGGGCTGACTAATCAGCATGTTGCTTTTTTGAGCATTTTTTACTTACTTATTTGTTTACCCGGAAAATCCAACTTGGAACAGGTTAATTTTCAACAGAGGTGTGAGGAGAAATACTCCAGATACATGTTTTTGTAATGTGGGAGAAAACCAGAGCACCTGGAGGGAACCAAACAAATGCAGGCAGGGCATGCAGACTCCACACAGACGGCACCCCAGCCAAGAATCAAACCAAAGAACCTCTTGGTGTGAGGCAACAACTCAAACCACTGCACCACTGTGCCATCAATATTAACAAACAGTCATTATATAATACTTTTTTGACTTCTTGACATTTTAATGTCCCAGCTGGGAATAATTTCCAGTTTATATGTACAGCTTTAATGTGAGTAGTAACATCTGGTCTGCATTCCTTTTTGTGCTGAGAAGTAATCAGCTACTGTTAGAGAAAGCCAAGTGGCCCTTGTTCTCCCAGCAAGAAAAGCAAGTCTTTTAAATTGTATGCACTTTGTTTTTAATTGTCTAGTATATATTGCTGCATTACATATCAATCTATTTGTCTAACTATGTGTGTAGGAATGCATGCGTGTGTGTCTGTGTGTTTAGGTATGTATGCGTAGAAAGATATATATATATATATATATATATATATATATATATATATATATATATATATATGGATCTACGTTTTTAAATCAAAAGTACGGTTCATCGAATCGTACTTCCTCAAACACACTTCCGCGAAAGTGCATTCTATCGAAAATGCACTTTCGTGGAATAAAAACGAAAAACTAACTAAAAAAACACACTAAACAATGCTATGCAGGGGGTCAATCCCCCCTGCACCTCCCATGTGGGGGGCAGACCCCCTACTTTAATATTCTCACTCCAAGATGGCACTACAGTGGGGAAAAGGGAATGTTCCCTTACCCCCACATTACTACGATCACAACAAAACTTTCCTTAGTTGTGCTCGACGGGGGCATAGGAAATTAACTTTCTTGGGTGGTGTAAGCAAGGGAACCTTGTTTTCTAGGCTTACTTAGGCCCTTGGGCCGATAGCCTAGTACCTACCTATGAACCTATGAATCAACAGTATATGTTGATGTACAACTAAGGCAACATGCAAATGGCATGATTTTTTTTGTTTGTTTACTTTAGCGAAAGTGCATTTTTGACAAAATGCACTTTCGCTAAAGTAATTTCGACAAAGTACGGTTTGATGAACCGTACTGCCGATAAAGCAAATAGGACCCATACACACATACACACACACAGACATATATATATATATATATATATATATATATATTATATATATATATTATATATATATATATATATATATATATATATATATATATATATATAAAGAGATATATATATATAGCTATATATATATATGTGTGTGTGTGTGTGTGTGTGTGTGTGTGTGTGTGTGTGTGTGTGTGTGTGTGTGTGTGTGTGTGTGTGTGTGTGTGTGTGTGTGTGTGTGTGTGTGTGTGTGTGTGTGTGTGTGTGTTTAAATGAAAAGATCCAAACTCGACTGCAACACCATTGACCATGGAAGTCAACACGTCAGCCTCAGCACAAGAAAAACCTGAACTTAACAAAACATACCAACACAACATTCTTTTACCATATGAGGTTCTGCTCACCCCCAATCCCTGCTAATTATATAGACTATTTTATTTTATTTAACATTTGTTGACTGGGAAAGTCTGATTAGGACAGTCCCTATTTTCAGCAGAGACCCAGGGGAGAAAACTAGACTAACTCCAAGATCGCAGAAATATGTCACAAGGGAAAATTCCCCATCTCCTGGATTTCTGCAGTTTTGCAAACCTCTCAATCTGCTGCCAAGTCAACCATATGTGTTCAACTAGGCAGCTGTTGACCTAGAACATACACATACACGCGCGCGCACACGTGTGTGTGTGTGTGTGTGTGTGTGTGTGTGTGTGTGTGTGTGTGTGTGTGTGAGTGTGAGTGTGTCATTCCTCTCAACCTCTTAGGGCAAGAAATCTAGACAAAGCCTGACAAAATGAGGAGACAAAGGCCCAAAAATAGGTACAGATTTTAAATATTATTCTCATAAACTTAGAAAGTTGCTACAGTAACAGGGTTTATGTTAACATACATTTTCTGAAAGATATGAAGTCTGAAACTCAAATGTACGTCATTATTTAGTGATTTTAATCCAAAGATCATCCCAGTGATTTGCCATAAAATCACAAATTTTATGAGGAATTGTCGAGAAATATGAGGCAAAAATCTGGGCATTCTGTGAAAATCTGTACAGTTGAAGTATGTTATGTATATATAATGTGTGAGTGTATATACTTTTAAGTTGGTGCAGTCACATGCATTGTTTTTTCTGCCTTTTAATGCTGTGTGTTCACAGTTTTTGTCTTGTTTGGCAAGTAGCTATTATCTCTTCTGTGTGATAAGAAACCATTTGACGACAAAATACTACAAATAAAACCATGTCTAACTCTGGGAACACCAATTTTCAAACGGCCTCAACATATCAAACCAAAAAATTACTCAAGAACTGAAACGCCATAACCCTAGCACCGGATAATATTCCACCAGACTACCTAGACATAGCAGCTGATTCCACAGTATATCCAGTCAATAGTAATCCTTATAAAATAAATCCATAGAAAAAATATCTAATAACTACCCTATGGAAAGAACTCTGTGTACTCCCAATACAAAAAGCTGGGTAAAGATTCAGCATCTCCAACTTCATGCCAGATGCTATGATGTGCTATTACCCATATATAAAATCCTTGAAAATGTATTAACAAACACATTCTGGGTCACCTACACAAAAAAAACAAAAACAAACAAAAAAAAAACACTCCTATCACCTTCAGAGCATGGTTTCCACCTTAGTTATAGGATGGTCACTGCAGTCTTCTCCTTTCTAAAAGTAACCTTCAACAAAATTAAACTGTAATCATTGCCACTGTATTTGAAAGCAGATATTTGAAAGCAGTTGACACAGTCTTATGAATTACACTTAACTAGGATTTTCCAATCTAAATACAAGCAGTAAAATGTAAAACAAGTTGTCAAATTACCTCAGATACCACAATAATTTAAGTAGAATTCATCTTTCCTACTATCAACTGCAGCTGTACCACAATGATTTATATTTGTCCCTCTACTCTGCAAAATATTCTCCAATAAAATGCATACAATAACAGATGATGGAATCATCATACAGTATAATGATGATTTCACACTAATATGGTCAGCAGACATTATTAGCCATCCCCAACAAAAATCCCAAAGTTCTTTTAACTAACTTGAAAAGTAGCCAATTGAATCCCATAAAGTATTAACATCCACAGGCTTCCCAAAGTTAGTGTGCCTCTGATACAGTACTCAGTGACATCTATGGAGTATTGTATTTGCGGTCTGATATAATACCAGGAGTGACTCGTGCTATTAGACTGCAGGACTGCAGCCCCCCCCCCCCCCAGCTGTAAAATGAAAAGAACAGAAAACTAGCTGCAAGACCTGCACATGTGTGCTTTCCTATCCAGACTGCCATCTAACCAGTCCGGATTACAAAAAGAAGGCAATCAGTGTAGATGCCCCAGAAGTCTATGCAGTTTGTAACTGCATAGTCTGCAAGGAGATCAGACTGCAATGTTTGCAGTCTGCATAGCAACTGATTGGCTCACAGCACTCCCGGCATATATTCGATACACTCTGATTGGCTCCCAGCATGCATGCGCTCTCAGACTGACTGCTGCTGCAAGGGAGTAATGGCAGCTCCGGCTCCCGGCACTCCTGACCTGTATTTGATGCACTATGATTGGCTCCCAGCATGCACGCACTCTCAGACTGACTGCTGCTGCAAGAGAGTAATGGCAGCTCTGGACTCGGACTTTTTGTAAGATCTGCAAGGACCACTCTCAGATTGACTACAAGGGAACTGGTGGCTCAGAAGCAAACATTCTCACTGGAAGGGAATATATACAGGTAATGGTATCAGAAGGTGTGTGTGTGTGTGTGTGTGTGTGTGTGTGTGTGTGTGTGTGTGTGTGTGTGTGTGTGTGTGTGTGTGTGTGTGTGTGTGTGTGTGTGTGTGTGTGTGTGTGTGTGTGTGTGTAATGCCACAATTGAATATTCCCACTGGATAGTGTTATTCAGGCTCAAACCCTGTACCTTGGATACAGGTAGCAATATCCTGAATTCCCTACCCACCACCACTGCAGATTTTTGCCTCATATGTTTGTACTGAATCTGATGACAGGCATTTGAATTTCAGACTTCACACTTCACATTCTTCAGAAAATACATGGTAACACTACACAAAACCTTTTATTCTAGCAATTTTCTAAGTTTATAAGATCAATATTCGAAAATTGTCCCTATTTTTGGGGCTGTATTCTCCCATTATTGGCTTTGTCCATTTTCTTGTGCTAAGAGGTTGAGAGCTATGGTGAGAACTGAGAACTGAATTTACTGAATATGTGTGGAGGCTGTATTCCCCCATTATTGGCTTTGTCCAGGTGCTTTGTGCTAAGAGGTTGAGAGCTATGGTGAGAACTGAATTCACTAAATGATAGCTATTAAGTTTCAGTCTTTGGGTCTTTTACAAAACAGCTTATATAGCATAGTGGTATGTTGCTCTTACTGTAGTGTGTAGGGTCCAGGATTCAAGACTTGATAGTGAAGTACATGGTAGCAACATAACATTTTATTCTAGCAACTTTCCAAGATTATGCAAGCAATGTTTAAAACGTGTCTCTGTTTTTTGGGCTTTTGTCTCCTCCCCAATAAATTTTGTTTTTTTCCAGATTTCTTGTGCTGCAAATTTGAGAGATACAGTTGAGTGTCAATTGGATTTTACACGGATCGGAGAGCTCGAAGAGAAGTTTAGTGCTGGTTATGGTAAGTCTACCAGCAGTATTAATAGTACAACCGGTAGTGTACATGCTTTTGATGCAGAAGGCTGTGGGTTCTACTCCCACAGTATGTCAATATATTGCTGATACTGTACTGTGTTCTACTTATAAAGGGGGTGGATGCTGCAGTCCTGAGAATGTCCTCTTTGGTGGAGATACCTAGTAACTATGAACCTGTTATCAGTTTGCCATCCATTCTTATTGCAATATTACTAGCTTATCATTTTTTTAATGTAACATAGGCAATTTATTCCTCAAGGGCAATAGGCACTTTATTTGTAGATGAAACAATGAAATATAAAGTTTGTTTTCTAGCAGCAACCTCTTCATTAGTTACAGATCTCTTTAATGTGGAATTATTTAGATGACTTTTACTTTGCAGAGATTATGCATATTTACTGGTACTGGTGAACTGTAGAAGTTTGAGTAGACTTTTATGATGGAAATGTTCTGAATTGTGCAGTTTTGTCATTATTGGTGCATGCAGTTTGTTTCATTGCTTACTGGAAAAATGTTTAAAACAATACATTTAAAATGCCCTCTAACAACTGTACTGTATTATACAAGGAATACAATTTAATACAAAAAAGGAAGGTGTTTATTGATTATCTGATCAGCTCCGGTATGCCCCCTCCCAGTTCTTGGTTGGATGTGTTTGATTAGGAACCAGTTAAATCAACTGTCTACAAGCACAAACTTTTTTTTGTTATTGAATATTTTCACTGAGTCTGAATGCTACTGAAAGTGATGAAACCAGATTGAAGCAATCACTTCTCTCAGATTTTCATTTTGTTTGGGAGGGGGGTACTTATTGTCCACACCTAGGGAGCTAAGTCCGTCATGTAGGATTTCTGCCACTCAATTCTCCTGGCTGAACTATACCTCTCAACTGTCCAGATATTCACAGAATGAATAGATTTTTGCTTCTTATTTTTGGTTTGTTCCTCATAAAATATGTGGTTTTCTGGCAAATCATTTAGGATTGAAGTCACTTAAGAATGACAGACATTGAATTTCAGACTTCATATCCTTCAGAAAAATGTATGCTAAAGCAAGGCCTGCTATTCTATCAACTGTCTAAGTTTATCCAAGAGCAACTTTTAGTACTGTTTGTTCCAACAATATATTTGGCCTTGTCCAGATTTCCTGCGTTAAGAGGTTGAGGAGTATGCGTAAATAAATCGATTTATAGAATTAGATATATCCAAACCTCTCAACTGTACCCAATTTTGGCTCAAAATGTTGCTCTCCCCCTAATAATCCCTCTGCAAAAATGGCAATTTTGGAAGAAATGTGGAGGGTTTACAATTAATAAATAATTGTAATGATCAGAGTTACAGATTACTTTTATTTTAGAAATGCATGTAGATTCTCTTATTTTGTCAGCTGCTCAACTTAACAGTACTAATATTAAAAAAGTGTCCCTTTTTTGACAGGTTCCTAGCTGTATTGTGTGGCTATTTTATATTTTTGCATCACATTTTTGGTCTGGTTTTCATAAATTGTAGTTTTCTGGCAAATTAATGGCAAATCATTAAAGATTGAAGTTAGAAAATAATGACAGACATTTGAGGTTCAGATTTAATAACCTTCAGAAAATTCATACTAATGCAAGACCTACCATTCTATTATCTTCCTAAATTTATAAGAGCAATATTTAAAAATTGTTCTTATTTTTGGACCTTTGTCCCACTTCTATTTATGGCTTTTTCCAGATTTCTTGCTTTGAGGTTGAGAGGTATGGCAAATATGTCAGCGCCATCACCATCAGCCAGAGACATTTCAAATTGTGACATACCTGTACCCCACTCCCCCCATGTAGTGACTCTGGATGTGTCCAAGCAAGGCAAGGAACAGCTATGCAGTGTAAGCATGTAAAGTATCCCCCCATCCAAGGTAGACACAAGTACTACAGTGGCTTTTCATCTATCCTTGATTTTGCAGAATGTTCTGGTATTCTGTCATATTTTTATCTGTTGATTTATGCTTCTTATTATTCAGAAAATGCATGTTGTTGCAGTTCCTTTTGCTCTGTGTTTAAGTAGCAATGATTTAATGACAATCAGGTAAGCTTGTAAGATGCAAGTAAGCTTTAATAAGCATACTGTTAAAGAATTACCAAGATTGAAAGCCATTTTGTTGTTGCCATGCAGAGAATATTTACATAGCCAGATAACATATAAGCTTTAGGTATTGAAATGTATATTACAGTATTTGTAATAAAAGACAGGATTACAGTATTTTCAGAGTCTCATTACATTTGTTGGAGACTTGCAGTCATCTATGCAGGCTTTACCTGTAAACTAAACAGAATGCCAATCTATCATGTGTGGTCCATAACCTGTGCAGTAATCCTTTAAGCAATTTATCCTGAGCTTGTTTCTTCTTTACTGTTCATTTTTTACTTTGATAATGTTTTCCCTATGAATCAAGCAGATATTGTTGTCAGGCAGCACTGCAGCAGGTCTTTTTTGGATAAGAAACACTTTTACAAGTGGGGGTAATTGGTATCACAGAGAGTGCTACTTTTAGCATGTTACTTGGTACTTTTATAAAGTTGAATATAAATTATAATTAGAACTGCAGTGCAAGGAGAAGTGGCTTGAGTTGAGTGCTGCTTGTTTTTTTATACTTGATTTTGACTGGCATTCCAGTAATGTATTTAAAAAAGTAATTTATTTTTTCATGCCTCACAACCTTTTTGTTTCCATCTAGATATTAAGTAAGCTGTCATGTAGCCAATGCATAGAAATATTTTTTTTCTTCTCCACTTCATTTTGTCTTGATTGGACTTTCATGACGGTTTGGCACCCAGGGCAGCATATTTAATTAAAGTCCCAGTTTTGTGATTTTGAGCATACCTCTGTCCCTTTCTAGTTGGCCACACCTCTTCCCATTGGTCCCACCCATTCAGTTGTGTCCTGCAGCCTCCCCTTTGATTTGAAGTCACCAGCTGCCAATGTATAATACTCTATAGATGTCATTATAACTTACTGAGAAAAAAGACCTACAGAACATGTGAATCAAACAAAATTGATTGGTATAATTATTGATAAAAATATGTCACTGTGTAGTATTAAAACATATCTCAACTAGAAATTCAGCACACTGTGATTTTCTCACAATTCAAAACCATGCACAACATCCTCAACAAATCTGTGAAATGACTAACCAGTAAGTATGTATTATGCAATATAACAACTCAATTCACAATGCCAGAGCTTACTACTCATTCTAAGATCTAATAACCATTTTGGAGATGTCTATACTCAGTATATGTAGGGCAAGTATGGAACTCCATTCTCACTGCTCTCAGAATAAAAGCAATTAAAAAATTAAAAAAAAATAAAACTACCTATAGGTTGGCTAGACCTATATTTGTATTAATACTAAACCTGGATAAATTATCAAAACACATTAAGCTGAATTTCAGAACCTTAAATTTGCAAGCAACAGAGTTATTACATTCCATATGTGGTGCTCACACATAAGGAGATATAGGTATGTATGTCTATATCTTTCTATATATACAAATATATATATATATATAGTAGATAGATAAAGATGTAGTTATACATATATACATAGAAAGACAGAGATTAGACATAGATATAGTTGTATATCTATGTATCTGTCTATCTATATGTATGTATGTATGTATATATATATATATATATATATATATATATATATATATATGTGTGTGTGTGTGTGTGTGTGTGTGTGTGTGTGTGTGTGTGTGTGTGTGTGTGTGTATTTATATGGATCTATGTCAGTTGACTGAATTTTTAGAAACTTGAAATTGATATCGGTGAGACAATATTATCAAATTTCTGAAAACTCAGACATTAAGAAAACTCCCCACAAAAATCTATCTTTTCTTATGGATTTTTGTTGGGGCAAGCTCCCCTGCATCCTCTATATGGGGGTGTGCACCCCCCCACACCCCCTGCTAATTATATATGCCAACTCCAAGATCTCACTACATTGAGGAAAATGGTAAATTTCCCACTCCTCACCATACTGGAATTTCCATTCAAAGGCTTCAGATTTTCAGAAATTCGATTATATCATCTCACCGATAAGAATTTTGACTTTCTGAAAATTAGATCATCTGATAAGGATCCATTATATATATATATATATATATATATATATATATATATATATATATATATATATATCTTGACAGAAATAGATATAGATGTGTGTGAATGTGTGTATGTATATATAAATTCCCTATATATTTAAAAGGTTCTACTACAAGCACTCAAGTCCAAGGTGCTGGAAACCCACTGTTTCAAAGCCAGGGACCTGAGCATCTTGCAGCTGAGGTAGTCTGCTGCTCATGCTTAAACTCAAATATAATGTAGGGCAAGCAGCCATGGGGTGGGAGCAATGATTACACTTGATCCCGAATATGAGTTTGGTCAAGTAGTTGTGGGGAGGGAGCATGAGGTGGCTTTAGGTTTAGGAAGCAGCGGGAGGATTTTAGGTTTAGGGAGGGGGTTGGAATTTTAGGTTTAGGCAGTGACTGGGGATATTACAGTTAGGGAGGTTTAGGGTTATGGACCAAGGATTCTGGCTTGGAACTAGGTTGGAGCTGTAGGTTTAGGACTTAGTTTCTGGTAGTGCTATTTAATATATCAGATAGGCTGTTGGGAGGGCTATACAGGAACGGGAGCTTGGGCTAGTGGGAGTACAAGCACTTGCTTTTCAAGCAAATGGTAGCAAACAGTAGGTGTGTCATAAACTGCTAACACACGAGCTCCTGAAGTAGACCCATATAAAACATATATATAAATATATATATAAACAAATTGTTTTACTGTATCACTTGCACCTCTGAGATCCTTTATGTTACATGACAGGCATTACAAGCTAAACTCTTGGAGAACTGTTAAACAATATTTACAGTATGTACCTGTTGCACCTCTTTTGGAACTGTTGAAAATGTCCTCAATATGTAGATGCCTTACCTCTTTTAGAATTGTTAACATTTTCTTAACATAAATATATTCCACTGATTGTATTAATGTTATTAATTGTACCTGACAGAGTGTGAGCTTTTCTCTTTGGGACTCCAATGAGGAGGTGTTAGCAGCTCAGTCAGATGTTCCTGGGAAACAAATGGAAATAAAATAAAAATAAAACAAATCAAGAAAAACAAATAATACTCTTAGTTGCTTAGTTCTGCTTTAAAGTATTAGATAGCAAGGTTTATGTTGCATATTTGCTGGAAAAATTCTACTATATTGCACACACAAAAAGAAGAAATAATTAAATTTAAAAGTCATTCTCGTATGATCACAGCTCTAGCACACCCAGGGAAGCATTAGGAGAGATACACCCCTAGTCAAAAATGTAAAAAAAAAGTACCACAAAGGCACATGCAAGAAGTTCATAATAATAAATCAATACATGATAACTATCTTATACCAGATGTCGAAAAGTAAAGACATTGTTCCTCCTATGTGGGACCATCGATGTCAGTGGTGGCAGCCATAAATCTGCTAAAGAGTCAGAGTGTATCATATATTTTACCCAGCTGTTTCTCACTTGACATGTTTAAATGGGGGTGTCATTCTGGAAAGAGATGGTATGTTGTCCTTAAAATGTGATGCATCTGATAAATGGAATTGTCAAAGTTTTCTTTATGTTTTGCATGAAAGATGCTTTTTAGTTTTGTGGGAGTCATTCCCGCTCCAAACAAATATCAGAATGTAACCCAAGAAAGCCAGAATTGCTCATAAACCTTTGGTATATCCCTTTAAGAGAATTTTAATAGTCATCTAATACACACCGTGAGATGATTTTCTTCATATTTCTGTACACTTTTAGTGATAGCCCTACAGGGAAAACCAGCAAGAAAAAGACATGATATATTCATTTTCCATGCTTAACGATCAAAGAAAAGCCTGTGAGAATAAATTCCATATATTTTTCCAATTCTAGCAGAGGGACAGTGCTCTAGATAACCAAGGACAGACTTATGGCAGGCTGCATTATGAGTCAAAGGCTGAACAAAACGAATCACATGCTCTTCTGAGACCATCATTTGTATTAAAGTAGCAGTTTGCTATTTCATTGTAAAGAAAAAAGAACATATTTTTTAAAATGACAAACTGGATGTGCCAGCTTAGGACGGGGTGGGTGAAATGTTTGTTTACTTCCTCCTACATAGTTTTAGTTGCAGATCAATAACAAATTGAGAAAAATTCTATTGTTCACCATTCAGCTGTGTTAGCCATTTGGAAGGAATTATAAGTGAGAGAGACACAGAACCACCTGAAAGGTGGTGTACTGCACAGGAATGAGGAGAGAGAGAGAGCGAGAGAGGGAGAGCAATGCAGAAGTTCTACATATTATTATTTTTTTTCATTGACAATGGACCATGACATATTTTGTACATAATAAATAGTATTATATAATTTGGGACTTATGCACTCTGACACCAGATATGATGATTCAATTCAGGAAGAGGGAAGAGGAGCCAAAGAGAAAAACTATCTCAATTCAAAGCCACTCACCTACTTCCTTTGACAGTCATGCCTGACTTTCTCACTTCTCTCATTGGTCTATCTATATGTTGGCTTTACAGCCTCATGTCCTCCTTTCTTGCAGTCTCTCACAAATCTGTTTAACCAAATTCCCTTCTGTTTTCCTGCACATGTAACTGAACCAACATAATGCATTTTCCTTGACTTTTTCTATAACTGAGCTACTTTGGCATCTGCTCTGATCATTTCTGTCTCATAGTATGCATCCTGCTACCCATCTGGAGTACTGCATCCTGCTACCCATCTGGAGTACTGCATCCTGCTACCCATCTGGGGTAATGCATCCTGCTACCCATCTGGAGTACTGCATCCTGCTACCCATCTGAAGTACTGCAACCTGCTACCTATCTGGAGTACTGCATCCTGCTACCCATCTGGGGTACTGCATCCTGCTACCCATCTGGAGTACTGCATCCTGCTACCCATCTGGGGTACTGCATCCTGCTACCCATCTGGAGTACTGCATCCTGCTACCCATCTGGGGTACTGCATCCTGCTACCCATCTGAAGTACTGCATCCTGCTACCCATCTGGAGTACTGCATCCTGCTACCCATCTGGGGTACTGCATCCTGCTACCCATCTGGAGTACTGCATCCTGCTACCCATCTGAAGTACTGCAACCTGCTACCTATCTGGAGTACTGCATCCTGCTACCCATCTGGGGTACTGCATCCTGCTACCCATCTGGAGTACTGCATCCTGCTACCCATCTGGGGTACTGCATCCTGCTACCCATCTGGGGTACTGCATCCTGCTACCCATCTGGAGTACTGCATCCTGCTACCCATCTGAAGTACTGCAACCTGCTACCTATCTGGAGTACTGCATCCTGCTACCCATCTGGGGTACTGCATCCTGCTACCCATCTGGGGTACTGCATCTCCATCACCTCATGCTTCCTGAGCTGCTCTGTCATCACTGCCCAGGTTTCTGTGACCGACAGAATCACTGGACACCACATTATTGTGAACACTCTACTTTTCAGCTTCATTGGCATTCTTGTGTCACAGACTATCCCTGACGTTTTATGCCATCTAGCTGCAATACATCTTATTCTAGCATTCAGACTTCCTTTTTCCTTAACCATAGCTTACAGATATTTGAAGCTGTTAGCATCCTCCATTATTTTCCCTTCTCTCTCAGTTTTCAGCTTCTTCTGATTTTCCCTCTGTTTTCAGCTTCTTCTGATTTTCCCCATTTGCTACCCTTACTACTCTCATGTCAGTACTTAGTTTCATCCTGTTTGCCGTCAGTATTTTATTTCACTCCCCCAGAATTTGCTAAAGCTTCTGTTCAGAGTCTGCTTGTAACACCACTTTGTCTGCATACTGTAACTTTGTTGATCTGTCTCCTCTGCCCTGTTTGCTGATGCAGTTTAACCAATATGAACATGAGTTGACTCAGAGATGAACCGTGATGCACAGCCACTCCCATGATGCGCATCCACTTCCAGTGGAAACTGCTTGATGAGTCTAAACACTCTTTGTATTTGTGTCATTGTGGTCCTATCACATAGACTACACTAATTCTACTAAAGTTTCCTGGACAAACTAACACAGGTTGGTATAAATCTGCTTTCTTGGGACCTTTTCTTATGCCTTCTCCAAGTCTAGGAATGCTAAATGTGACTCTGTCCTCACCTCCATCTTCTTCTTTGCTATCTGTCTCACTGTGAATGTCTGGCAAGTTGTAGTGCATCTTGATCTGAATCTAAGTTGATTATCTACAGTCATACTTCCTACTACTATGAGTATTCATTTATCAGACACCCTCTCCAGCATTTTCAGACAGTGTGACAAGAACTTAATACCTCTGCACTTTCTGCAGCTGTAAATATCCCCTTTGACTGTATAATAGCATCAGAAAGCTTATTTTTCAAGTTATATAAGAAGCACCTCTATCTGTCTCTCCAAATTGAGATCAGTATCCTTTAGGTCTATTTTTGTACAGATACAGTGATAAACCTACAGGGAAAGCAAGTCACTTCTCCCTAATACACAACATCTTGGTCATATCTGCTATAATTTCGCAGAGACTGCTGCTCAACTTGACTTCATTTTCCTCATACTTCTAGGGTGGGTGTCCTTCCTATTTCGATGCTGGCTATGCATGGGGCAGTAGAGCTTCGGTGGGGTTTTCTTCATTCAGAATCATCCAAAACAATTTCTCCCATCTGCCCCTATATATATATATATATATATATATATATATATATATATATATACACACACACACACACACACACACACACACACACACACACACACACATATATATATATATATATATATATATACATACACTTAATTTTGTTTTTATTACTTATGTTGCTCTTTTACTACAAAATATGTCCCAGAATAAAATGTATCACTTTTGTATTTTAATTGGTTCAGAGATTTATTCTACTTATTGTTCCACTTCAATTGCACTCTGAGTTTTACACCAACAGAAGAATATTCAGAACCCTTTATTCTCCTTGCATCTCACTTTCTGGACTCACTTTGTTCTGAAGGTCCTTACTTAAGTGCCTTTCTTTTTTTTATGTTTGTCTCACTTTCCATGCTAATGCTTAGTTTAAGTCTCTGTGCAGAATTTTGTTTTGGGCTGATTTTTCTTTAGAATTTACTGCCAGTTCATCGTTAGCACCTGCACTGACATCTCTTACTATTTTCTTCAGTTTTGTTGATATTTTATTACTATTTTGTGTTTTCAAAATATGGAAAGCTTGGCAATGGAAATCATATTTTTACAATCTAGCAGATCTTGTACCTCCCTTCCTTTTAAAATGTGTCAGTTTCTGCTAGAATCATTGTACAACAGTGATCCAGAACTGCTGTAGTTATTACACTCCACAGAAACTATTTTAACTAAAGCCAGCTTTCTGTTTATTTACATTTCTGTCAGATGCACTTAATATCTTCAGTGTTAGAACTTAATGATGTAAACTCTTCCTCCATATTTGTAAAACATTAATACATTTCATTACATTCTGTTTTTCATGTCATGCAAAATGCTGCTTTCCTTGCTGTAGTTATATCCTTAGAAGCAGACAATTAATATTTAAACATGCCATTGACTAATGAGCATTCTACTAAAGTTCCTAGCCTATCAGATTTCCTATGATCACTCTGAAGTATTCATACTACTATACAAAGCTCATTTAACACTGTTTACTTCTAGAATTTCTAGCATTTATATTTTACTTTTACTATCATATTCAGTTCAGATCTTTAAAATATGCTTTATGTCATGTATCTGTGTACTTACTGGTTTATCTACATGAGAAATCCAGTTGTAAAAATATTATTTCTTTACTACAGGGATTATAATAGCTCTAACAGTCCTTTTTCATTTATCATAGTCCATGGAATCAGTGGGTGGCTGTGGTGGTGCAGCGCTTAGCGTTGCCACCTCACAGCAAGAAGTTCTCTGGTTTGATTCTCGGCTGGGGTGCCTTCTGTGTGGAGTCTGCATGTCCTCCTTGTGGTGGTGTGGGTTTTCTCAGGGTGCTCCTGTTTCCTCCTAAAGACATGCTGTAGGTGGACTGGATACTCTAAATTGGCCCTAGGTGTGAGTGCATATGTGTGTGTGAGTGCCTTCTGTGGAAGGTTGGGTGCTGGGCTAGCAACTCAACACTGTAAAACTCCACTGGCAATCTTGAGCAGACAGGTGATCTGCTGTGGTGACCCCTAACCGGGAAAAGCCAGAAGAAGATAGTCCATGGAATCAGTCTCATCCATGTCTATAATATACGGATCTATATCATATATTCAAAATTCCAAAATGTCGAACTTGGAATTTCAAATATTGAAAACATCGAATGCTCAGAATAGTGAATTTTTTCCCAGGGGAAAAAATTCACTGTTCCGAGAAACATACACATAACACAAGCACACCAAAATAAATAAACCGCACACATACAGTTAACAAAACCCAACTCCACACTAAACCACACATATATTACTAGCTATCCACTTACCTTAACCCGCACCCTAACCCTAAGGTCCAGAACTATCGCACACATACCCTACGAAACTATACACAAACAAAGCAATAAATACACACACATGCAGTTAACAAAACACAACCCTACACTACACCATACATACATTACTAACTATCCACTTACCTTAACCCACACCCTAACCCTAAGGTCCATAACTCTCGCAACACAGTGGAGGAAATAGCGAAGCCACGGAACGGCCTACCAAAATCTTGCCCTAGGTAAGATTTCGATGTTCTGGGGCTTCACTATTTTCAACATTTGATGTTTTGGGTTCAACATTTTGACGTTCGGCGTTTTACATGTTCGGAACTTTGATATAGACCCCTATATACATTATTAGTGCTTCTGCTGACAGTTGAGATGGCAGGATTCTTGCCCATCCTGTTCATCCAGTTTTCAGTGGTGACATCAGGCTCAGATATCACTAAATGAGATTTTGAGGATCTGGGCTAGTTTTTTAGAGATATCATAGCCTTGGGGTTGGTAGCTATGTTGGGCAGCATAATCACTTGCTATTTTAGATAGCTTTTGTTTAGTCCCCACCTGTGATTCTATGATCTTTCCCAGTAATATTCCATGGTTGTAGATGCAAGTGTCAAAAATAGAAAAGTCCCAGTACTATAGGGAATTTGTTATCTAGATATGATTCATACTTTGCAGCAGAGGTACTACAATTTATGGTTATCCATGCATTCTTCCAGGCTGTGTTTAAAGATATCATCATGGTTGTGTTATTGTTATAATTTCTCCTTCTGTGGTTTTACCATAATAGTTTCATAGTTTGTGATCATTTCCCCTTTTTACTGTTATTTTTCATTCTGTCATGCTCTGCCTCCATGTAATTCTCTGTGGAGTGCTCTCTGACCTTTGATGTCATGTAAGGGATTCCACTAAGGCTGTCAGTTTAGTGTGTTATAGTGAATCTGAGGAGTGGGGTGTTTATTTCTAGAGACAGCAGTGATGTCCAAGTTATTGGGCTAACTTCTGATGTTGGAGTATTAAAATCTTACAAGGATAATTGTTATTTGGCTTCAGCAGGAAGTTCAGATGACAGCGATGATGATGAGGCTGAGTGGTTCTGTAAGAATAATAGAATAATATATATATATATATATATATATATATATATATATATATATATATATATATATATATATATATATATATATATATATATATATATATATATATATATATATATATATATGTATACACGTTTTAAACTGTTGAGTGCATTACTTTCATTTGATGGTTACAGTTACTTTTATCACTGCTTGTTCACAGCAGTACACTGTTGTTTTGTTAATGTTTGCAGATAAAGTTCTTTTGTTTGGTATGTAGGGGAGGAAGTTAGAGAACAGTATAGATCTGTTTGAAAATCAGCTATGAATATGAATTTATTTATTTATTTACTGACATTTGTTGATCGGGAAAGTCCACTGTGTCAGAAATCCATTTTTAGTGGAGGCCCAGGGAAAAAAGCTCCAAAGATAGTACAGAATTACATAATGATACTTTTTACAATAATATAAAAAAAAGAAAACATTTTATACAATATCAGTAATCAATAATAAGGGAAGTAAGGTGTTTAAACAGTCAGATTTGGTATTGGCATTGTAAATACAAACATTTTTTATAGCATATTGCATGCTATAGGAACAACATTTTAATAGCAATCAATTCTTTTTTGCATTGTAGTAGATAAGAGGATAAAATTGATGAAATTAGGAAAGAGATTGTAATGATTCATACAGAAGTTGCGTCTCACTCATTGTTATAATACACAAACACAGAGTTGCTATGGGGAAAAGGAGTGAAGTTTGATGTATTATTTAAATTTTTCTATACGTAATATAAATTGTTTTTTATTTTAATTAGTGAAGAAAATGTAGTAAAGAACTGAAGGATATGTATATAGTGCAGTTTATAAAGAAACAAAGGCTTATTTCTGAAACTATTTGGAGCGTGACAGAGAGAGTATGGAAATGATGCTAGTACTGGAAGTAGATCACAGAGATTGTTATATGCACGTGGAAGTCATGTATGAAGTATGGAGTGATACTGGATTCAAGTTCCACATGTGTCTGAAAATCCAGTTAGGGACATTCTGCAATATTCTGAACAATTGAGGGATATGCAATTTACCTTGCGTCTTGGCTTAGAACAATGAAAACAATACATAAATGAGTAACTATTTCCACTTTTAAAATGTAAACTGCAACAAGCATGAGGCTGTCTACAGTACAACACACAGATGCCACCTACTTCACCATTGCTCAAACGTAATGGCAACCCCTTGAATAGTAATGTTGTGTAAAATAGTAAACTACCCAGTGCAATACTGAATATATTAGAAAACTGAATGTAAATGCATTTACATTGATTTTTTTTCCTGTGACAGTTGAAGCCGAGGTAAAAATATGAGCAAGTCTGTGATAAAAGCTTGCCACACTTCAGTATTTCCAGCTCTACTCAACCACTGTTTACCTAACATGATGTCATGCTGGAGGACAGAGTTTCACTGAAAACTAAATTTCAGAATGCCAGCAGAGGCTTTGTTTTGACAATTTCAGCTAGGAAATTAATAATTTCACCAATGAAAAAATTCACAAAAGTTACTGGTATGTTTAGTAATACTGCTATTGCAAAGCTTAAAAAACGAAATCAGAACACTTAAAAAAGTATGACAAATCACTTCAAAGAGGGTCAGGAAACTGCTTTGTTGTATATCTAAGTCCATTCCACAAAAGAGGTAGATCCGGTATATTCTACAGTGGAAGTTTAGTTTCAGTGTGTGGGTGTTGTTTAGTTTGTAAATGTGCAGAAGGTCACATAGGACTGGTTCCTGCAAAGATCTACAGGTTAGGCAGATAACCATTCTCAAGAGTCTGTAGGAGACAGAGAAGCGAGAGAGAGAGTACTTTAAGTTGGTCTGTGTAGCACACATAAGACATGCCCTTCATTCTCTTAGTGAGGAAATGCTGTGGTCTCTTGTGCTGCATCATATGTTTAGTTAAGGAGATACTGAAATGGGGCATTATACTCTGTGATGAGTCTGATAAAGGAGGGGAAGAGAGGGATGATAACTTCCTTGGACCTAGAAGATATGCCCCTTCTCAATCTGTCCAGATAAAAGGATTTTAAAATGACAGTGGATACATGCTGTTCAGAGGATAGCTCATTTTCAATGAAAGTACCCGGTCCCTAATAACTGTGTCAGTTGTCAAAGTGTTGGTATCTATGTGGTAGTGTATGGGAGCCCTTGTTTGCCCTGTTTGTACAGGACATAATACTGCATTTCGTGACAATCAGTTTAAGGCCGTGATCCAGGCACCACTTGTTTGTATGTGCTAGGTCCTTGTGGATAATCTGAAAGCTAGAAGGGGAGATTATGATTGCTCATGCTTGTAGTCATCCACAAACTTTGTTAGCCACAAGTCCTCAATATCGGCCTTGTTGATAGAGATTGGCCTTGACATCAGAGAAACATGGCCTAGCTGTGAATCCTGTGGGGTACCACTAGTCATGAGTTTTCAATGAGAACATGTCTCTGATGCTGATTAATTTTAAATCTGTCTCTAAGTCAATTTGCTATCCAGTGGGTAACATAGGAATTTATATTTAGTTTGATTAGCTTATTGATAAAGCCAGAATGTGAGATGGTATTAAAGGCCTTGGACATGCAAGGCAGACAGTGTGAAATGATTTTCTTCCATAAAATGTATCAGTGACTTCCCAAAGAGATCCATCAGTTTCAAGAGGCAGGATCTACCTTTCACAAATCCAAATTGACTTGAGTCAAGGAATTGTAGAGTGCAGACATCTTTGCTAATAAGCCCCATAATAATAATGTTGCTTTACAGATAAGGTTAGTGAGGCTATTAGGCCTATAGTTTCCAGGATCAGTAGTGTTTCCCCCCTTGTGATATGTGATCACTATAGCAGTTCTCCACACTTCAAGTACGAATGCAGTGGAGAGGATGAGACTAAACAGATTTGGTAGCAAGTCTATGAGATAGGGCTTATTTCTGGCAAGAAAGTAGTCTGGTACACAGTCAGGACCCATGGGACTAGTGCTTTTAGCCTTGAAGAGAGCCCTCAGGACTTGCTGCGAAGTGATCAGAGGAGTGGTGAGGGCATGCCAATATATGGAGAAAAGTCAGGAGTAAAAAGGATAGTTTGTCCTCTTGTTTGTTGACTATATCTTCTGGGGATGATTATGTGTTGCTCTTATGTATTAGTTGCATGCACTGCTGGACATTCTTTTAATGTGCCTAACATCACCGAAGAGGCTTTGTGGTTGGTTCTTGCCATAGATGGCAATTTTCATTTCATACTTGCTTTTGGAGGATTTAATTTTGCTTCTAAGTTTTTTGTTGATCTTTCTGAGGTCACCTAGAGAGATTTGCGCATTAAATTTGCTCTTTAAGGCAATACGTTTCTTCTTGTTATACAGCTTGTTTATACTAGGGTTCCACAATGGGGCTTTTTTTCCAAAATTATCAGTGCACTTGTGTCTAATAGGGATCACTACCTCAATACATGCTTTAACGGGAGGATAGAAACTGTAACATTGTGTAACACTGTGTGAGATGGGGTCATCATGGGAAAGAAGGTGCTTAGATTTCAACAAGTCTTCAGTTAACTCATGTAGGTTTGCCTTAGTATAATCTCTAAGGACAGAAGGGTTTGTTGGTAAATCAAGTTTTACCCTCATAATCTCAATGGGAATAGCGTTTGGTTCAGTGGGGAGGGGAGTTAGTATGTTTAGATATGCTTTATGGGTTGCAGGTGACATGGAGGGTGTATGGTAGCTGGCTATGAAGTGTTGCAGGGTTTTATTGATCTAAGGATATGGTAAAGTCTGAGGTAGTTTCCTGCCTTAAGAGGCAAGAGATGATCTGGATTATTTGTGAATATGCACACATTCCCTCAAACAACACTATAATTTTTAGCATTGGGTATGAAAGAGTGGCAGGCATTGTGACCTAGCACTATGGGAGTTCTTTCAGTAGAGACAAGCTGTTTCTGTAAATACACAGATATCTATATCCTCAACAGTCAGAAATGCCTGCAGATAGTGCAAATTATTGTATAGGCTTCTAGCAAAGAGCAGTGTTACCTTTATATAGCTTTGATTTTATTTGACCATGGAGGCAATCTGAGGAGACTAACCTTACCTAAAATGACGCTATGGGGAAGAAAAGGTTTTAGCTAATATACAAATCTGTAAGAACAGAGGTGGTGTCCATTCTTAGCTAACCAGCTAATGCTGTTGATCATCTCATTCCTGGCTGATATATACTGGATCTCCCCCTAGAATGACACCAATAACCACTAAGCCAATAGTTAAAGCCAGTCATCTTAGCTTTGTATTGTGTAATTCTTTTGGACTTTGGACTAGTTACACACTGATTTTAGATGCATATTCTGAGATATCTTTCTTATCCCATTTCAAATAATCCAAGGATGTGTGTCTTGTGTTATTTACTCTCATGTGTTCAATAGCCAAGTTATATGTTTACCTAGAATGAAGGCCATACTGGCATGATGGATCCTGGTAACTTGACAGACAACTAACCACTTCCCTGTCCTTGCTCAGCCTGGTGAGTGGTGCATTTATGTGACTCAGTATGTAGTCAGTTGTGACTTTAATGGATGTTTAGGCTTGGCTTTGCTGCCTTAAGGGCATCGGCTTGCCAGTTGAGACTCCCCCTTTTGTAATTATATTGTCTGTAGTGTCTGTGGATGTTGTTTGCCTGTTACAATAACATTGAATATCCTGTACATCCTACCTTTGTGTTGGAGACCTTTGTGGCTTGGGCAGGGAATTTTTAAGTATCTCTGTGTTAGGAGGCTTATTTGATGGTATAAGATATGGTAGGCATGATTGCATGTTAGTGCGTGTCAATACCAACAACTTGCTTGGTACAATGAATGAATATTGAAGAGAGGCTGGCCTCCAAGATTAGTAGATATTTGCACATCTCACATATAGAATAAACTAGTGGAAGAAGCAAATAGTTTTCAGTAAGCATAAGACAGCTGTTACATTGCCTCACAGTGCTTAGTGCTATCAGGCTGATACTAGATGGTGTGCAACACTGGGACCTCGTGAAATGCAGTATCTGCTGAAGTAAGATGTACTAATAAGGTATAATTGGCCTAAGGGTTTATTTACTGAGACACATGGGGAATAGTAAATCAAAAGCACCACAATTACAAAAATATGAGAACAGTGGCAGTAACTGTTGAATACAAAACCAGTAAACTTGTTAGCAGCAACTTGCGTATACTTGAAACAGCAGCCACTGATTTGACTGGGATGCCACAACTGCAGATTAGAATAAGTAATGGGACAAATGGCAAATTACAATGACAACAAGACTTAGCCTTGGAATGCCCACAGCAGACAAAAAGCAATTGAGAACTTCACTTCAGTAAAGGCAAAAGCGACAACTTATTAATACTAAAAACAGACCCTAATAATTTGCCTTAGATGCCACAACAGGAGCTTAGTACAAGTGATGGGTCAATTTACAAATTACAGTGATGGTTAGACTTAAGATCAGAATGCCCACCTCTGTCAAAAGTAGTGAAGTCAGACAATATGCAGCATGCTTACAGCAAGAGCAGAGCTACTATATGGCTATTATCTGAGAGTGTATTCAGTGCCAGTGTTCAAATGTCTGGAGCTGTACTCAGCTGATAGCAACAACCCTCAACAGTGTGAGACCATGTGCAGTCGTGCCCAGCTGAATGCTGTACTCCATTCATTTCAGTACATAGTGAGTTAGTGTCAGAGACTGACACCACTTCATAGAATTTTATACTGAAACAATGCAGTGAGAAACACTTGGAACTGTCGTAAATAGTTCTCAGTGTGCAGCTACACACTGGACTATGTAACACTTCACAGACATAGTAGGGGTGTGGTTAAGAGGTAAAGTCTGAGTATGTATCATCAGGTATGCTTGTGTGTTCATATCCAGCAAAGTAAATCAAACACACTTAGTTTAAGAAAAAAAAAACACATTAAAAATGTACTGCTCTTATAAAGAAGAGAAAATTACTCCCAAAGCAACACCAGCAAACCAGGAGTTTATTGTTAAACCAGTTCTAAATGCAGAAATCCACCACAGCTCAAAAATACATAAGATCAGCTTTAGCGCACTCCATCTTAAGTGCAAAACCAGAAATGTGTACTTCATAGTTGAAGTAGGATCTATTATAAGGTCAAGTCTGAGTAAGTATCCCAACTAGTCATAGCCCAGCAGATTAGATTCTTAGAATACAATTTCTTTAGAATAAAAAACATAGAAGATAATGAACATACCTGACTATCATATCATAGATTCACTGCAAATTTTTTTTTTTAAATATTAAGTTATAGTTCCATGCCAGATATGTACAGACTAGCCTCGCTGACTACAACAGCTATGGTTACACTATATTATTGTAATAGGTCCCCATCTAGTGGTCACTTCAAATAAACACTTGGAGAAATGATTTCAAACAAGACTGACCTTCAAATATTTACAGTTTTAAATATTTCACTGAAATATAAACCCAGCTATCTAATTAGCATGTTTAGTTACCAATACATGGCTGAGAAAAACACTTCATATAGCAATTTTTTTATCATTGAAGACTTCATTTAATGAAACAAGTTACAAGGGATAATAGGTTCAGAGGTATAATAATATGGCAGGAGTTAAGCTATCCGCTAAGTAATTATCCAAGGACTACAAAAAAGTCACAAGGACTAAACTGTAAATTTTGTGATCTGAAGCAGAAATTGCAGCCCTAAATTGTAAACTTGATTATTTAACCCAAATTGATACAGAGTACCCATATTAATTATCCATCCTTTTCCTAGTAATCCAGAAATACTTAATTGTCACAAATGATGGAATAAGGGACAGTCTGTTAAGAGAAACCTGACCTTATCAAAAGTTGTGGACGTGTGCAGAGCAAATGAAATTACTAGAACAGAGATTAGAAAAGAAGAAAAAAAGATATAAAATAAAGTGAGTTAACTAAAAAAAGCAAGTATGAGAAAGTAAAATCAGTTGCAACACTAATGAAAATGAAAAAGAAAATATGTGGAGATGATAAGCAGAAGTGGAGACCAGAGAAACTAATGATCTGAAGTAAAAAGGTCCTTCTTCATCCAATAAGTCTGAGATCATCAGGTCTTATGCAGCTTAACATGTGAAGTTTTTCTAGGGACAACATCCTCCTCCTGTCTGCAATGCTCCTGGTTACGATGATCACTCCAGATCTGTTGTTTACAGCAGAAATGGCCTCCGCCTCCAGTTTCTTGTTCTATAAGGAAAATTCCATTAAACATAATGTTGAATAATGCTTTCTGGGTTGTTGTATACAATGATATGTGTATTCTTGGGCCAGATCAAGCTTTCTGTTTTCTTCAGACATTCATAATAGGTCATTTTGCCTCCCTCTTGGCCTTTGTGTTTCTGCAGCACATTTTTCCTTTGCCCTACTCTGTGGCTCAGTATTTCTTATATTGTGATAGTTTTACAAATTAGATAATAAGCTATTATTTTGTGAAGGATTTGTGTTCTTTACAGTATTTGTCCACTTGTTGTAAACTTGACCAACCATACTTATCAGATATTGGCTTGAATATCTAAAAGGAATGCTAAATAGAAGAAGACCCAGCACTGATCCCTGTGGTACCTGGCTTTCACAATTTGTGATCTGTTGGATAGCCAACTAGCAATTCAAAATACAATGTCAGGATTTACATTAAATTTGTCTAATTTTCAATAATAGCAGCATGTGGATAATGTCAAAAGCCTTGGCAAGGCTAAGATAAATCTGCATGGAGTGACCACTGTTTTGTAACCTTTTCAAATAAGCTGACTAGGTTCAGGATACAGGACATGCACTTCACAAACTCAAATAATTAGAATCTATTTTAGTTAAGCTGCCTATGTCTGCATAAATGAGTTCTCGATACATTTCATGACTTTACATATAAAGCTGGTGATGCCAATGGGTCTGTAATTACCTGGATATGTAGGGGGGCCAACCTTGTATAGGGGAGTCATCATGGCTGTTCGTCAGGCATCAGGCACAAACCCTATGGACAGGGGAGATCGAACAATGTAAGTACAGGCTTGTATAGTGCATATTTGGTACTGATAAGGATGCAGTCCGATATTTTGTCTGTTCACATGGAAGTATTATTCTTAGCCCTTTATGGGAGTTCTATGACTTGTTCCAAATTGATTTCTGCAGAAAATTGACTTTTACTAACATAAAAGAAAAAACTTGTAGTTTTCTTTGGTATTTAGCTTGTACTTTGAGTTACATGTTATAATAGTGCTCTTAAATTCCTCCCTTCTCTGTCTTTTTACAGAGCATTTAAGAGTGTGACATTTGTAGAGCATTTGACAGAAGACCTCTGACATAAAAAAAGTTAATCTTTAAGAGACTAATACCTAGAGAAGGTTCAGCCACAGCAGAGGCTTCTTCCTTCAATGCTTCTGAAGAATATTCTTTTGTGTTGAATAGTAAAGTACAGTTTTAGTTAAAAACTATTCCCAAGGTTCTCAGATGACATATTTATTATTTGGAGTGGTTGTCATGGTTATTTATTGTAATGTTTTGATTTTTTTTAAACCTACTACTTTGTTTCTTGAATTTGCATTTCAAGTGGATATACAGGGCATTTGAGTGGCACAGTGGTGCAGCAGTTTGTGTTGTTGCCTCACAGCAAGAGGTTCCCTGGTTTGACTTTTGACTGGGATGCTTTCTGTGTGGAGTCTGCATGACCTCCCTGTGTTTTCTTGAGTTTCTTCCATGTGCTCCAGTTTCCTCTTACATTCCAAAGATGTGCAGTAGGTGGATTGGACAGTCTAAATTGGTCATAGGTGCAAGTGCATGTGTGAGTGAGGGGTACGGATGAACTACCGTTGCAGGGCTAGCCACCCGGTGGTGTAAACTTTGGCTCGATATGATTATAACACCCCAACCCCATGTGCAATATGGGAAAAAGGGGTTGTGGGTAGATGGATGGATACGGGGCATTTCATTTCTTGTTGTGGATTCAAAGCAAGTTTGTTCTATTATTTCTAAAAAGTGGGATAGAATTTCATATGTAAACCTGGATTTGGTTAAAGTCATGTGTTCTTCAAGATTTACTTACAAATCTTGGAATAATCTTGGTAACTTGTTTGAACACAAAGGGTTTAATAATGATAAATGTATTCAGAGATCTATGAATAAATGCATCTTATGTAGTCAATGTCACTATATATTTGAATGACAATGTAGTTATTCAACATTTTCAAGAATACTTCCCTGTGTTGGCAAATTTTCTTGTGAAACAGCTGGAGTTGCCTATGTTGCCTTGGATTGACATGCCCGGCATTTTATATTGGGAAGACACAACCTAAGTTAAATAAGTCATGAAAAAATAATGCTATGCTTAAACATTTGGTTATTTTC
Source organism: Protopterus annectens (assembly GCF_019279795.1). Classification (NCBI taxonomy): domain Eukaryota; kingdom Metazoa; phylum Chordata; order Ceratodontiformes; family Protopteridae; genus Protopterus; species Protopterus annectens. Next base: position 1,815,269,476 of record NC_056735.1, read on the forward strand.
TAAGGTTTCAAGAAGTTTACATTTTTTTATTTTAGAGAAATTGTTTAAGGAATTTAGGGGTGGTGATTGTGAAAATACCTTTTTATATAGGGAATTGTTTTGGCAGATTAAATGTTATGCTGATATTTGGCCTCGTTTAAATGATCATGTGTCAATCAAACTTATTTTAAAAAGAAAAGCCAGTGAATTAAGGCAGTAATGATCAAGTTGCTTATTGTATTACATTATTTAAGCAGTGTAATTCTGGGATGTTTTATTCTGATGAAGTTTATTAATTATGAATGAAAGCACTCAGTTCAATTTCTTTGATCCTGTGATTTTTGTATTTTTTGTATTTAAATGAAATGACTTTGCTGTAAAGGATTAGGAATACACAACAGACAAGGGCGGACCAAATGAGTAATAAAGACATAGGGAGAAGTGCTGCTTTTCCAAAAAATGTTACCATATACCTTCTGAGAGTTTGAGACAGGGTGATGCAGCTACTCCTGCACGTTGAAACGGTGCTTCTAAATTGTTGGAGGTTATAGCAGAGAATCAAACTCTTTGGATGACATGACAAAACAATAACAGTTTATTGCTTGAAGTAGGACCTAAATGCTGCTTGCCTTCTAGACCACAGTCTGCCAGATCTTCCTGTTCTTTCTTCTCCATCTGTAATTGCTCTATTACTGTTGATTTATAGTGGAATAATATGATAAGGCTATTTTTAGACACTTAAAGTGGTGGGTTCACTCCTTCCCCCTTTGATACATGGGTGGATTGGGCACTTCTTCCTTGCCTTCTTTTACAGATGTCCCTATCCTAGCTACTGCGCCTGAGCTGGTACTGATGAAACCATCTGATACAGTATATGACTGACAGCACTGGGGATAGTCTCATTCTTGTAACAGCAGTCCTTCATATTGACACCATCACAGTTGATGATATCATTGATATCAGTGGCATAGTTTCCAGGGTTACTGGTTCAGTGTCCCTAGTTCCTAGTACTGGAACCTTACAATCTGCTATGGCATCACTGCTATTTTGGATCTCAGATGCCTTGACTTTCAAGCCTTTGGAGCTGACCTGCTTAGTACCAGGCAAAGGCACAATGTCTTTTTTTTGGAGTCAGTGTCTTAAGTGAATATATTGATACCTGGATTGTCAATGCCTGTCATGTCAACATTAATACTACTGGGTGCTACTCTTAGCCTGATCGTAGCCTCTATGCCATCATCTCTGACTTTGGTTTTGTCAGCTTCTCCATTGATACTGCATGTCATTCTGCACATGCCATGACTCTTGTCAATGTTACAAATATGACTCTGAGATCCACCAGTGGAATGACTTTGAGTGTTTTATTCCATTTCTTCTTCCTGCTTTTCATAACTTTCCCTGCCAAGAAGGAGAAATGAGTTTACATGTAAGAAGTACATTTAACTCTTCAGTGAAGTCCTTCATACTAAAACCAGATAGCAAAAATAGGAATTTTCCATCTTCCCCAGGTGACCACAAGTTTTTGGGGATATCAGATGATGATGAGAAAAGGTATGCTGGCCATCAGACCTCATTTCATCTCCCTAAAGGATGTCTCCTCCTCCACCTTCTTTGCTGATTTCTCCTAATAACGAGATGGTCACACTTGCCATTAATAAGGCTTGAAGGCAGGCTGATGTTGTAACACCAGCCCAAGGAAATGAGACAGCATCCTCTGGCCTCCCAAGATCTGGGGAATTGCTGGGTTCACAGTCTAGTAACTGACTCTACTTTTGCTGTGGTGGCTGTCAGTATGTAACCCTCTTTTATACACAAAATGGCCCAGAACATTAAATCCACTGTAGGAAACAAAATGGAAGTGGCTAGTAAAGACAGACTATGTACTAATAAGCTCTGGGGCACATGTTCACATAGTGGGCACAGACTATGCGATTATGTGACCAACGGTTTCTATACAAACAATATATTTGCAGGAGTGACTGTTGGGGTGAACATAAAGCTACATATGAAGATGCAAACATAATATATCATGCACAATGCATGGTTTGTGTGTTTTTACAAAGAAAAACTGAGAAGGCAGCTAATGGTGATGTGTCAGAAAAAACACCTGACAGCAATAAAAATAATGACAATTTTAATGCCTCATACAAATGTAGTCAGAAGTATACTGAATTCAAGAGATTTCTTTATTTTGTAATGTCTTCAGGGGAATTGATCTCTGACTGTTATACTGGAAAGGCACTTATGTAGCAAGTAAAGTTTACTGATTTCCAACTCACCCCTTCTAGTTTGAATGAGGCTTTTAATGTAAATATTTTTTTAAGCTGAGGTTAATAGCCACTATGGTGATAAAGCGATAAAGTCTTGACTACTGCCCACACAACCTGGGTTCAATTAGCAGATTAGGCAAATGATGGAGTGGCAGGGGAAGAGTTGGGTGTGCTTATCCTGTGGAGTGGTTGGTATATGAGCATCTCCTTACAACAATCCTTTGTAGAGGCAGATACATCATTTGAAGGAAGCATGGTCAAAGGATGTTAGATGGTCTTGGATGAGCTGCTGCAGAGGTGGGGCGATACACCAATCACGACATGGGATGGAGGGAATCAGGGTTCTTTTCATTCAGCAGGTAATGGCAGTGCTTCTTCAATAAAGACAGTTTCAGCAGCCCTTTACTTCAAAATACTAGGCTTGAAAGCAGCAACAATTTACCATGTTACTTATATAGGGTTTTACATGTGAGTTCTGTAGTGGACGCTCATAATGATGTGGGCTCGGTGCCTAGAACACTACTCAGATCAAGTCAGGATTTCCAAACCATGTGGAGCACATGTGCTGGTGGTTTCACATCTACAGACTTACTCTGGGCAGTCTATTTTACCACCCCTACTCCTCCAATGGCTATCACCATGTACACCTCTGGCCAAGGATGAGTGGTGGTGGTGTTGTTAAGGACAGATACCCCACGGTGTGTGGTCACAATCAGACACTAGTTAAAACATCAGTGTTCTGGACATAACTGAGGACTTCCTCGCTCTGCAGGCTTTTGAGGCTGGCTCTGATACAGTGCAATTGTCATTCACACAGACAACATGGCTCAGTCGTACAATATATAAACAAGTGGGGTGGAATTCTTTCATTCCACCTGTTTCAGGTTACAATGATAGCATGGAAATGAGTTGTGTCAACCAACTGCTTTGTTATGGCCACTCATATTCCTGGACAAGCTTCTTTATTAGCAGACACACTCATACGTTGTTTACTGATAACAAATGGGTGGTTTGTTAGTAGCATGGAGACTCATCCTTCATTAGGAAATGGGAATACATGCTTAACAGGTTAACTCAATGGTCAGGATGGAATTCTTATTCTTGGACAAGCGGACACACTCAGACAAATGAATGGTTTGTTAGTAACATGGAGACTCATTCTTCATTAGCAGAAGTCTTGCTGTGACCTTGCATCCTCAACCAATGCCAAGTGTAGAAACTTCTACTTCCTAATCTCTCTCCTAGGGGAGAGGACCATGGATGTGGTAGTTCAGATATGGCTTCCAGGACTTCTTCATGTTTTTCTCCCATTTCCTTTTTTCCAAATTTTAGTAAAAAAAAACAGACAGAACAAGTCCATAGCTTTGCTCACTGTTCTGTTGGGCTTAACAAGTGTGATTCTCTCTGCATTAGCCTCATCTTCTGGAGAAGCCTCTATGACTGAGGCCCTTTAGGACCCTGCTGCTTCACTCATCTGGCAAGCCTCACCCAAAATTACACGTCCTTTGTCTAACTGTATAGTTACTTTACTTCTGGTGATTAGTGGGAGCACTTCATACCCTCCTATGGGCATCAAGATCCTAACTTTGCTCAGTGATACAAAATAAAGAAAACATTAAATTAAAGGCAAGTTTTTCTCTAGCTGGTCTGCATTCAAGGAACTAGAACTCTTTTTAGTACCTGTGCTGGATATTTCAGATTACCTCATCTCAATTTCTGGCACTGGCCTCATCCACTCATTTATCAAAATTCACCATGTTATGCCAAAGACTGTACTGCCAGCCCAGGCAACCTGGGTTTGATTAACGGCTTGACTGATTAAGGCGCTAACAGAGATGGAGGGTGTTCATTGAAAATACTCAATGAGGGGAGGCATTGTACACAGTGGGGAGTAAACCATGGCTGTTGTTAATGAATGCATGTGTTGAGGACAGGGAAATAAGGGCTGGATATAAATCCCCCTAGCAGCCAAAGCAGCTGCCATCACCACCCCTTTAGGACACATTTAAGATCCATACAAACCCTAGCTCACTTGGAGAAGTCTGGAGGAGAAAGGAGGTGCAGGGGGACACAATGATGGATGGGGAACTTGGACAGCTGGAAAGAATGAAGCAAGGAGGATCTAGAGAAAAAAATCACAATGTTGTCATTTCCAACTTTCTTTCTTGAATGTTTGTAAAGCTCTTCTTAGGGATGCATTCCAAATAAGAACACCATTCAAAAAATATGTTTCCCCTTTAGGGTTTGTATTTTATGCTAGAAAGGCTACATTTACTGCCTTCTGAGCCTGCTTTCCAAGTTGATCAAAAGTAGTTATTTTGATAAACTCTTTTTATTGTAGCAGTTATTTCAGCAGGATGAATATTAGAGTTTCAAGCCTCATATGTAAAATTATAAGAATAGAGTATCCTTGGCAGCAAACCTTTCCTTTATGTTAAAGCTAATCATAGAAACACATTTCAATTCATGTAAAAAGTTGCTTGTGTTCTAGGTGAGTTCTTCCTGCACTGTACACAATCAACCAAGTTCTTATTTAGGCAGAGCAAAACTGGTATAGAAACATTCTGTTATTTGTCCCTTTTGCTTTTAATAAGTTGAGTTCTAAAGTGTCTAAGATCACTTTGTCCAAGTGTTAGTTTTTTTCTAAATTAATAAAACATATTAAAATACTCTATCATTCCTGTCACACATTCATCTAGATCAGTGTGAAGTGTGACATTATCTTCTCTAAATATTTTTACAGGACACTATGAGCTGAATATGATTCCTGGGTCTCAGTCTTTCTTTGGGGACAAGAAAATCTTTCATGATTCCATTCAGCACTCTTTCCTACTGGTTGAAGAAGATATGCCTGATTACTTCCGTTTTTTTTTTTTTTTTTTTTTTTTGGCTTCATCCTTTGTGCAAAGCTTGGCCTTGTAAGTCAGTGAATGTCAGTGGTTCATATCTTAAGGCAAAAACTCAGAAATTTAATTTGGGATGCCACGAGTAGCACAAATAAGACTGGCACCAGTGTACATCCATCAACACTCTGGACAGTACTAAGTAAAGAAAACACACATGTCAACTACATTTCTCTGTGGCTCAAAGTGTTAATGCAGTAAGTTAGAAGAAACAGCAGAAGTAATGCAAGGTTTGAATCCAGACTACCGGTAGTTTTACTGAGGGGCTTAAATTGAGAACCATCACACACTTTTTTTATGAAATGAACAACCCAAAACTATATTTTTAAAGATTTTCAACAAATATACTGTTTATATATTTATTATGTAAGCTAGTGAGTTTATTTTGAGATTCCCTTCTTTTTTATTATTTTAAGTATATTATAACATATCTATTTTTTATAACAATCAGGATGTTTGTATCTTTAAAAATTTTCAATTCAGCCAATTATGTTTAGCCGTGGTGGTGCAGTGGTAGCATTGTTGCCTCACAGCAAGAGGTTCTCCTGTTCGATTCTCTGCTGGAATGCCTTCTGTGTGGAATATGCATGTCCTCCCTGGGGTCGAATTCTGCTTTTTTTTTCTTCTTCATTTGGATAGCTCTTGGCATTATATTGCATTGCATTGCTTGGCATTGCGTGTCCTTAAGTGTCATTGGTCGCTATCAGTCAACAACAGTTCATGTCTGAATGTAAAAATTCAAAAATTTAATGTGAGCTGCCATAAGTAGCACAAATGACACTGGCACCTATGCTCTTCTGACATTATTGAGTGAAGAAAATACATCAGCTGGTTACCTTTCTCTGTAGCTCAATGTGTTAATGCCATCCATTTAGAGAAAAAAATAGACATAATACAGGATTCAAATCCAGTTTCCAGATAATTTTAACAAGGGGATCAGTATAAGTAGTGTCACAATTTTTTATTAGGAATTCAACATGACGTACAGCTGACAATAGCAAAACTTAAATTAGCAACACAACGCTGTGTAATGCTTGTTAAATAAGTCAACTATAATCTGTGTAAAGTATGTTAAGTATAACAATAATGATACTTCATTTAAACTACACTTGCATATCTATAAACTGCACAATAGTTATTTAAAAAATACATACAATTATTAGGATTTGAGGACAGTGTGTCATGTAAAACATTTATGGCACTTACCCCAACATGTTTTACTCAGGTCATGAAATGCAGTGCATATTAAATTGATTTACATAAATAATATAACTTCAGCAATATAATTAATGAAAGTCACACACATTAGCTCTCCTGTGGAATTAACAGTTATCAAACAACAGTTCGAAATTTAGCCTTCTTTTTGGTCATGGGTTCTATTCCCAAGTGGTATTAGTCAAGGTTTGTATTTTTCCCACCAACCCATTATGTCAAAGTTCATACCATTTTACCTCTTACCAACACTGATTATTACCACCATCATGCAGATGACTTCATGTCATATTAATGTGTCAGAAAACTGTATGAATGATTACCATCCACCATAACAGACGATGTTTAGAGGTGGTAATAAATCCTTTGAAATGTAATTTGTATATCATCATCCAAAACCATTTGAGGATTTCTCACTGAAGCATGTATAAATACAGTGAGCATCACACATGGCCAAGTGTCACTGCCATATTTTACACCTGCAGTGTATTTTGAAGGACTCATCCCCAGTTACTCTGCCAGGCCATTTATGTGCTTTTAATTGTGCAAATCATTTGGAAAGTTTGCCTGTCATTGCTCATAGGCTGGCACATGGAAGATGTGAATTGGATGCCAATTCATTGCCATATTTCTTGGTGTCTCTCCAAAGACATGCCAGGTGAAGGTGTAGGTGGTGCACTATTTATAGTGAAGAGGAGTCCTGGATATCTGTGACACTCCCTGTAAAGTGCTGCAGCCGTAGGCTTTTGCAGGAGAACTATATTGAGTCTCAGTATAAGGCTGAAGTTAAGAATGGCTTTGCAAAGTCTGTCTCCAGTGCAGTTGGCATTCCATGCACTGGTGAACAATGTCATCACCATTATGGTGACATGACAAGGCACAAACAGGACCTCCAGAGCTGATGGGAGGCAGAATGTAGAACTAAAAACACCCTGAGTTATGTAAATATAGTGGCCTATCACCAGCCAACACAATACTACATCCTGGCAAGACAATACACTTAGTCATTATGCTTCTTATTTTTTTATTTTGTGTTTTGTGCAGATGCTGATATATTGCTAGAAACAAGGAGGCACATCAGAAAAGACTGGCACACCTCAGAGAGGCATGAAGTAATTATGGCCCAGGTACGGATGCAAGTAAGATCATGATACATCTGAAACTTAATACATTTTTACCAATTTCAAGGCATCAGCCCATAAGAGCTGTATAGGCATGCCTATCCTTTATATCATTATACATGTCTACTCCACTACCTTTTGATCATTGCATTAGGAAATATGTAAATCAACTTAGTTGTGTATGCAGGTTCAATTCCAGACAACAGCAATTAGCTTTTATTATAGGATAAAATCTAAAATTATTTCCTGGAATATTAAATAACATTAAATATTTCACTTTTGTAACTGGATGTATTTACTTGGACTGCATATAACAGATATGCTATAGTCACCTAACTGTTGCCATATTAACTATAATAGCAGTGAGATTGCTGTATTTTATGATACATTAATGTCTTTACATCATATCTGGATGTGGCTGAGATTAACGTAATTATCTGTTATATTTGCTGATATTTTGAAATATTAATGTGGCATGCCATTGATGCTATTATCTATGTTTTCTCTCCCTAACCCCATCTCTTTCTTTCTTTATTTTTTTCTTTTTTCTTTTATTTTTTGTGTGGAAACATTGTTACTGCTGCTGTAATACAAATGACCATCAGCATGGGGAGCTAGACAGATCACTAGGGACTGGACTGGCATACCTTCACAGGTGGTTGTGGTGGCACCATCGCAGGCAGACCAGACACCCAGCACATCGAGGTCCATACCTGTCAGTGTTGTCTCAACTCCTGCACTACATGCTCAAACTGTGTCAGGTAACTTTGACATGGGTGCTCTGTGTTGCATATAAGGCTATCTTTGACCCTGCTTTATTGGAAATGCTGCATATCCATAAGTCAAATGATACATGAGTTACTCACTCTAATTGCCTTAACCTGATATGTGACATTAATAGAACCTGCTGGAGGAAAAGATTTGTCTCCCAGAGGTTACCACATCTTTGGAACAGACTCCCACTTGATGTCAAGCAGAGCACCTCACTGCCCGCCCTCTTCAAACACAATCGAGATGATTGGATGGGTAACCGTAAATTCACCCCAGGGGTTTCACCTGTGTCCCTTTTGGACAGGGGTGATAGGTGCTGATTGTGGAAAGAAGGGTAAAACTTGCCTAGGCATGAAAGGGCCCTAGGGTCGTTAGCCTAGTAACCTCCTATGATCCTATGGTGCAGTAGTAGCTTCTGGAGTAGTATTAGTGAAGGTGGTGATTTTGTCACCCATTAGGAGCTGACAGGGCTAGTTGGGGACATCATAGGTTGGACCTCAGTGCCTGAATCAAGAGAGTAGAAAAAGTTATGTGCCAAATTGTAAAGTCGATGCCGTGTCCAGCACTGACCCAGGAATGTGTGTCTGGAAACAATGATGATAGTTCTAAGGGTGAGGACTAGATTTTCACTGTGCTCATGCCGGACACAGATACACTTCTAATATCCCTACCTAACCCCAAGCATGATGTCCCCCAACCTTTTATGTCCATCACCATACATGTCTGTCTTGTTTGTCCTACCTTACCTGCCTTGTCCTGTTATTCATAAGCACCATACCCAACAGTCCTCTCTCTACACAAAATTTAAAAAAATGGGCATCTGTCCTACAAAAAAGTATGCCCCATACATAGCTTTTTCTACTTCAACTTGTCTATACTTGATACAATGGATTTAGTCTAACTGGCTATACAACAGTATTGAGTTATAATCCCCCAGCCCCAATGTAGTGACTGTCCAAATTCATGAACGTTTCAAGTATGCATTTATGTTGTGAATAATTGGATATCTATGGTGCTCTCCCAACACCATCCTGCATATTCCATTATTCTTCACCCTGTGTCCTACCCTCTGCTTGCTCCAGATTTTCACCATTGTCCTATTAACCCATTTTTCACATGTTTAATCTGGTCAAAAAGTAGAATCACACACAGTATACATGACCAGAGATGGACCATAAAAAAGCTCTTTGAGTATTGTCCTCAGCATCGTTCACCAATGTTGAGTAACAGTAAATGACAGTTCACATCTTATGGCAAAAACAAAATATTTTACTTTCGATCACAGTAGTACGGTCATCTTCATTATAAAAATGCAGACTGCTAGCACTATGGTGAGAGATTTACTTATTTGTTATGCAGCTGGATGTAATGTACACATTATTGTGATGAAGCCTGATGCCTACATTCCCCCTTGATTCTATTGCTTGCTATTGTCCCTTCAGTTGTGTGATTCTTCCTATGTGAAGTATAAGTAGCTGCGTGGTATGCTTAGACAATGCTCTAGTCTGTAGACTACTTTCAGTATAGTGTCAACGGTTTGCATCCAGAAGCATGACAAACATTATTTAATGTATTTCCAAATGAATAATATGTGTTTAACTATTGGTTGCATATCTTATTAACCCATCATTATCCTGCCTATGTCTTGATGATGTTTCTACTTTCCTACCCTTGATTGGGGGAAACACTTTATTGTTCACAGGTTCATAGGAGATTACTAGGCTAACGCTTAAGGGCCCTTACAAACCTAGCCAATATAACCCAATTTTACCCACTATATGGCCTCTCTAGGAGCAAGAGCATGGCATGGGTTTGTGCCTACCAAAGCATGACAAAATAATTCTGATACCAAATGTAAGAGTAGCATGCCACAAAGATAGCTAGAAATGTCTCGTAAACAAAGCTCTTTCTATATCTCTATCCCTGTCTCCTAATCTCACTCTCTCCTACGTCTTCTCTCATCAGTCTTTGTCATCAGTATTTGCATGATGCCTGGCACTGAGAAGCAATGGTAACTGATGGTAAATGGCATTTCACATTTTATGGCATAAACCTGTGAGATTTTGCCTTCAGCCACATTGGTCTGCTGCCCCTTGCGGTACTCTGCTTAGCCTCACTGCGCTATGGAATGACAAACTGATAACCGTATGAAAAGACAGTAGTTATTATATCTTGAAGAGACTACAGAGTACAATGTACATTATATAGGATAATTCACTTGTAGCTACTGTTATGAAGTATGCTGCACACAAGCTTCCTTGCCTAATAGTTTTTCCGTAGTCCTTTCAATGTATATGTTTTGGCACCTGACATATGGTATGATTATATGTTGATCACGTCTATAGAATCTAGATGCAGATTGGCAGGTGTTTTAATCCAGCATCAGGTCTAGAAATATTGAACATTATAATTTCTCATTAATGTTTGACATATGGATTCACGCATACATCTGTGATTCTACCAGCATTAACATGCTTGGCCCCTAATGTGGTTTATAATCAGCCCCAAAATACTCATACCTTCCCATAAATATCTGCAAGACATTTGGTGCAATCAATAATTTATTGGATAACAATCATACTACACTAGGCACATTTTACAACTGTTGCTACTGTACACACAGAAGGTGATAGAATGAATTAATTCACATTGTCATGTATTTTCTGAACTCTAATTATGACACCTACATGTATGCTATCATATAGTGACTATAGTATTCAATGATGTCACACAAACACAAACAATTGCATAAGAAGCAGTACAACATTCTTTAAATCTATGGACAGTCACCAGATATGAGAACATTCTAAGTGTCACCTGTATTATCCATGTATTGAGTACTTTACTGCAATTGTCATGACAAATGTATAATTCATGACACAGAAAACATTAACTTTGGTGCATCTGGTCTTAACTGGATCAGAATCAGAACTGATTCTCTGCCTGTACTCCTTATTTGCATGAAGGTTGGCACTGAGTACCATATTTTCCACTGTTAATCCTCATTCTAAGTTACCAAAGTGGAACAAAACAACAATAACTCTTAGAATAGCAAACGTAGATCCTGTTTTTTTGTCCACACAACTTTATTCGATAACTGCCAGCACCACAAAGTACATCTAGTAAGAATGGTTGAGCGCTTTCATCTGCATTAACCAGATTTCTTCAGAACCATTTCCCCTAACATGTCACTTCCTTTATATACACAAATTTTTGGCAAAAGTTAATTACATAATTGGTTAAAAACAAAATTGTTAATTAAAACAAAATCACTCAATTAACATTTGTTGAGAATAAAAATACAATAAAAGTCACAAAATATGTATATTAACCACTGTCATAAAATGTACTATATACTAGTACTAAAGTGCTTTTATACAGTGCATGATACATTTCATTATTGGGTCCCTTATACTATCTACCCTATGCTAAAATTTTGAATTTATAAATTCATAGTAAATATATATAAATAAGTAAAAATATATATTGTGTGTTAATGTATAAAATATATATATAAAATGTACTCGGCTGATGAAATTTCTTACTCTAACGCCAAAAAGGCTTGATACTTATATCATTTATACCGGGGATGTGGCATCTAAACATATCTGCCACTTACTTTCTAACCAAGCTTAAGATGATTTCCAATTTCCTCCTCTGTCATTTCCCAGTACCTGGTCTATAATAGCAAATTTAAAACTATGTCCACTTCCCTTTTCTATAATGTGTCGTTCTTAGTATCTCCTTTCCTAATACTATACAGGTGCTATATGCTCAGTTTTGAATTTCCTCTCAGTCTTTCCTATATAGTATCGTCGCATTTCTCACACTCAGCAATATTATTCTTAAGTCTCATCCTACATTTTGTGTTAATATATTTACACTGACTACATGCACCACAACTCGTAGTGCCCTTCCTACTGTTTCCTGTGTAGGCCTTTTTCTTAGTCTCTATTATTCTTTTTAAATTCAAACCTGTTTTATATACTATAGAGGGTTTCGTACCTAGTATGTTTCCAATAGGTACATTACTAGTAATTATGTCCCAATGTTTCTTTAAAATTTCTGTCATAATGTTGGTATAGGGGTTAAACCTGATGATGCATACTCTATTATCTCGGTCTATTTGAACTTTAGTACTCACCATACTGCCTGTACCCAGTAGTGGTACATATTTACTACCCCATTCTTTCTTAACATAAGACGTAATGTTGATCAACATATGTTTAGGGTAACCTCTATCTAAAAATAACTTAAAAGAGTATCTAATTCACTTTGCATAATCTCCTTAGTCGATGACATTCTGGCTATCCTTATGCATTGGCCTTTAACTACATGATGTGGCCAGGATGACAACTGCTATAATGTATGTAGTCATTTTGGGTTTTCTGTATATTCTAGACTCAAACCCTTGTCCTGTAGTACTAATCCAAGTGTCCAGATATGCTATTCCCACTTTGTCATACTGGTAGGTAAATTTGAGGAATTCCGTGGTGTTATTAAGGTACTCTAAGAACTCTTGTATCTTCTCTTCTGGACCTTTCCATAAAATAAACATGTCGTCCAGGAACCTAGTGTATAATCCGATGTATTGGTAATATTCACTTGGGAAGATGTACTTGTTCTCCCACTCGAGCATAACCAAATTAGCAAAATGGGGCACAAGAAGCCCCCATTGCAACGTTTGTTTATAGTGTTGAGTGGAAGATGTAGTTGTGGTCTAGGACCAGCCCCATCATATCCATGATGAGATTGATCCTGTCCCAACTACAACCTGAATACTTGGTCATGCTATTACAAAAATATTCAAGACCAATATCTGCCGGTATACTGGAAAATAAATCTTTCACATCAACTGTGAGGAAAATCAAATTTTCCTGCCAAACTTCATCCGTTAGTTTGCTCAAAAAATCCCATGAATCTTTTACTATGTGGTTAACTTTAGTATATATATGTTTCATCCAGTGGTCAATGGCTACCCTAACTTAAATGTTTAGATATAATAGGTCTAAAAGGTGGATGTTCCAGATTTTTATGTAATTTAGGTATTCCTATAATTTTAGATAATATTGGAAAGTCATTTTTGAAAAATTCATATACTTCATTGGTTATTCTTCTATCTAATAAATATTCCTCTACAGCAAAATCTATCCTTCTATATCCTGTAATTATTTGGAGATTCATTTAGGATCTTCTGTATTTCCCTTAGATATTCTTTATTTTCAAAAATCACAATCCCACCACCTTTATCTGGCTTCATTATTCTTATCTCATCATTCATAATGAGATTCTCTAAACATTTCCTTTCTTCAGTTAGTAAATTGTCCTTATTAGCTGTGGAATCTAACTTGTTATTCTTTATATTCCTGTGTAAAATGTGTAAATCTTTACAAACCATTTTCCGTTAGATACAGGAATATACGTGCTTTTCTTAGTTAACTTGTTAGTTACATCGGAGATTATGCAAAGTGAATTAGATACTCTTTTAAGTTATTTTTAGATAGAGGTTACCCTAAACATATGTTGATCAACATTACGTCTTATGTTAAGAAAGAATGGGGTAGTAAATATGTACCACTACTGGGTACAGGCAGTATGGTGAGTACTAAAGTTCAAATAGACCGAGATAATAGAGTATGCATCATCAGGTTTAACCTATAGTATATAAAACAGGTTTGAATTTAAAAGAATAATAGAGACTAAGAAAAGTTGTGGTGCATGTAGTCAGTGTAAATATATTAACACAAAATGTAGGATGAGACTTAAGAATATTGTGAAATCTGTAGTATACCCTAAGAAGGGTAATTGCACACACAGCGTATTGTGTATATTGCTGAGTGTGAAAAATGCACGATAGACTGAGGGGGAATAAAAAAAATATATATGAAAGCACCTGGAAGCGCAGCTCTAAGTAGACATTACATAAAAAAGGAAGTGAACATAGTTTTAAATTTGCATTATAGACCAGGTAGAGAGTAAATGACAGAGGAGGAAATTGGAAAATATATTTAGCTTGGTTTTGTTTTAATTAACAATTTTGTTTTTAAATTCAAAAATATAAAGGAAGTGACATGTTAGGGAGGAAATGGTGGAAATGAAGAAGAAAAATGAATGAAGAAAAAAGCTCAACCATTCTTACTAGATGTACTGTGTGGTGTGCTGCTATATCGAATAAAAGTGTGAAAAAAAAAAAAACAGGCGCTTTTTTTTCTTCACGGCTCGCTCGAGTCCAGGGGATCTACGTTTGCTATTCTAAGCCTCATTCTAAGTTCAAAACCTCTAAATATAATTAAACATGTGCTAACAGTTTGACATCACTTGTGCAACTGAGCTTGAAAAGAATGCACTTCAGGAAGCAATTTTAACCAAAAAAAGTAATGTCAGTAGGTTGTATTAGTTGTGCATTTTGTAATGGACTATTCTATATGATGTGTTAACTGTGATATGTCTGAATACTACATAATATAAATTTATGTCTGTGACCTATCACCTTCAGCTTGCAATGATGTACAATTGTGTACGACCACTGCACACATACTAGCTGACTGGCATTAAATAGTGCGTTTTTATATGTTTGACAAGTATATTATTCATTTACACTGCACATTGCCTATCGAGAGGAAATATGGAAAATGATATACTAAAATGATTATTATATGCATGCAATAACCCTGAGAAGGAACAGTTCAAAAATGCTTGGCTGTCAATTCACTTTTTCACTAGTTTTATTCTAATCAATACACCATACTGTAAAAAAGCTACGCCACTCACTGTACATGAATGACAGGATATATAAGTTATCTGAGCAGTATGTAATTACTTATGATCAAAACATTGCTGTTTTTTGTGCTTGTCAAGACACATTCCTTTTCACTGAAACCTGTAATGCACACTATCTTCTCTGCAGCACACTGGTGTGTTAATCCTTACAAATGCATGATATCTCACATTTAAAGTCAGACCTCTCCTGTGACACTGGCAGCTGCTGCAATGCACTCTAGGACTATGTGCTTAAGTAAGTTTTTGAATTAGAACAGTGACTAACTAACTAGCATGAGTGTATGTGCATGTGTGTGTTTGGGGGGGGTGGGAGTGGGTGTGAGCGTGTGTGTGTGTGTGTGTGTGTGTGTGTGTGTGTGTGTGTGTGTGTGTGTGTGTGTGTCTCTATTTTACTTGGAAGGATTGGTTTTGCCCACATATCTGCTGTGGACACTTCCACTTAGGAGAAGGATTTAAATCGGGAGAGTATAGCATAAACATGTTGCATTTTAGTAATATAGTTTACAGAACTTTCCTTATAGTTTGCAGCAACTGTAAAGGGGTTGACTTGGTCAGGTCACATAGTGTACATTATTTAGAGTGATGATCAGAACCGTCTGATACTCAGCATTCATTATTTAGTCATTGTTGCATATTTCTGCAATGCAGTCTTCTCTAAAAGCAAACAGGACTAAATCTCTAACTTGTTAATGAGCTGCTTCCTGTGACACAGGTACAGGATTTGAATCTTTCCACCTCCATTTACCTACTCTGTGACACCGAGGGACTCACTTAACCAGATAGTGCTTTGGAGCAATTGGGAATTTGAGCAAGGCACCGTAAAGGTCTCCAGGACTGCGTGTCTAGCAACAATGAGCCTGTTATCCTTTGCCAGCCAGTCCCTATTGCATAGCTGATCTACTTCAGTAAATGTTCTGGAAATGTCACTGGCACACCAAATTTTAATGCAACATAGGCAATTAATTCTTCAAGAGAACAAGTGCTGCATTTGTAGATGAAGCACTGAAATGCAAAGTGTTTGCCAGCGATAACCTATGCATTAGTAATAGCTCTCTTCAATATGGAATTCAGATAATTTTTTCTTCTGCAGAGATTATTCATATTGGCATAGCATATGTTACTAGGTAAATAACATTTCTTATGCTCTGATAGATACTCTCCTATTTAAACTGTGCTGCACATGGATGGATATTATGGTATGATGCTAATGATCCTCATACAATTTCAAGCAGTTCATCAAAAACTACCAAGAAAATACATGTAATAATTTATTTCTTCATAATAATGAGTGTACACAAAGTGGCTATAACTGGTGGTGGGGGTGGGGTCTGTTTGGTGAAGAAAGTACCTTATGGGCTTATCATTTGCTTATTTTTAAAATGTCTGGACTTGTGTGTGTGTGTGTGTGTGTGTGTGTGTGTGTGTGTGTGTGTGTGTGTGTGTGTGTGTGTGTGTGTGTGTGTGTGTGTGTGTGTGTGTGTGTGTGTGTGTATGTGTGTGTGTATGTGTGTGTGTGTGTGTGTGTGTGTAAATTACATTGGAATACTTATACTATTGTGTGTTGTATGAAACAAATTTGAAACACGACATTTAGTCATTATTATTTTTTTACATACAGTGGATATAAATACTTTACACACCCCTGTTAAAATTCCAGGTTTTTGTGATATGTAAAAATGAGACCACAATAAATCATTTCAAAACTTTTACCACCTTTAATGTGACCTATAACCTATACAATTCAATTGAAAAACACACAAATCTGCAAGGGGAAAATATAAAAAATAAAAAACGTACAATATGCTGGTTGCATGTGTGCACACCCTTAAACTAATACTTTGTTGTGTGTGCACACCCTTAAACTAATACTTTGTTGAAGCACCTTTTGATTTAATTGCATCATCCAGTCTTCTTGGGTACACACCTGTAATCAATTAAAGAGACTCTGATTAACCCCATATAAAGTTCAACTGTCCTAGTAGGATTTTCCTGACATTTACTCAGTTGCCTGTTACAGCAAAAGCCATGTTTCGCAGACAGCTTACAAAGCATCAAAGGGATCTCATTGTTGAAAAGTATAATTCAGGAGAAGGGTACAAAAACATTTCTACAGTCATCAAAAAGTGGAGAAAATATGGGACAACAGTGATGTTGCAAAGTACTGGACGTCCCTCCAAAATGAATAAAAAGACAAGACAAAAACTGGTCAGGGATGCGCCAAGAGACCTATAGCAACACTGAAGGAGCTGCAGAAATTTCTGGCAAGTACTGGTTGTGTACTATGTGACAACAATCTCCTGTATTCTCCATATGTCTGGACTATGGGGTAGGGTTGCAAGACAGAAGCCTTTTCTTACACAGGAAAACATCCAGGTCCAGCTAAAATTTGCAAAACAATACATCAAGTCTCCCAAAAGCATGTGGAAAAATGTGTTATGGTCTGATGAGATCAAGGTTGAACCTTTTGGCCACAATTGCAAAAGGTACATTTGGTGCAAAAACAACACTTCGCATCACCAAAAGAACACCATCTCCACAGTGAAGCATGGTGGTGGCAGTATCATGCTTTGGGGCTGCTTTTCTTCACCTGGAACTGGGGCTTTAGTCAAAGTGGATGGAATTATGAACAGTTCCAAATACCAGTCACTTTTGGCCCAAAACCTTCAACCATCTAATTGAAAGCTGAAGATGAAGAGGAATTTCACATTTCAACACATCAATTACCCCAAGCATACATCCAAATCAACAAAGG
>NC_056735.1:1815292263-1815342263 GCF_019279795.1 Protopterus annectens
CCACACTCATTTCAAGTACATGTATCAACTCCAGGGTATAGTACATTGGAGCAGGAGTTATAGTCTGAGGTAGCACATCTTCAGAGTTTGAATATATTCTCCAGATTCACTGTTATCATTTTGCCATTGTAAAGGTTTAACACTGGATATATAAAGTTAACACACCCCTGTTAAAATGCCATTTTTTTGTGATATAAAAAAAGAGATCCCAATAAATCATTTCAAAACTTCCCACCTTTAATGTGACCTATAACCTGTACAATTAAATTGAAAAACAAACAAATCTGTTAGGGGAAAAATATATAAAAAATAAAAAACATACAATACGTTGATTGGATAAGTGTGCACACCATTAAAATAATACTTTGTTGTGTGTGCACACCCTTAAACTAATACTTTGTTGAAGCACCTTTTGATTTAATTACAGCATTCAGTCTTATTGGGTTGGAGTCCATCAGCATGGCACATCTTGATTTGGCAATATTTGCCCACTCTTCCTTGCAAAAGCACTCCAAGTCAGTCAGATTGTGAGTTCATCTCTTGTGCACAGCCCTCCTCAGGTCTCACTACAGATTTTCCATTGGATTTAGGTCTGGGCTGTGGCTGGGCCATTCCAAAACTTTAATTATCTTCTGGTGAAGCCATTCTTTTGTTGATTTGGATGTATGCTTGGGGTAATTTTCGTGCTGAAAGGTGAAATTCCTCTTCATCTTCAGCTTTCCAGCAGATGCCTGAAGGTTTTGGGCCAAAAGTGACTGGTATTTGGAACTGTTCATAATTCTCTCCACTTTGACTAAAGCCCCATTTCCAGCTGAAGAAAAGCAACCCCAAGACATGATACTGCCACCACCATGCTTCACCCTGGGGATGGTGTTCTTTTGGTGATGTGAAGTGTTGTTTTTGTGCCAAATGTACCTTTTGGAATTGTGGCCAAAATGTTCAACCTTGGTCTCATCAGACCATAACATATTTTCTCACATGCTTTTGGGAGACTTGATGTATTGTTTTGCAAATTTTAGCTGGGCCTGGATGTTTTCTGTTTAAGAAAAGGCTTCCGTCTTACAACCCTACCCCATAGTCCAGACATATGGAGAATATTGGAGATTGTTGTCACATGTAGTACACAACCAGTATTTGCCAGAAATTCCTGCAGCTCCTTCAGTGTTGCTGTAGGTCTCTTGGCAGCCTCCCTGACCAGTTTTCATCTTGTCATTTCATCAATTTTGGAGGGATGTCCAGTTCTTTGCAATGTCACTGTTGTCCCATATTTTCTCCACTTTTTAATGACTGTCTTCACTGTGTTCCATGGTATATCCAATGCTGTTGAAATGTTTTTGTACCCTTCTCCTGACTGATACCTTTTAACAATGAGATCCCTTTGATGCTTTATAAGCTCTCTGAGAACCATGGCGTTTGCTGTAGCAGGCGACTGAGTAAATGTCAGGAAACTCCTAACAGGACAGCTGAACTTTATTTGGAGTTAATCAGAGTCTTTTTAATTGATGCAGGTGTGCACCCAAGAAAACTAAATGCTGTAATTATATGAAAACGTGCTTCAACAAAGGATTTGTTTAAGGGTGTGCACACACAACAAAGTATTAGTTTAAAGGTGTGCACACTTATGCAACCAGCGTATTGTACATTTTTCATATTTTTCCCCTAACAGATTTGTTTGTTTTTCAATTGAACTGTACAGGTTATAGGTCACATTAAAGGTTGGAAACCTTTTGAAATTATTTATTGTGGTCTTATTTTTTTTATATCACAAAAACCTGGCATTTTAACAGAGGTGTGTACACTTTTTATATCCACTATATATGGCCCAAGGAAATACAGCAGGGTCTCCAGAACGCTTTCTAGAATGTAGAAAGCTGCAGACTGGGAAACTCATATAGTATCTCCCACATTGTGACAGAATGTAGCAGATGCCCAAATATCCTGTGATAGCATAAGTCATACATAGCCTGGTCCTTGACCAAGTGGTTTCTGTCACTGAACTTATCTAGATGTACTCTGTGAAGACGTCTTGTAGACTGTCATCTAGCCTATGTTCTGTAGAAGCTGGCTTCTGGTCTTCAACCGTCAGCACCTGGGTTACTACATGCACTGAAATCCATAGCATTTAATCTGCTAGGAGAACAGTTTCTTGCATTTCTTGAGTTTTCACTTCTGCTTTGTTAGTGTGTTCAGCATGCCACTGTACGACTTCAGAATTGTGTCTACAGGCAAGTGGGCTGTAGATAGTTGATGAATGATTTGGTATCTTTTCATTTGTATTCTTTCAGAAATGTAGCTGCTCTGCTAATATCTACAGCTTTGATGAACCACTTTACCAAGAGTATGTTTTAGACTTTGGCCCAAATCTGAAAGTAAAACATTTTTAATAAGCAGTTAATTTAACAATCAACAAATATAACTTGATAAATTAGAAAAAAAATAACCAATGTTGTTTATTTTATGTTATTAAATAACTCAGTTCACAAGCTCTTTCCTTTGCCAGTATATAAATATGTAGGCATTTCAGGAATATTGTACATCCAAATGCTTGGTTTGGATCATTTAGCTTCATCTGCTAAGCCTGATACATTCACAAAGAGCAGCACTGAGCACTTTCCAATTTCTGTTTCCCAGTCATATAACTTTTAGTGAAACTGCATGAAATGTGCAAGACACTGTAAGCCCTTTGCAATCTGTGAACTTTCAAATTTGCAACTTTAAACAAGATGATCCATTCTGAACATTATACATTTGCTAAGCAGTACTCCAATTTCCTCCTAAAATTCAACCATTTCCATGTTATAACTGATTGTGTTAACTGCAGTGTATAGTAGAATCAAAAGCATGTTTAAATGGGGGTAGCAATGCAGCTTTTTTTGCTGATTTCAGACAAAATTAATTCTTTCATCCCATCGTTAAAATTACATGGATCTACACCTAGAAATCAATTTTTAATTCATATCATATCAAATGTTGAGGAAGAGATGAACTGCAGTCAATAATTAATGCATCAATGCCATAAGTCCCTGGAATCATCAATACTGCAGTATATTTTGCCACATGACATGGTCATGTGATGACTTCTGAGACAGTAATACAATATTTTGTGGACATGGTTATGGGATGATGACTTCTGAAACAGTGGTACAACATTTTGTGCATTTAAACCCTCCTTCCACAGTTGGTGCATTTATTGTTGGATAAGGCATTCTTTTGCATCTTTGAATAGTAAAGTTACCAACTAAAAGTTAAAAAATGGATTTACACCTAAACAGTAAGATGATTTTGAATGCCATTCATCATGAATAGTAGAAATTCAAATGTTTTAGGCTGATTTACATACATTTCCACCTCCTTCTGTGCTTTTACTAGGCCAAAAATAAGGAGTACAACTGAATTTCCAAGGATTATAAGATGAAATGCCATGTATTTCTGATATTATGTGTTTTAGTTATATCTGTCACAAAATATTTTGGCTTAAAAAATGAAAAGCAAGGATGGTGCCATAACACGGGATGTCTTGATCTCTTCTGTGCACATTTCTTAAGGATTTACCCACTAAGGATTTCCACATCTGGAATCGTCCAAATGGATAAGCTGAACAGATGTTGGGGAAGATGGAACAGATGACTGAAGAGAGTTTCTAGGATGTGGATGATCATCTGCAGTGGGAACTAAGAATAATCATAGTAATAATAATAGTTACAGTAATAATAATAATGCTTAGAATCAAACAGGACTGAATAAAAATATTCAGTATACATTATGGAGTTTTAGTCATGCATCTTTTTTTTAAATAAACTTGTGAGTGAAAAGAATTTACTATTTCCCTGGCTGATAACTTAAGTTCCATTTTAGTCTGTCAGAATTCTTTTTTGGCTATTGATGTTTACATGGCATGGCACAAAACAAGTGCATCTTGTTTATATACTTAAGATTGAGAAACACAGCCAAGCCATCTTAAGAATCAGTGAAAAAAATGAATTGCCATTTATGGGTTTAAAAAAACATACATTTTTTTTTATGCATGGTACAGGTAATAAGAAAAACATGTTCTCAGCTAAAACCACATTTCTTTAATATTTGGGAAAGAGTTGCTCATCTAATTACTTAAAAGTGCCTTGTGAAATATTTTAGATGTGAGCACATATTTTAAGTAAACATCAGAACAGCTAGATGAATGATAATGTTGGCACAGTCCAACGTTCTGTTTTAAAATATAACCATGCACTAAAAAGTGTGTTGTCACATGCTCAGTATGCATATTTCCCTTACGATTACAAATACAAAGCACTCAGTGTAGCATTTAAGGGCATCCACATACTCAAAGGGTACAATGTGGCTAAACCCATTCAATATTAGGATTTATTGAAATAGCACTGGTGACCATTTGGAATATATGTGAGGATATTTGACAATGTTTTAAAAAGGGAAAGGTATGCATATTCCATACTTTCATTGATATAAAACAACCAGAACTTTGACAAGATCTCTGGTGAGAAATTGTCGATTCTGGCAAACAATCAGTCTCCTTCTTAACCCTGGAAAACCAGACACTTTAGCCCCAACAGCTAACTGCTCCACAGACTGTATAGCTACCCAGTTCAATACCCACTTTATCTTATCTGTTACCTCATTACTTAGCAATACCACCAATTCCACACTCTCCATACCACCCTACCCCATGGACCCCAATACTACTCCTTTCTGTCTTAGACCAGTCCAAACAAATTATTTACAGAATCTCTTTACTAAAATAAAACCTTGTACTCTTGCTGCAGATCAGCTACCAGGTAAATTCCTAAAAAATGCTGCTCCATCTATCTCTTACCCTATATCTATTCTTATTAACTGCTCTATCTCTGAACAGTGTGTTCCTCTTCTTTGGAAAATACCCCATATCATACCACCTACACAGAGGATGTCCCTCTATTGACCTTTCCAACTATAGCCCCATAGCTATTCTTTCACCACTTGCCAAAATCTTAGACAAATGTCTACATAAGCAGATATTAGACTACCTCCTTAAGAATAACATAATAATAATAAAGAAGGCACCCCAGCTGAGAATCAAACTGGAGAACCTCTTGCTGTGAGGCAACAAAGCTACCGCTGCACCACTGCGCTGTTCATAACATACTATCTAATACTCAGCATAGCTTTCGCCTCAAACATAGTACTAAAACTGCTCTCATAAGTTTTATCAATACTGTAAACCACCTTAAAAACAAAAAACACCTTGTCTCTGCCACCTTCCTTAATATGTCAATAGCCTTTGACACTGTATCTCATCAAATTCTTCTTAACAAACTTGCCTCTCTTAATTTCAGCTAGGAAACCCTATGCTGGTTTCACAGTTATCTCTCTAACTGTAAACAAGCCACCTTGTGGGAAAATAAACTTTCATCCGTATTAACCATTAGTGTCGGGCCCACTTCTCTTTATTATTTTTACAAATGATCTTTATTCTGCAGCTAAACCTGCCTCCATCATTTAATATGCAGATGATGCTTCCCTTATCTGCTTCACCTCCACCTTAAATGAACTCCAAGAAAAAACTCAGACTGCCCTTCATAGCATTGAAAAATACCTATCAGACCACCAACTCATTTTAAACCCTAACAAAACCAAGCTTATGGTTTTCTTCAATTCCTCCAGAAAAAGCACACAAACTCATATCTCTATCTTTGCCTCCAATGGCACAACAACTGAACCCATTGAACACACTAAACTCCATGATGTTACCCTAGACAGCAGCTTAAAATTTGACAGGCACATTGCTTTAACAGTCATAAATTTCCATATAAAACTTGGTGCACTGTACAGGGCTAAACCATATCTAACCAATCATGCCAGAATAACTACAGCTTGGACTCACCTATCCACCCTTCTCTACTGCTCACAAGTTTTAGAAACCTTCATAAATCAGACTTGAATAACCTCGAATCTTGTTATAATAAAATAGCTAAATTTGCCACAAATCTCCTCCATAGATCTCATCATTGTACTGCCCTACAACAACTTAACTGGATTGAACTCCCTAACTTACTCACCCTCAACCAGTTAATAGTAGCCCACTCTGTTATCCATAAGCCTGATTACTGTCCAGCTCTATCTGACCTTGTTCAACCCTATTCTAACCTTACCTCACTCAGGTCAGCAGATAAAATACTGCTCAAGGTTAGCAAAACCCACAACTTTCATAGTGACTCATTATATTCTCACACTATAGCCAAAACTTGGAATTCTCTTCCTCAGCACCTTCTATCCATTTCTGTTACACACAACTTCAAACAGCTCCTAACAGAATATTTCTCAAATCACTGGCTATGCTCCTGCACTTCCTCTTCTAAGCAATTCCTACTCTGCTCTTCCATCTCCACTTACAATTACTCTCCACTCTCAACTTGCTTGTAGCAACACTACTCTTTTGCCAATCAAATAACAAAAAAAAAAAAAAAAATTATAATACTATGACTTCAGATGTTTCAATGTTTTAGTCTTTTACTCTGTTGCAACTTTGTGCATATTTTGCCTTTTGTTATTTAAACTGTGATGAAGATTTAACATTGAACTCTTTTACTCTTTTGCAACTTTGTTTATAATTTTGCTTTTTAGCTAGTCTATATTGTACTATAGTCCTATGTTTTAACATTTGTAAACTATTTTATGTATGCTGTTTTATTACTCTTTAAATATTGTAACTCCTCTTGGGAGCTTTTCTCCCCGGGTCCCTGCTGAAAATGAGCTTCTTGCCCAGCCAGACACTACCCGATTATAAAATGTAAATAAATTAATACAAATAAATTGTCAGTTGTTCCTTTGTATGGTAGATTACATTTTTTATGCTTTCCCATGTCTTGGGTCAGGAAATGTTCCCCTTCCATATTACCATTATATTAATACAATGCCAACACCACATCAGCTCTTCTGTGCCTGCCTTTGTTTAATCCATGATCCCCATAACATTTCTTATGATTGCTATTCCTCCCCTGTACTAGCAACTAAATTGAGGAACACCCTCAGAGATCCCATTTATAATGACTCATGTCTCCACTCAGTAGTCAGGTGTACAGTTAAGGAAAGTAGCAGTTGTGATCTGTCACTAATGTCCAAACAGAGTTGTATGTGTGCTAGCTGTACCTTGATGTATGCCAGTTTTGTTATGTGTAGTTGAGAAAGGGATTTTATACTCAAGTTTCAAAGATGACTGGTTTACTTATCTCCAGTATTTGGATGACATCTTTATACTTTGGAAGGACTCAGTTTCAGTTAGAGTAGAATTTTTGACCTACATTAATTCTACAACCTCTTTCCTTAGGTTTAAGCATACCCACTCTGTTAATAAAATTGATTACTTGGAAGTAACAATTTGTATAAAGATATAGAGAATGGTTGCTTTGGTTCCAAAATCTTTAGGAAATCAACATTTTTGGAATAGTTATTTAGAATATAATAGTTGTCATTCGGGGTACAAAAAAAGGAACATTTTCAAAGGGTAACTCATCAGAGTTGCCAGAATGTGCTCAGAGTGAAGTGAATAATTTGACAAAAGTGTTCAGTGAAAGGGGATACCCCTTGGGAATTTTGGAAAGAATAGGTAAAGAAATTTTGAGTGGTTGGGGCAAGAAATACAAGCCTTTGTTGGGGTATGACCAATCAGTTAATGAACTTAAAATATCTAAGGACCCAACTAACTTGAATGTATTTACAAACTCTATGGTTGTTCCCTATGGCACATATTCTAGGGACATTAAGAACATTTTTTTGAAAAACTGGTGCATGTTTAAAGGGAACACAAAGATGATTACAGCATTAGAGGAGGCACCAAGTGTTGTATTTAAAACAGGAAAGAACATCAAGGGAAAGACCTCCTCAAACCCACGGGAAAGGGTACAAGTCAGTGTGGGGCATGGAATCAGTGTAGATATATTGTACAGTGGACTAAAATACAAATGAGGCACCCACTTCCAAAATTTTTTTAGGAGATGGTAACTGTGCTTCAACATGTGTTATATATCTGGCAGTTTGTGAAGGATGTCGATACTTCTATATAGGGAAAAACTGAAAGGCAATTATGTAGAAGAATCTACAAGCATGTATATGCTATGTCTAAGAAAAATATTAATAATTCCCTCTACAAGCATACCGTCAGTTGCCCCTTTTTTACTAAATTTCTCTTTGGCATACTTGAAATGATTCCAAAAAACATCAAGGGGCATGCATGGGAGACAGAATTAGAGAAAAGAGAACTGATATGGCAACCTAGGCTAAATAATATCACAATTCCTGGACTCAATGACCATACTTCTATTGCCCCAATACTGAAGTTCAGAGCTGCACAACTTTAATTTATCAAGTGGTTATATATTTTACAACAGTTTTTAGCAACATTTTTTACATGTTTTAATTATTTATATCTGACTGTGTATTAAAAGTTGGACTTTTAAAGTGAATGACTAATAACATGTAGTAAAAGTTTTTTAATTATGACATCTTAGTATTTTTGTTTAGTATGCTCCTTTAAGCAGGCTTAGGGATGTGTTATATGTTTTATTTGAATTTTATTATATAAGCTGTTAATTTAGTTAATGAAATGGTTCTAATGAAGTCCCAATGTGTCCAGGGATGAAAGCGCTTAACCATTGTATTTTGTGCTATGAGTTAAGTTTTTATTTAATATACTGATATTTCTAAAACTTTACCAAACTGGTGTCTTCTTTTTTGGAGTTGCGCTTCTGTGATTTAACAACTGGTACTTGAACATTTTTATACAAAAGACTCCCTGTGGCACTATATGAGTCTATTTTTGCAGTTTCTTGGTGTTATTTTTTTAGCTGCACAGGCACACTCTGCTGACACTATTTTCTTGGTTCCCACTGTATGAGATAATTGTACTGGAAGCATATCAGTATGAAGGTCAACATGAATCCAGATTGAGTCGAACTGGCAGAGTTCTTGTTGGCTATGTAAAATAGCAACTCATGTATGCAATATTCCAAAAAAGTTTTTTTTTTGGTCTTCCCTTTCATAACTCTTTGCTCTGCAGATGTCACATTATTAAATACAAGTTTCTAGAGTGCTAGAGTGCTCTTTCACAGATAGTGATGGCAATAACAGCTCTCCATTTGTAGGATGCATTGCTTAGCCTAATGAAAGAGTATCTCCTTTTTCATGAGGGCATGTGACCTTATTTTTATTCTTTTTAAGTCTGTGTGATACAAGGCCACATCCTCCAACATAGTCATGCATTGCTGGGGGTGGAGGGTGGGGAGACTTCTCGCAGTTTTTTTATTTTTTATTTATTGTTTTATGTTTATCAGGATTCTAATTTTTGACTTTATTAATTCAGCTAAATGAATATTGATTTTTTTTCTGACACTGACTATATGAATGCAGTCTGATTTATGTGTGGCAGTAATCAACTGCAAAAACATTTCCTTGTGAAATCTGACATGTTGGAATATAAACAAAGGTCACATGCTTGCAGGAACCCAGGTTCAGATGACACATATTAGATGCCTCTGTTTCATTGTTATGTTTTATAATTCTGAAATATGATATATTGGAATACATTCAGGTTGTCAAATGTCCTGAACGTCAAAAGCAAAAAGATCAAAGGAAAAAGGGTGAAACACAAAAATGTTGAATATTAAAAAGTAAGCACTCCATGTTCTGTGCAAGGAGACAAGCCCCCTGTAAACTGCTAATTACACATACCATCAACAAGATTGTACCACAGTGGGGAAAGGGCAAAAAAGCCCCCACTCTACCACAATTTTGAGTAACACACTACAGACTTTCTAATGATTGGAAAAAAGCTGGCCGATGTTATGTGTTTCAACCTTTTATCTTTCTGCCCTTGATATGCAAAACATTTGATATTCTGGATGCATCCAGACATAACTTGGAAACAACATTTTGCTTCCGATATTCTGGATGCATCCAGACATAACTTGGAAACAACATTTTGCTTTCTTATCTCCTCTTACTCAATATTTTATAGAATACTTTGCTTGCAATGTTCACATTAAGAACTAATTGTATAAAGCAGTCTTCTGAATGAAGTCCCTGTGTGGTAAATTCCTCTCTCCACCTTACAGTGTAGAGCTCAAATACTAATTTCATTTATTTATTTATTTTTTATTTGAGTGAACTTCTCTGTTCTGCTGTTCATAGCTGCCACATGAAACTGCAGAACTTGTTCACTTTTTATGAGAATCCATGAAATTATAGTGATAAATTTGTTTGGTAGGTTAAGTTTGTCATAATCCAGCTATATGAACTAAAAAGAGAGGCTCTGACTGTGTCTTAAATCCAGGAGCCTTAGTATTTCATGCTATAGCACTACGAGAATATTGTGAATGGCCAGAGTTTTAAGTCATCTATTCACCTATGAACTTTCTTGTTCCAAAAAAAAATGTCCCTGACTATTTTTATTTTTTTTCCTTTGTTGACCAGGTTAGTGCCATTAAGCTATGGCCTCTTTTCCAGGATGACTCAGGGCAGTTTTTATACCAGCCAGGGGAACTTTAGACAGGGCATCAGGAAGCTTCTCCTTTGAATAGATGCTCTGGGATCTTTTACAACCACCTGTGCTCCACCAGCTCAACAGGAAGCTTCTCCTTTCATTAGGTGCTCTGGGATCTTTTACAACCACCCGTGCTCCACCAGCTCAACCAGATGAGTCATTGGTTTAACATCTCACCAAAAAGGTAAAACACTGTGGAGTCCACCTCAAACAGATGAGACATTGGTTTAACATCTCACCCAAAGGATAACACACTCAGGAGTCCAGCTCAACCAGATTAGACATTGGTTTAACATCTCACCCAAAGGGTAACACACTCAGGAATGCAGCGGCCTCCTTATACTGCACTGCAGTATGAGCAATCCAACTACCTGTTGTGGGAATAAAGCCCACAACCTTCTGCATCAAAGGCAAGCGTGCTACCTGTTGCACCACTGACTAGCACTGTCTAATTCCAGAGCTCATGATTAGTCTGTAAAGCCTCATATTCCAACTTCCTCTTAGAAATATTTTTAGTTAATTTTGATATCTATCTATCTGACACTTAGTCACACTGTCTTCAATTGTTTCCTAAGCTTCTATTTCTCCCTTATTTCCCTTTGCACTACTCTGATCGCTTTACCCAACCCTTACACCATTCTCTTCAAATAGTTACCTAACATCTCCACCCACAAAGACATATGGTACACCACAGGTTCTAACATTTGTGAACATTCAGGATCTATTCATCACTTTAAAACACACTACTAATAAATTATATTCTAAACACTCAGGAATCATATAAATTTCTAACACATAACTTACCAAATCCTGCACAAAGGTCCTTATGAAGGAGAATCTCTTCTGTTATGACATCCTAAAACAAATTCCATAAGTCTTCCATCCCTGTTTATCTTTTGTATCACTCACCTCAGCATATATACTTCAATCCCTGTACCGTACTCAGTCCCAATGGAGTTAAATACCGTTATGAACCCTATCCCTTCTACAGTGCCATTTTCTCCTGACTGCTTCCTTCGCTGTGCATTGAACCTTAACCCCACCTTACTACAAGTCTCCTTCATTAGTAACACCAACCTGTCCATCACACTTTTATGTCTGGCCAGTAGCACCATATTGAGCACATGCATCAAAACCTTTGGATACTAATGCTTCATAACTCTCATAAATTCCCTTGCTCCCTTCTTTTAACCACTTGCAAAACTACATTCATGAACCAAACAAAACCAAATGGTGAATAGACAAGCTTACATGGTACCTTGGGCTAAAGGGCACTCTCCCTCCACATGTATTCACTAAGGGACATATTACAGATACCCTATATTTTTTTTTCTGAAATTCCCTAAAGATATGAAAGATCCCATCTAGATCCTTAAACAAACTATCATGATCCACCAAGCTGAACACATTATCATAATCCATACTCACTATTTTCTGTATGTCCCATTAAATGCTTGACTAACCTACCACAGTTCTACTTTACTATCTTTAAAAATTTCATCACTGCCTAACTTTCCCTTCAAAAAAACACATAATTCTTTATTCACCCATTTTTTTCATTGAGTGACAATATTTGAAAATCAAACCACTGAAAACTATGTTCAACAAAACTCAAAATATATTTTTTCCAGATGGAGGCAGACATCCCTCTACCCTCCCATATGGGAGGATATCTTTACACTCCCAAAATTATATATATCTCAACGCCGTGGTCACACAACAATGACAAAATGTGCAAACTCCACTATTACTGGAAGTGGCTTTCATCAAAACTACTTTGCAAATTCAACACTCTTGGAACATGCTTTTTTGGCACCTGTCTGGCTCCCTGAATATTTTATATTCATTGAGCCTGCAGCAAGGGGTGGACTCACCACTTTCTTTCTCTCTTAGCAACTTGCTCTTTCCAAAATGCTCTATATAACCATTGTTGCCTCATTAAAAGGAACTTCCTAGCTTTCTGTGTCACTTCATCCTTCCTGTCTTAATGATCTAATGCAATTCCTGAACACAAAACCTCTCCTCCATTTTTATAATTTTCTTCTTAAAATTACAGATGTACTCAGTCTTCATATTCATTTTAAATAAAACATGCCAGTGGAGATAATTATTATAGAATTATTTCATATTTAAGTCATCATCCCATATTCTGTCACAAAATTCCTTAGATTCCTCTTTCTATAACTTGAAACATTTTACTGGACCACATCTTTTGATATTCTTTGAATCCTGTGCTCCCCAACTACACTAAATAGGGCATTATTACTAAAATACCCAAAGGCAAAGCCCCTTAAGTGCTTCACTAGAGCATCTCTGCTACCTATAAAATAATCAGTTCCATCAAAGGGATACCTCTGTAATATATCTACTGTTAAGTATCAGGAGCTTCAGTCCTCTTAAACCATATCAAGTTCCTAATAAATTGCACAGTTTCTTCTTTTGGAGTCTAATCTCATAAAAAAATCCAGTCCTGCAACACATAACATTTTATCACTGACTTCTTTATAAAAAATTTCTGCCATTTTGCCACTGTTGGTAACTTTTCCTACCATCTCGCAAATGATGTTTATACAGATTGCGTTTCCTAGCACAGCCCTGCCTCAATCAATTTTCTCCTTCAAACAAACTGTATCAGCCTGCAAACTTTATAACCATCTGAGCACTACTTCCTTCATGGTCTTCAGTTTAATACTATTCACATCATGTGATTAGTTCCTTATTTACCCTCAGTACCTTATCCCCCTGTGGGCTTTTTCTTCCTGTCTCATTTTTGTCATCCTCGGCTCAGTCATAAGTTTACCCTTCTCCACTGTTTTTCTTTCACTCCCCTCATCAGAATATGTAGCCCCTAAAATTGTAAGACTGAGTGAGAATTTGCACTATCTAAAATATAATACACTTCCCACCATCTCTTTCCTGCTTATGCTATAGACATACATTAAA
Source organism: Protopterus annectens (assembly GCF_019279795.1). NCBI lineage: Eukaryota > Metazoa > Chordata > Ceratodontiformes > Protopteridae > Protopterus > Protopterus annectens. Next base: position 1,815,305,735 of record NC_056735.1, read on the forward strand.
TACTATTACTAGATCCAACATCAAGAGGTATAAAATTGACATTAGAATGAATAAATAAATCAGAAAGAATTTCAGTATTAATAACAATAACATCAGTCTTTTGAGCAGTTGGGAGGGTTTCTTAATTCATGTTTAGTAGCTCACTCTGGCCAAAACTGTCCAGATTTTCTGCATCATGTACAGATGAGGACATATTGCCATTAATAATGTCCTTTCATAGCATGCAAGCTTTTAATCTAACTTCACATGACTTCGTTAAATTTCCACCCACACACACAAAGATGATACTGTAAAGGTGGTATTCTAAGTATGATTTCATCCCAAGAGCCTCTCACACTAATGTAATTTGGTAAATAACACAAACAAACCATCACTAAACTTTAAAACCACGTTAAGTTCCCATCTCCAAATTTGAAGTCAGTCTTAATCTTTATATTTCCTAATTAAGCAATCAATTTCACATTAGGCATCAAAGTATTTTTGCAACACTAACCTTCAGTGGGGTGTGCCACCATAGCTGTAAGCACATTGGAGCAATGCAAATCCAGCCTGGCCATTGCTAAGCAAAGCCGCAGGACAGGGGTTGGGAGGTAGGTATAGCATCGTTTAGCTGAGAGCACATATGGTGCCCGAAAGTGCATGTGTACAGGGATGAAAACGTGCCCGAAACCCAGTAAGGGGAGGTACGCGCCGTGCACCATAGCTCAAACAGGAAGGTCAGGGGAAGAAAATAAGGAAATGTCGCAGTAGGGTAATTGGAGTACAACTGAGCAATTAACACCTATTAACTCACAGCAGGCAATCAACGGCAGCTGACAAGTCTGCTCGCAGAAACCTGCAAAAGAGGATAGGGGAGGTGTCGGATTGCAAAGAAAAGAGAACTGTCACAGCAGAGCAAAGCAAACCTGCAGTAGACCGGCCAAAGAACACATTACGCAAGATAAGCCAGATGTAGAAAAGTACAAATGAAAGCAGGCTGCTGGATGCATGCCAGAAAATGGGAGGTGAAACGTTAAGAAATGTAAAGGGAAGGGCAAGAGGTAATCCATGGCAGCCAAATGTAATTCAACACCAAAGGCACCACAATAGTAGTTCCTGTCGTAAAACACATAAGATACCCTGTAGCTACGATCATACATACACACCCTATGACATCATCAGTGTTCACAGCTCAATAGTATCAAGTCTGAAAGCACCTCACACACACCTGTGTATTCCTAAACACTGCACCATAGGTGTAAACATACGGGGAACATTTACAATGTACAAGTTGGGAGCTGCCATAGCTGTGATTCATCACCATGTGTTAGTGACTGAAGGTGTTGTGGAGGATGATGCTGACAACCACCGCAGGCCCCGGAGGAGGAAGAGAGAAGAGTGTTCAGACCAAGGTTAACCTACCAGAGACTACATGATCTGGAGATAGTAGAGTGTTACAGGGTAGACAGGGACATCTTACAGCAAATAGTTGAGCTGTGCCGGCCACACCTGAGATCCAGAAACAACAGAGGGGAACCCATCCCAGTGGACACAAAGGTATGTGTAAGCTTGTGAAAACTAGCCACAGGTACCTTTCAAAGGCCAACTGGAGATATCATGGGGATCTCACAGGCATCAGCATCCAGGGTACTACACCAGTTCCTGGATGCCATGTTACCACATGCCAATGAACATATATACTTCCCCCGAACTCAGGAGGAGTTGGCCAGCAATATGCGCCTCTTCCACCATGTGGCACACTACCCGGAGGTACTGGGTGCGATAGACTGCATGCACATAGATATCAAGTCACCACCCGGTGAGCATGGTAGGCGCTACATAAACCACAAGGGATACCACTCCATCAACTGCCAGGTTGTGTGCAATGCCCAGGGCATTATCATGGATGTGTGTGCTGGCAGCCCTGGAAGCTACCACGACTCCCACATCTGGCATGCCTCACAGCTGTATCAGGTATTTGTCCGGGGGACATCCCACATGGCCACCTTGTGAGGGATGCTGGCTATGCACTGGAGCTGTGGATGATGACTCCCATCAGAAATGCACACACACCCATGCAAGAATGCCATAATGAGGCACAGGCACAAACCAGAATCATCATAGAGCATGTGTTTGGGATGCTGAAATCACGGTTCTGTTGCTTGGACATATCTGGTGGAGCCTTGCAGTACTCTCCAAGCACGTGTGCCCACATCTTCATAGTATGTGCCATGCTACATAATATGATCCTGCGGAAACAGCTGCAGCAGGGACATAATGGTGAAGGTCCTCACAGCCCACCGCAATTGCCAAGGCCATCACAGGCACAGAGGGATTCAGACCACGAACACCCTGTGCCAGCCCCAGCAGGCAGATGGAGGCGTGCCCAATATGCCTACGTCTTGGCAAAGAGGGAACGTATAGCACATACTCTGACAGTGTAGGCCCCTATGGACTGACACACCTCTCCACCTGCACACACAGTAAAATGGATGGCACACACACATGACCACCTGTAAATTGTAATGTATAGGTGGCCTACTGTGTGACTCCTACATAGGCAGCCCTCAACCAGTGCACACACAACAGCTATTGGAACAAGGAATGTCAACACCTGAACAGTACATGCAGCTATCAGCATATGTTGGTACTGTATGTATAGGTTCCTAGGTACATCAGTAGGTACACGCCCGATTGTCAGAGGCCATTCATCAATCGAAGCAAACAGTTTCTGCTGTCGCCACCACATCGAATAACCAAATGACCCTCAGTGGAGCAGAGCCAATTGCGGGATCCATGTGTGTAATCACTGTTCCCCACACACTCTGCATGGATTCTCTGGTGTGTTAATGAGGGGCTCCATACAATGTAATCATGGATGTAGTGGCAAAGCATGGGGTGTACCCATGACAGGTATCTGTCACCCCAGCATGCTTCACCTATGGTTGTGTGAAGGTGTAGCACATTATAGTGTGTGGCTCACTGTGACATACATTTCCAATGCTGGAGCACATCCATTAAACATCACTTGGACATACCATTAATAGGTCTCATCCATATGTAAACTAACTGAGTTATCCATTTGATTGCAGTATGGAGTAACAGCCATAGTACAGTCCACATACAAAGCTCCATAACACGTGTACAAATCCCAGATGCCCAAGTGGTAAATGCACTGACTGTCGTGCATGTTCCCGGTACCACATCCTGCAAGGGATGTTACGTAATTCCGAAGGTACGAATAATGGATGGTGGATGCAGGTCATCAGATCAGGTTTAGCACATGTTAGTGAGAATATGCATTGCCCAGTGCTGGTAAGCGTCATTTAAACATGACTATACGGATATGCGCGAAACAGGGCTAAGCTTCTCGGAATATCGTGCAGATCACGGTCAGTGATATCCAGAACAGGTGAAACTAGCATTATTCATCCCTGTACTAATAGTGCTTGCTCTGAAGGGTAAAACGACCACTGCCAGGAGTAGAACACGCAATCATGTACACAATCACCTAATACTAAGCTACCCAAGATGTACCAGTGGCAGGTGTGTAATGTGACAGGTTCAAACACAAACGTGCGGAGTCCAGGAAACAGTATACACTGACATGTACACAAAGAAAGGTGTATTCTCCCTCTCACTCTCTCTCTTATATATATATATATATACATAATAGAAATAGAAAAGGAGATACATATATGTTGATATATACGGATTCACCTATATCTGCAAATATATAGATAGCTCAACGACATGTACACAACCATGGAGGTAGAAATAAATAGGATACTGCCAACTATAGAATGTGTCACATACTGACACACGTAATCACGAGGCTTAAAGACTGAAAGAACACAGTACCGGAACACTGGAACCGCGTGTAATATTATCATGATATTAAGGGACATTTAGTTATCGCTACCGGTGTTGCGGTCCACTTAGGTACTGTGTTCAACTGTGTTTGTGATTGCTGTAGTCTGTGTATGTGTGTGTTGAGGGTGCCGTGTGTGCGTTTCCATGGGACTGTAATGTGTGTGTGTGTGTTTGCATCGTGTGTCCATTAGTGCTAACTCGAAGGTAGAGCAGTACTGTAGGTGTAGTCATAGCTGGCCATAGGCATATGCTACCACCTGTCCCACTTTAAGAGGGACAGCACCTCCATGGGCAGTTGTGTCCTGATAAAAAATATTAAAAAGGGCAAATGTCCGAGATTGTAGGACATAATTATGTCCCATATATTACGTAATAGTTGCATTAAATAGTTATGCCTGTATCTACCAAACGTGAATGTTACATGAAACATGATAAGTAGCTAAAGTGCTACAAGAATAAGTATGTATTCAGGATAAAAGTATGTACTGTCCTGTGTACTGACCGTGGGTATGTGTCGGCCTGTAAACACCGATGTGTGTCCTGCAAATGTCGCACTATGGCCATTTGAAAAGGTGGCAACCCATGCCAAAGAGGCTCAGTCACCAACACAACTGCAAAGAGTGCAAGTATCTGTGACAGAAATACACGAGACAGCTGTCATTTAGTAACATTCTTTTACATATCACTGTATTTCCGGAGGTATGGAAGTATCAACCTCACCTGCATACTATATAGAAACCAATTAACAATGGCTCAATGTATAAGCCCGTAACAACCATAGCTCAGTCTACTAAGTGATAGATCTTCAATTAGGGAAGGAGCCCACACACATATATGGAATATGTAGAAATGCAGTCCCCACAAACCTGTATATGTTATGTACACCCACCTACATCTCCCCCACACCCGAAACAATTGCAATACAGACTGTAATAACATCACAAACATCCGCTCACTCAATTACATCTGCAGAAGAGTTAACATACCTTGTGAGAGACACATTTGTAAAGGCGCCATGTGAAATTGTAGCTGTTGTATAATGGAACAGACGGCGATGTTACAGGATTTGTTTGCAATAGTAACTTATCAGACAGTTGAGATGACAGGTGCACTCACATGTAGAACCACATACTCTAGCCATCACACACAATCCACGGGAGACATGAATTCAAAATATCAATGTCTCTACAAATAGCAGTTGAAATTCCTCACAACAAAACACATACAGGCCATCTCCCCAAAGGTAGGGCAAAAGGGCAACACCCAAGTGGAGAATTAAATTATACTCCGCTGTTGTCATGTAATTGGTGAATGGAGTAGCTGCACAGCTGATATGCATGTAATAATTTACTCAGGAACACCAATTGGCGGCAGGAAACCACATGTTACAGGTATCGACATATATAAGGATGACTTGCCATACATTCAAACCGTATGCTCATACCATAGAACCGTTTAAACAATAAAGGTGTAAGAAAGATATTTACGAAGATTCGGAACACTAACAAGGTATGTAGAACACTCAGTATGTTAGTGCACGTAGAGCTTGTTTTGTATTAATTAAAAGTGTACGCAATGCATAAAGTGGGAAAAGGTATTCTGTAGTGATGTCTTGTTGAGCATAGCAACGCTTGTAGAAATTGTGTGTCCTGCTGTGGGCCACAAGGTAAACATCACAAACACCACAGGGGATGTTACATGAGGTCTTTAAAAAGAAGAATTTCACACCATCCGCTGTCAGTGGTAGGGTATGTCCAACAAGTACGTGCCATAGCAGGGGATAGTATATGTTGATATACTGTCACAGTAGGCATGTGTATTGGCATATCACGACAATAACATGCCTAAGGTGGTCCTGCTGTGCAAGTATGTTTTGCATTATGGGATAATGTGTAAAATATGTGTAATGTACAGTACTGTAGGGAGATATGTCAGATATTCTACACAGCACAACTGTTATATCATGCAAACAAAAGGTATAGTCTATTGGCATGTACGATACACAATAACAGGATACATATGGCTTGTAGTCACGGGACACTGTAACAGCATGATAGCTAATCGAAATGGAAGAGCTACTCAATTAACCATACACAAAGGACATGTAATAGCTTCACAGGTACATAGTGAGGTACTATGCTGTCTGGCAAGTCTATGTGTAAGCCCAACTACAGTGTTTACACCAGCGGCACCTCTCTAGGGTAGTGTCCTGTCTGTGAACAGCAGAGCCATGTGTTACCTGCACCTCCATACAGTACAGCCACTGCAGTGATCCCTGGTGTATCAGAGCGACCGCCTACAGAGTCACCTATGACCGGTGTGTTGGGTATGTTATAACACCCTATTGGCTGTAGTTGATGGGCACACATAAGTCTGTGGGCTATAAGTAGTTGTTGTTGTGTTTGGTAATGGGGGCTGCCTCTGGTGCCTACACAGAGTATGGAGAGGTTCTGCAAATGTGGTACTCATACTATGTGTGGCCTGTGGTGGTGGAGATCTAGTGAGACTATGTGATGAGTGGGGTGTGTTGCAAATGTTAAATGTCCCCACATGAATGTCAGGTCCAGTCTGGGTTGGTGAGAGCATTACCCTCAGCATGGCTACATATGTGCATCTCCCACAGGCTGTATTGTTGTATGTTGAGAGGTGAGCATTGACTGTGTACATGAGACAATTGCTCTATTGCCACATGTTTGCCGTATTCATCATATAGACAGGCAATAGCACTGGTACGTGACACTTGGATATGCCCATATATTCAACCATGTCTCACAAGATATGTGAGTTACATGTGTACAACAGCTGTTGTACTGTAAGCAAGCTGGAAATGTAAGGACAGACAGTGTACTTGTAAGACATGAGTTGGAATGGGTGCTATAGTAATTAGTAGCTCATGAAGTGCTCACATGTTTTGAACAAGTGCTGAGCATGAATATGCAATACAGATAGGGTGTTGGATAATATCAAGCCACTGCAACCCACAAGTGGAGATGACAGTCATAATTGGAGGCACTTCACTATTACCTTGCTGAGTATGGTCTGCAAGTCTATGAAACTTTATCAACGTAGATGTTAGCAGTACAGAAGTAGATGACAGTACGGATGATTTCACACTGCATAGCATACCTGTGACAGGTCATAGGACATCATCACCCATACCATGTTCCAGCTATACTGAGTATACTAGATGTACCTTCGTATGTCACAGGATAGCTCTACCAGTGGCCTGTTGACAGAAGCAACACTACAAAAGGTGTCTGAGTGACATGTGCATATCACACCAGTGGCAGCTACTGTAAAACAGGGTTAATGTTGTGTACTACCTCCTCATTGTAGCCCATACCACACAGACAAATGGGAGGCATCTGTGTATGTAAGAATGTGAATGTCCATGACCTAGGAGCAATAGCTGTCTCAGTGTTGTGGACAACATACAGAATGGGCTTTGTGGGTGAGGTGTGTGACATATGTGCACAATCTGACAGCTGATAATAGCATTGTCACCGCTAGGTGAATAACCCTGTACCCATTAACTACCACCTAGGCAACGGTCAACATTATGGACACTGTGTAAGGGATGGTGCTGTGCAGTTCACCTCCCTGAGTTGGTGATGTCTCCAGGCCTATTAGGTAGTCATTCGAGGCACCCATGTCATGACAGAGTGCCATCCATGAGCATGGAGATAATTGGACAGGCATACTCAGCACTCGGGTGACCAATATCGGATCACATATCACCTTTAAGGGGTATTGGCCATGCGTGGATGGGCGATACCAGCCTTCACAATCCTCACTTCCACTATGCAGCATGCTGGCTACCTTGCATAAAGACATGTGCTACACTGTGATGTTGGACATGCTACACATACATATCCTGATCTGAAAGACATACGTCATGGACATCCACCATCCTACTACAAGGATCGCCACATGCTGGACAGATCCCTGTGCCATACATGTTACATACTCCTGCCATACCGTGCAACCCTGTCCATCAAAGCTGCACATGTCATCTCTGTCATACATGGTGCGATAACCGCATGGTAGATGTACTATTAACTGTCTGGATCAGTAATGTGGCACTGATGCACCTTGCGGTGGCAAAATGGCTGTCGAATACAGCTAGAAAACCTTGCTCGTACATGCCATAGTTGATAACCATCCCTGTGAATGACGTCCAGCTAGCCATTGTCCCATGTCTATCACATGTGCAACACAGGCGATACGTGGCAGGATGTTGAACTGCTGTACAGTGCCGTGTAGATGTATATGGCAAAACACATGCATGTAAAGGTTTCCATGTGTATGTGTGAATTGTCACTGCTCATGTCCATTAAGGCAGTGTATGTGTTGATATGTGACATATACACAGCATCAAGATCAACAGCATTACTATGGACACATCCAGGCATGTGCTGATAGGTAAGAACACCAGTACAGGCAAACAGACATGCCCACATCAAGACAGCATTCACATGGAGTATGAACAATGTAATGAGGTGACACACATATATGGTGATGATATCCAATGCATAACGGGTGTTACATGTGCGTGACACAAACATGGCAGTCATGTCAGTGTCATGACAATTTGCAAAGATAACTGTTCAGATGTACTAGATTTAATACAAATGTATGTGCAGCTGTATCTCTGTACATCTCTGAGATACTGTGACCTGTCTCCATCATTATGTCTTCCAGATAATGCCTCGTTCACGCCTGCCAGCGTATAGCTGCCTGGAGGATGATGCCCTCATCCCGTACCTCCATGAGAACTATGAGGTGCTGTTCAGCCATGTGCCACAGCTTGCCAAGCAGCATGACAACCTGTGGCAGGACCTTCGCAGGAGGGTTAATTATGTGAAAAACACAAATGAAAGAACCAAAAACTAAAACAAATGAAAAACCACGGTCAAGGATAATAGAAAAAAATAAATCAACTCAAAAAAGAAATAGCGTACACTGCTTTATTGTCCGCTTTCGTCGATAGACTTCATCAGAATAAAAAACAACTCTGAAACAGCATATAAATAACGCTTCCAATCAAAAATTAATTGAAGTAGTTAACAAAATTAATTAAAAATCTTTAAAGACACAGGGTCAAGTTGTTCATCCTGACCTTAGAGGGGGGGATTTTAAAAATTATTTGGAACAACGGGAGACTCTTTGGCAAATCAAGTTGAGATCTGATGTGCATCCTGGTTTAAACGACACAATTAATGTAAAATGCTTTTTAAAATATAGAGATTTGTCCATTAACAAAAACGCTGATATTAGTTCTTTTTTTACTTGACCCTGTGTCTTTAAAGATTTTTAATTAATTTTGTTAACTGCTTCAATTAATTTTTGATTGGAAGTGTTATTTATATGCTGTTTCATGAGTTGTTTTTTATTCTGATGAAGTCTATCGATGAAAGCGGACAATAAAGCAGTGTACGCTATTTCTTTTTTGAGTTGATTTATTTTTTTCTATTATCCTTGACCATGGTTTTTCATTTGTTTTGGGTTAATTATGTGGGTGGCCATAACTGCACCTACCAGCAGGTGCGCAGACACTGCACCGACCTGATACGACTTGCAAAACAGCATGCCAATGCAATCGCCAGGGAACAAGGTGGAACAGGTGGTGGCCCACCAACCCAGCCCCCGCTCACACACACCAAGGAGCTACTGGACAGCCTGGGGACACCCTAAGAACAGCATCCACAAACACTAGCTGCCATCATGGAGGTGGGTGTCTCCCAACCAATGAGCCTGGAGTTGCCTGGTAAGTCACTACTGCACATATGACTATTATATCCCATTTAGTTGCATGTGTCACTGTACAATATGTAATGCAACATCATATGCAAGGTATGTTTACACACATGCTGCATACTACAGTATGCTACCCTGTGTATGCACACATGTGCATATTATATGCTATTGTACAGGCAAATGTGTTAACATGCACAGTGCACCCTGTGGCTGTCATACAGTCATGGATAATGTTCAAACTGCTGTGTCACCCCTATACAGGTACCTCGGGTGCACTGCACAGACATCAGTCCATTGCAGGTGAGACAGTTATCAGTATCAGGCATGTTAATGCATATATCTATACACCATGTGGACAGTTAACACATGTACACATAATGTATGGTCCAGTCACGATATACAGGTCGCCTCTGTCATCATTCACACTGGCTACCCATGTGCAATATATACAAACTAAATGAAACACTGACATGAAACCACAGTATCTGTCATTGCTAGATGTGTGGACAGCTGTGCATACAATGGTGGAGGTGTTCAATGTAGGCATATGTACTATACATTGGAACAACACATGTGTGCTACGCAAACAGTACCACACAGTGAGCTGGGATATGGGCAACCCACAGGAGTCACCATTGTGTAATATGCCCCTGCAATGGGTGCACACATTGTGATGTGCCATCTGACATGTCCCAGACATGTAGTGTTCCGGCTGCAATATTGTCTCACTATCCCATAGTACATACCTCACATACCAAACATACAACCCGTTGTCTGCATAGCCATGTGGACAGTGACATATCTGACATCTATGGGTGTATGTCATAAGGGACAACACAGACATGTGAGATAGACGGCCATCACAAACATTTGGCCAACACATGTTCACACATGGCCATGGAGGATGGCCAGAGACATGTAGCCACACAGTGGTTGTGATGTGTATACACCCTGTTGCACATTGTCCACACATGGTCCAACTATAGCCTTAGTTGACTGATTATATAGTTGATGTGGAACACTGGACATCCTAAACGCCTGTGCACAGCTAGTGGAGGTGTCTCTTAATTTGACCATATAAGATGTGTTTAACATCACGACTGTGTCATAGCATGACAATAGTCAACTGTACAGCATCCACAGACATTAACACCACATCAGGCCACAGATACCGTACATTTCCCTTGCTGCTGTAGGATATCACTGTCAGCCGTGCACCTTGTGTGTGTGGTACATTAATGTCATGTGGAACATGGTGTATTGACAAGTCTGCCATGTGTGGACATGGTTGTCAGACAGCTAAGACTTTGTAGTAGTTGTGCAGAGGTGTCATCAGTAGGTCTTCCAGTGACCTGTCACATGACACAGCATGGTTTGGTGTGTATACACCTCAGCGACGTGGGTCACAATCCACAGTTATGTAATGTGTATGCACGCAGTTATGGCTATGCACTGTGTGCGTATTACACACTGTATAGCACTATAGATGCCTCATGATGCCATGCAATGGCACAGTGTCTGTACTTCACACTGTACAGCAATGTAGATGCCTCACACTACCCTTCAATGCTCATGCACATTTGCTAAAAGTGCATTCTATCTGTAGGGCATACAGACAACACTGCAATGTGATACCCATTACAATGCTGTACATGTGTCAGGACACCATTGTGTCAGACATGTATGCATGTCAATGCACACATCAGCAGATTACATGTCAAGGTCACTTCAGCCATGTGTACTGTTAACCTGTGCTGGTCCACATGGTGTATCACAGGGATGCATGCTTACTACCATGATTGTGTGAACTGCATGGCTACTGATATAACACCTGCTTGCTGTTGTGTGCAACCCAGGGAGGTATGCTAACTACCACTATTAATGTCTGAGCTGCATGCCGTCAGCTGCATCACATGCATGCTGCATGCCGTCTGCTACTGATATGACACCTGCTTGCTGTTGTGTGCAACCCAGGGAGGTATGCTAACTACCACTATTAATGTCTGAGCTGCATGCCGTCTGCTGTATCACATGCATGCTGCATGCTGTCTGTCAAATCACATGCATGGTGTGTCTGTGTGTCTGTGGGTCTGTATGTCTATTGTAATGTAGAGTCTTTCTTTGCATTCACAGGTGATGTAGGTGTGTTACCCTCCTGCGGTCCATCTGATGTTAGTGTCTCCACAGATACTAGCAGTGATGAACATATGCATGAGGTACAGGCAGGGTTGTCAGGGGTTGAATCTGTGCCAATGGTTGCCATCCCAGCTATGTCCCCCTCTTCCCCGCACACAGTTCTAATGCTAACACATACCCCATCACCAGTGGCCGTAGAGGAAGGACAGTCAGCATGTGTTAACTCAGAACAGGAATGTGTGGTGGCTACAGAAGGTGTGTCTCCACACCATGGTGTCAGTGTAATGACTGCAGATGTGCCACACAGGCATGTGGCCAGTGCTGCTCATAGGAGGACCTCTGGCAGACATGCACCTGCAGGACATAGCGCAGCAGCTGGTGTCACCAGACGCATGTTCCAGACTGTAATGGCAGCACAAGCACGTGCTGAATGGCAGAACAGTGAAGGGCAGAGGCTTCAGAGGGCTGCTATCCATACTCTAAATGTCAACATCCAGGCATTGGCAAATGCTCAACAGCAGATTGCTGATGTTCTGGACAGGTGATTGGGTGACATGGTTGGAATCCTTGACCGTGGCATGGCAATCCACGAGCGTGAGCTGTCTGTGCTGGAACATCTGGTAGGAGTGAGGTGTAGGCCAAGTGGATGTAGGCCAGCTACACCACCTAGTGCAGGTCAACATGAACGAGCCACCTCACATGCCCACTCCTATAGTGCCGTTAGCAGTAGCAGTGCAGCTGGTGCTGCGCTGTCTACACCAGGACACAGCAGGCCATGTGGACATGGCCCTGGATGTTCCCAGTGGGGACATGGTTCCAGTGGACAAGTGTCATCGGACAGTAGCCAATCTGTACCTCCGGCTGGTAGTGCCCGTGCAACCGCTGGCAGGCACAGGTCACATGGCCGTGGCTGGACACAGTGAGCTGTACATCCTGGTCTGTACAATCTGGAGCTATCAATAATACCCCTGTGTAGGCCTGACAAAAGGCAGAACTGTGTGCACACATACACGCACACAGCAGAAACATCTGTAGGGCACTGCAACACCCACATGCATATCGACCACACATGTCCAATCAGATCACCGGACCTTACCCACACACATGATGTCATCCACTGGTGCAGCCTATGCCCCTGGCAAACATTATCACCCTGTGCATATGATAATGCCTATGCTGCATCCCTGTCATCCACACCATTGATGCAGGGACATGCTCATATGGTCTGATGCACAAGGTGAACAGAATAGTGAAATAAGTGTATATGACATTAGTTGTGTACTGTTGACATGCACCAGACATACCATGTAATAAGGTTTATGATGCATTGTTATATGTTCACAGTATGTGTCTTGGTAACAATGGCAACATAGCAGCATGTTGGTAATTATGCCCTGCTTCCCTCCTTAAGGCCCACTTGCATGTGCCATTACGTTATAGTGTTTGCAGTTGGAGTGCATTGTTGTATGTTCACAGTATGTGTCTTGGTAACAACAGTAACAGCATGTTGGTAATGATGCCCTGCTTCCCTCCTTAAGGTCTACTTGCATGTGCCAATAAGTAGCAGTGTTTGTATTTTCACATGTGTAAATGTGGAGTACTCACAGGCATGTATGGCAATACCAGCATGCTATACATAGCCTCAACCTCACTATTAGAAAGGCTACCATTCCACAGATGTCCACACATCCACTGATCCAAAAGCATGTGGGCTGTTTAATAGGCTACAGTGGCTAGAGACATGACATCCATACCAGGTCACATCACAGGTATGTTGACATGGTGGGGGGGGGTTTACACAGCGGTCTGGCCGATGATAACGTTAGAGGCCACTTGATAGCATGAGGCCTCACTGTGTAGCAGTAATACCCTGTCACATTACAGGATGAGAACACACACAGACATACACAGAAACATACAGTAACATGCCCACACTCACTGGGTCAACAACACTATAACGCACACTCGATAGTGTTGAGGTGGGGACCCTTGCCTATGTGGTAATCACCCTCACAGTACTGTGCACCCACACAACGCGACACAGAGAATGAACATGTACAGGTAGCCAGTAAGGCTGAGACCGATGGCATCAACAGGGTAGTAGACTGCATCACCATGATGGGTTAGGGATCCTGTCTGTTCTGTATGCTAGCATACACCCTCACTCCATGCACCAGACAGCCATACATACACACACACACACACACACACACACACACACACACACACACACACACACACACACACACACACACACTGTGGAGACCACAAATGTCATTCACATACAGATAGCTGACGTGTGTGATACACACACCACCCCTGCCTACGTCATTCTTTCCACACTGCAGTATGTACAGATCTCTACAACAGTGTACAGGGGTGTGTAACAATTGGGATGTATTCCCCACCATATGTGGCATATATGGTCACACAAGCAAACACACATGGCAGTACTGTGAATGATACACCTGCTATATGATGATACGTCTGACAGACATGCAGCAGTATTGACCGCGTTATGTGTACCAACACTACCTTCGGCAATTGTGCTGCTATATGCGCACGGGAGGATGTAAGTGTTACAGGTGTCAAGTGACTTACAGTCAGTAACACCCTGACCTCTGTATAGGTTGTATGTCTTCACTGTCAAGTAACAGTAACATAGCGTACTGTTTGCACATGTAATGGTAGGATGGCTTGTGACACACCTGTGAGCCATCTTCAGTAAACATCCATCTGCAAAGGTGGATCACCACTTTATGTACACGCATCCATCCATACCTGATGTACATCCTACCGTACTGTCAGTATTTCACCATATACAGGTGTCAATGATGGGGCTGCTTTGCAACTGCATGTTGTAATTAGGCAGAGAGTAAATTACATATATCAGCTACTGCACATGCATGGTAGCTGCATGCACACCACTATATGTACATGTGTGTTGGTCCTACATGTCTGTCATGTAGCCATGTTTGTATGCATTGCAATTGGTGGACATGTGTGAAGACATACATAACACATGGACTGTTGTATGATATGATGGTTGTCATGGGTAACTAGTACAGAGGGAATGTTACCTCGGTCAACATTGCTACCCTATGTACTGTTAGCATTCAACAGCCATAGACCTACCTTCCATGTGCATTTGTGAGATTGCTGTAGCCACTTGTCTACACAGAGGACAGCAAAAGCTATGCTATGTACATATGTGTTGTGTTTGTGTGTGTGTGTGTGTGTGTGTGTGTGTGTGTGTGTGTGTGTGTGTGTGTGTGTGTGTGTGGTCCATGTGCATATCCACTGTGATTACATGCATGTCATATCCAAACATGTATGTTCTTTGGTGTATGGCGACAGTCATCTGTTACAGCTGTGTAAGACCCAGAGCCCCTGTTATGTTTAGAGCTGACCTGGTTATGAACAGTAGTATCACTGCATTGCATAACACATGATGGAACCCTGTCAGTACATGTGTAGTCTGCACAGTGCTGTAGACCTATGTACAGTCCACTGGTCATGAGTCACATGGTATTGTGGTAATGTATGGATGTGTGTTGCTGGTCCAAGGACATGGTGATGTCTGAGGGCTACATAGTAGAATGCGGCATTTACTTCTGTGATCTGCACCTGAGACATCTGTGATGGCTCTTGAGTGTGTACTGGTCAATACATGTGAGTGGCCTTCATGTACATGGGAACAGTAACACCATACTGTGCCCTTCCGTGTTTAGAATCCGTGTGCATGCAAGACAGCCCTTTGCTACTACTAAGTGTGTGAGAATGCCCAGTACCCCGTTGTGTAGATGGGCACACAGTACATTCCAAACAGACGTGTGACATTGTGTGAGCATGCCCAGTGACACCTTGTGTCTGTGATGTGCCTCTGTGTATGGGCATGGCCATTGACATCCTGTATAGCAATGGTGGTCATCCAGGCAACAGATGTCCATACCCCACGTCAGGATGGATTCCTACATTGAACACACTGGTTGGCTGTCTTGAAGGGTGCACTGTCTGTGGCGCGTTTCGTATCTATGTAGTGTTGTAATAGTGCTCTGTAGATAGGCAGTTGTCCCACTCACACCACTGCCATGTGTTTGTCTACGTCTACCTTGGGACAGTAATATGCTTTTAGACTGCTCACTCTATACATTCCCTATCGGCGTCTTTGCCTTTGCAGATGATGTCATCCACCAAGAAGTATGCCTCTGGGAGTGCTGTGTTCCAGTAATCTTGGTAGCGTGTTCTGTAACTGCGTAATGCTGTAGTGTGATAAGGTAGTTAGGTGTATGTTCAACTCCCAGCCCTGGCAAGTGTGTGTGTTTCCAGCTGCCTGGGGACAGAGTAATGCTTTTAGATGGTTCACTCCCCAATCGGCATCTTTGCCTTTGCGGATGATGTCATCCACCTAAAAGTATGCCTCTGGGAGTACTGTGTTCCAGAAATCTCAGTAGTGCTTTCTGTAACTGCGTAATGCTGTAGTGTGATAAGGTAGTTAGGTGTATGTTCAACTCCCAGTCCTGACAAGTGTGTGCATGTTTCCAGCTTCCTGGGGACAGAGTAATGCTTTTAGATTGCTCACTCCCCATACATTCCCTATCGGCGTTTTTGCCTTTGTGGATGATGTCATTCACCTAGAAGTATGCCTCTGGGAGCACTGTGTTCCAAGAATCTCAGTAGCGTGTTCTGTAACTGCATAATGCTGTAGTGTGAAAAGATAGTTAGGTATATAGCTTCAGCAACAAACAAACCAGTAATCCAAAAGCAAGAAGACACAAACCTCTCCTTATGCTGACCGGAACTGTTTTAGTAAGGAAAACCACTTCAGTACGTTGGCATGCACTTCCAAAATTGTATAAATCCACCAAGAAAGATGAAAAAGTAGATGTAAAAAGCTTTAATCCACAGTTCAAAGAACAAAACACCACGATACGCACAAGCACTTTCGCCCGTTTGTAACGGGCTTTTTCAACTGTACTAGGTTACTACAAGACTCTGCTTTTAAATAAAACAGCCCTGCCATGTGATTCAAGTAATTAAACAATTCCAATCAATTAATTAAGATACAATCATTATAAAAATATATCTAACAACTTTGCAAACCATCAAATGCAGTTGCTAAACTTGTAATACCTGCTACATAATTGATGCAAGACATCGTTTTAAAATTGTAATTCAACAGAATACAAGTAATTCTTTTCCATAACCCATGTGTTGCAAACATTAATTTGAAATTCCTTATGTTCAACTTATAGGTTACTTAATAATAATATTAAAAACTATAACTGTATAGTTGAATGAAAATATGATGGCCATTTTTTCATACACTGCTGGTGTGTTTTATAGCTATTTTCACATAGCAATAGGTTTTATGTTAATTTTTTTGCTCTTTAACTTTGTGAAAATAAAATAATGAATTAAATTTATGAAAATACTTAGACATACATAATAAAAATACGTGCATCAATTTAATTAAAATTCATACATAGATTAAATGTAGCGCTATAAAATTCGAATCTATCTCATAATATCATTAATATATCACATAAAAATGTTTAATAATGTAATATGATTAGTTTAATTTAAAATTCTATTTTAGCCTATTTCTTTTAGCTTTGAGAATGTCACTAACACTGATCCCATCATTTAATCCTGGACTTTTTGTCGCATTAAGTTTCAGCTGCCAGATTAATTCTTTTATTCCAAGAGCCGTCTCCCAATCTCCACCCCTCAGGTCTTGTAACACCCTGTCAACCACAAAAAATTTTATTGACATCTTCTTGCAAGTCAGGGAGTGCTTATAGAAGGCATTTGTTTCTTTCCTTGTCTTGATGTCATTTGTGTGTTCATATATCCTGCGTTTTAATTGCCTTTCTGTTTTGCCCACATAGAATGATGGGCAATTCTGGCAAAGTCCAATATATACAACACCCGATGAGTTGCAGTTAAAATTATATTTGGCATGCAGGGTAATGTTACAAGAAGGGATATGAACTTGGTCCTTATTAATGATAAATGCACATTGGTGGCATAATTGAATGAGCTGAATATAGCGGTGAGCAAAGTAAAGTTTTATATACATGATTTGCTTTTGCAGGGATTTTTGGATGAGAAAACACATAACTATTTAATTGTACCTAAACCAAGAACAGCTATTTTATTCGGCATTCCTAAAGTACACAAGGGCCTTACTCCTTTGAAATTTCGCCCTATTGTAGCAGGAGCAGGCAGTGTGACCGAACCACTTAGTAAATTTGTTGATTTTCATCTAAAAAACTATGTAGCACAATTAAATTTTGTTTGCAAGGATTCCTGGGAATTCTTAACCAGCGTGAATCAGGAAATTGATAATTCAAATTTATGTATGATTACAATAGACATTGTAGAATTATTTCCCAGTATACTACATGAGCAAGGGCTTGATTGGTTCGGACAATCAATCTGTAAGGAATCGGGATTAAACAGTGATTTAATTAACACTATACTGGAGTTTATGAGAATTGTACTTTATAACAATTTCATATATTTCAATGAAGAGTTTTTTAGACAGAAGAGTGGGGTGGCTATTGGGGCCCCCTGCGCTACTGCTTATGCAAACATAGTTCTACACAAGTGGGAAATGGAATTCATTCATTCTACAAGTTGGAAAGAATACATAATTTTCTACAGGAGGTTCTTGGATGACATTTGCATCTTGTGGTCGGGCACTGAACAACAATTTTTAAACTTTATGGATTACTTAGCAAATACGACCAATTTTCTTAAATTCACATACAACCTAAGTAACAAGAGTTTAAATTATTTAGACATCAAGTTAACTAAAAGATCAAACCAAAATGGTTTCACCTCACAAATATTTAGGAAGGACACATATTGTAATTCATACTTGCATTTTGACAGTGGGCACCCTTGGCACATTAAGAAGGGCATTATTAAGGGACAGCTTGTGAGAGCGTCCAGAATGTGTAGTACGAACAAATTATTTTTGGATGAAGTTGAATTTTTAAGAAATGCATTTTTAAGCAGGGGATACCCACCTACATTGTTTCAAACAATTTTGAATGAAATTTTACATAAAAGAGAACAGGATTTCCCACCTATACTGGGAACAGGGTTAGCAACATTTAAGAGACAAGAAGTTATAAATGCTAACAGACACAGCAATTTTGTGTATACATATTCTCAGGACGCCGTATTTATTGAGAACACTTTTAAGAATTTATGGACCTTGGTTTCCGTACAGGACGAATTTACAAAAATTTTTCCAGATCAAATATCTTTTATTAGAAAAAGAAATATCAATTTAAAGGGCATATTTGAACAAAACATGAATAAAATAGAAAAACAAGGGGGCTTGGTAGTCAAAAGAAAAGGGACTTTTGCATGTGGCAGATGCCACCAATGTGCATTTATCATTAATAAGGACCAAGTTCATATCCCTTCTTGTAACATTACCCTGCATGTAAAACACAATTTTAACTGCAACTCATCGGGTGTTGTATATATTGGGCTTTGCCAGAATTGCCCATCATTCTATGTGGGCAAAACAGAAAGGCAATTAAAACGCAGGATATATGAACACACAAATGATATCAAGACAAGGAAAGAAACAAATGCCTTCTATAAGCACTCCCTGACTTGCAAGAAGATGTCAATAAAATTTTTTGTGGTTGACAGGGTGTTACAAGACCTGAGGGGTGGAGATTGGGAGACGGCTCTTGGAATAAAAGAATTAATCTGGCAGCTGAAACTTAATGCGACAAAAAGTCCAGGATTAAATGATGGGATCAGTGTTAGTGACATTCTCAAAGCTAAAAGAAATAGGCTAAAATAGAATTTTAAATTAAACTAATCATATTACACTATTAAATATATTTTTATGTGATACATTAATGAAATTATGAGATAGATTTGAATTTTATAGTGCTACATTTAATCTATGTATGAATTTTATTTAAACTGATGCACGTATTTTTATTATGTATGTCTAAGTATTTTTACAAATTCAATTAATTATTTTATTTTCACAAAGTTAAAGAGCAAAATAATTAACATAAAACCTATTGCTATGTGAAAATAGCTGCGAAAAAACACTAGCAGTGTATGAAAAAATGGTCATCATATTTTCATTCAACTATATAGTTATAGTTTTTAATATTATTATTAAGTAACCTACAAGTTGAACATAAGGTATTTCAAATTAATGTTTGCAACACATGGGTTATGGAAAATAATTTTTTGTATTGTAATTTTAAAACGATGTCTTGCATCAAACATGTAGCAGGTATTACAAGCTTAGCAACTGCATTTGATGGTTTGCAAAGTTTTTAGATATATTTTTATAATGATTGTATCTTAATTAATTGATTGGAATTGTTTAATTACTTGAATCACATGGCAAGGCTGTTTTATTTAAAAGCAGAGTCTTGTAGTAACCTAGTACAGTTGAAAAAGCCCGTTACAAACGGGCGAAAGCGCTTGTGTGTATCGTGGTGTTTTGTTCTTTGAACTGTGGATTAAAGCTTTTTACATCTACTTTTTTGTCTTTCTTTGTGGATTTATACAATTTTGGAAGTGCATGCCAATGTACTGAAGTGGTTTTCCTTACTAAAACAGATCCGGTCAGCATAAGGAGAGGTTTGTGTCTTCTTGCTTTTGGATTAATAGTTAGGTATATGTTCGACTCCCAGCCCTACCAAGTGTGTGTGTTTCCAGCTGCTTGGGGACAGAGTAATGCTTTTAGACGGCTCACTCCCCATACATTCCCTATCGGCGTCTTTGCCTTTGTGGATGATGTCATCCACCTAGATGTATGCCTGTGGGAGTGTGGTGATGCTGGAACTCGGTAGCGCATTCTGTTACTGCATAATGCTGTAGTGTGGTAGACTAGACAGGTAGGTGCTCAATTCTGAGGCATGGCAGGTGTGTGTGTTTGACAGTTATACTGTATGTGTTGGTATCTGTGGGTGACTAGCTGTGGGATGTGTTCAGTGTGTTTTGTTGCTGACATATATAGTGTCCACAGCCCGCATATTCTGCCAAGACACTGGGTTGTCAACACATACATACGCCAATAGGTCTGGTGAGTAACTGTCAGCAGCCCTACTCTTACCCTTGATACAGTCTGACCCGTGTGATGCAACAAAACACACATGCCTTGATAGTAACAACACTACATGATGCAGGTGGCACATGTAGTTTCCTTTTCACTCCTGTCTAATGCATTGTTGTCATGTGGTCCACTGTTGTGATATAAATGCCATATCTACATGTGTGTGTACATGTATATGTGTGTATGTATATACATATATATATATATATATATATATATATATATATATATGTATATATATATATATATATATATTATATGTATGCAAATAATATATATGATATATGTCGATATAGAGGTGGACATAGATGTGAACATATATGTCTGGGGACTTCAGCACTATTGAATGTTTGTGCCAGATGATCTGTACGTGATAACCTGGGATCTATGTATATCTGACATGGCGTGGTGGTAATGCACATCATTTGTAGTGTGCAGGGTCATGGGTTGTAGTCATGTAGATACCAGTTATTTTGTTGCTGGGAAGACCATGGGACATCAAATATGGTGATAGTTAGGCACCTGTTGCCAGTTGTGTACGGATCTGAGCAACACTGAGCAGTGGTTATTAATTTGGAGGTTCGGTATGGGTTATATAACTATTCATTTAATGACTATACTATGCAGATGAGGTTGACAATAGTGTATCCCATTTATCACCAGGGTGTGATACTGGTCCCTGGAGTGTATGTTTGTAGTCAGCCAGGTGCAGGTCTCAAATATAGTTGACAGCATGGGAGTGGGGTTAGGCATACTGTAAGTACATTGCAGAACTGTGCCTCGGGAGCGCTCCTGCCTTAGCACACCTAAGCTAGGGGTGTGTCTATACCTGCCTGGTGACATTGTGAGGGATGACAGCAGTGGTGGGGTAGTCAGGGTGTACAGGCTGCACAAACAGGTGTTGATCAGCACAATCAGCAGATGACATGGCCAGCCCACACCTGAACAGTATGGTAATGTGAGCAAGCAGCATACGCACAGGTTTCGTCCACACTCTACACCATCGGTGTATACCTGCGGGGACATTTCACGACACAGTCCAACCAAATGAGACGGGCTGCAGCAGGCAACATATACCAACATGTGCAGGAGACTGGGGCAGTGAGGATGTGTATGCTGTCGAACAACCCTTACTGGGGTGACATAAGACTTTATAGACCCAAGGTGACTTACCAGGGGCTACATGGGCAGGGATGGTGGAGCACTATGGGGTGGACAGAGATCTCCTACAGCAGCTTGTTGACCTGTGCCTGCCACACCTGACACATCAAACAGGCCGAGGGAAACACATCACAGTGGATACCACCGTATGTGTTGGCCTAGGTGTACTAGCCACAGGTACCTCACACTGCACAACTGGGGATATCATGGGTATCTCACAGGCATCTGCATCAAGAGTATTGCACCAGTTCACAGATGCCATGTCAACACATGCTAGTGAGCACATACATGTCCTCAACACACGTGATTAGTAGACCAGCAATATGCATCAGTTCAACCACATGGATGACTACCCTGGGGTACTGGGTGCTATAGCCTGCACACACACATACACATTGTAGCACCACCCGGTGAGTGGGGTAGGGCCTACAGTCACTGCAGGGGCATACCCTCCAACAGCTAGGCCATATGCGATAGCCAGGGCATGAGATTGAATGTGTGTGCTGTCTGCCCTGGAAACTATGATGATTCCGATATATGGCTTCTGACACAGCTGTACCACACCAATGCCAATATGGACATCCCCTACAGTCTCCTAGTGGGGGATGCTGAGTAAACACTGGTGTCATGGCTGATGGCACCCATCAACAATGCACACACACCTGAACACTCACACCATACTGAGGCGGATGCACAGGCAAGACATATACTTGTGCATGTGTATGGAATGCTCAGTTCACGGTTCTGGTATCCAGACACATCCAGTGGAGCTCTGCAGTATTCACAAGCTACATGCATACAAATTGTTATGGTATTTGCTATGCTACACAATCTTATCCTGCTGTAACAGTTGCAGCAGGGACAGCATGGGGCAGGGCCACACAGCCCAACACCACTGCCAAGGCCTGTACAGGCACAGTGTGACTTGGTGAAGGAACTACCTGAGCAGGGCACAGTCGGCGAAAGCCCGTGCACAGTGTGACCTGCCCTTGGCAAAGAGGCAACACAAGGCATATGCACTGACACAGTAGGTACCCACGGATTTCCCCTCTCTGACCCGCACACAGTACAATGGATGCCAAACATGACACTACCTGTGCTCGGCCATGTATAGGAGGTGCACTGTGTGCATCCGACATAGGCAGCCCTCCAGCACTGTCCTCAACTCCAGAACACACCCAGGGTATGTCTATTGACCTAACAATTGGCAGGTGTATTAGAATGTGTATTTACCCATTGCTATGTTATGTATGTGAGCATACGAGTGGCTGTGGTGGCCAAATGTTAGGGCAGCAGACAGTACACATCCATAGTGGCACCATGACCTCTGTAGCACATACGGGGGTCACAATGGTAGCCTGTATTACACAGGGTGCCCTAACCCAATGCAGATTATGGGCTGACCATCATGTGTGTCCATACAGCCCACACATGTTCCATGCAACTGGACAGATGTGGACCAATACAGACAAATGATATACGATGGCCTATGGATATGCCCAATGAATGACCCCAACCCCCTAAGACACACACAGACTACAGCAGGCCAGGCAGTTTGATGTAGGTTGTGTAAGCTAGGACGTCCAACACCACTGTGCTGGTATTTAAAGCTGGGAACTGACGTACACTGGTATCCCTCCAACCAGCAATTTAGATAGGTCCACACACTGACATGGAGTACCCGGCATACCAGTACAGTAGTGGCAGATGTGTACAACTGTTGGCTGTGCCCCCGTCAAACCTACACATGTGAGAGTCATGTGTGCCACCCACGGTGCTGTGTAGGACTGTGGTTGTGGTTGGATGTCCCCCCAAGCAATGCAGACATGTAGCAAGTGTCAATGCCACATGACCATTAGCTACCCTGCAGACACAGCATGACACCTGTCTGTGTAGAACCGAGGGGTCAGCAACACAGTACTAACTATCTGGACATGTGACACATGCGATACAGTTGGCCATACTTTGCATGCTCACACACATGACGGTATGACGGTAATGTCGGTCGACAACATGCGTAACAGTCATACTGGGCATGTTCACACACTGAAACAGGGGACAGCCAGGCATGCATACACCAGTGGTCCGGACATATCTACCAGTACATTGCTATACTGTTGGATGACTGCGCTGTATGGTGTGTGTGTGGTCTATTGTCTGTACATATGCCATGGTCTATTGTTAATTGACATGAGCTATGTGCGCAGGGTACTGCTACCAACATGTGAATAGGGCGGTTCTTTGTTTGTGGACAGACCGGCACCTTTGGATACAGACTGGGTAAGGCACATTCCAGCAGGTGGGAGCAGTTGTGCGTGGGTTTGCACAGTGTTAAGCACTGCTGACCTCTGGTCACAGCACCTTATACACGTTTAGACTCCACATTTCTTTGACAGTGCACTACTAGCATACTGGTAGACAAACGCGCTTACAACCGCTCACTCACTGACATTTCTGCTTACATTTGTCACTCACGCTGGGTGTGTGCGATCCCTTGTGATGCATATTACATCAGACTACATGACTACAGTATCGGGTATGTGTAACCATTTTGCGACTGCAGGCATTCGACTGTACGGACTCGGCGGCCTGTCCAGTGACGTAATCATATTATATGTGTGTTCCTCATACGATCTGCTCCCATCTGCCTGATACATGGGAACCGATACTCTGCAATGCTTACATGTGACTATGAGTTTGTTAATGCAGCTGTCCACCGAGTCATGCTACCGCATACCTACTGTACATTGTCCACCTTTCAGATTGCACGACGGGAGACTGTAGGAGTGACACCTTTCCCACTTTGCATGGGACAGTCCCTCATTAGGCATATCTCATGTGACAATACCAGACCTCTCCACCAATCGGGGACACATTTCTACAGAATCAGGGACAGGTCAAGAAAAAATCAGGGACACTTTTACAAAAGTAGTGCTATTAACTTGAAACATTGACAGAATCAGAGCATATGACTTAATACACATATTCTGAAGTAAAAGTAGTTTATAACTCTTACTTATTGTCATTAGTCATTAAGTGTAATTCACCACCTTTCCTTCAACAGTCACTAATTTTAGGAGGGATTAAGAGGGACAGAGTTAAACTTTCAGTCAAACTCAGAGACGTACCTGAAATTCAGGGACAGTTGAGAGGTATGGACAATACTCTAGCCATTGCAACTGCCCTGATTAGGGGACATTCTCATGTTGTACATGCCTGTACTGGTTGCTTGTTACAGGTCTTGTATACCTGACACGTCGATATGTTATATGTAGTAGCATAAGCAACTTTACTGCTGCTAGACTACGCTTTGATTTGTGCCGATATGTATATTTCTGTACTATGCATGGCTGTAGGTATGTTCTGCCCTGGTATGTCTGACATTTCTACAGAGCAGGTTCCACTTTGGCCATTCAGAATGGTGGCGGCCCTATAGACCCTATATGTAGAGCTATCACATGTGTCAAGGCAACACATACCCACAGCCAGTAGTAAATGGATGACTTCCATGGTTTGCATATGTTAAGGTTATTCATGTAGCATTATAATTGTTAATACTGTTTCCTATTACATGTAGCTGTTTCTGATACAACAAATTAATGTCTGACACCACTACACACACTATATAGCCTCCATTCCCGAGCTCACAGGCCATGTGCCATAACTGTCATTTTGCAGGACACAACTGCCCAGACTGGTGTGTCCCTCACAGGCGTATGGGTGTTGAACCACTTCTATTATGCTATCATCTACCTAAGGTGGTCAGCAAATTATGCACTTTCCATCAGTAGCAGAACTCACATACCAATGGGTATGAATGAACATTGTATAAGGAACAATGCATAACACCCTGTGGGACACATTTAGATGATTGGTTCTATTAACCAGACACATTTACGGTCACAGAGCATATGTATTCATTCACGTTTGTTGAGGTACATGCTGTTTATAACTCATAAATGCTGTCATCTGTCATTACCTGTATTCCGCCACCTGTTCACCTAATATCACTAGTTCTGGAAGTGTTTAGCTGGACTTTATTACATTCTGATACATAACTATTGACGTCCGTGCTAATCGGGTACACAACACTGATTTGGTCTCTATGTATTCCCCCGATGGTTTACAGACTATCCGGTAGATGTGCTCTTTAGGTTTGGGAGGTGTAGGCATATGCTATGCCCACATAGGACTATTAATGACTTCCACTGGGTGGGCCTACTACATCTCTGCCAACCAGCACCTGCACACTTAAGCCCATTATTGCATACACATGGTCCACCTACCTGGCACCCCCCTACAGCAGTCATGACAAATACTTACTGCGAGCGCAGCTGGGGTATGAGCACACCCCTATACATTTCCCACTCTCCCCGTCTCGGGACACATGTCGTATGTTTTGTCAACCCATGTATTATCACACTTGCACAACCTACTGTTCCATGTACACCTACATTCTGCTCGTATTAGTGTCAGCAGATTCACACGTACCCTGAATTTTTGGGGTCCCGCAAGGGACACAGTTATCCATGTTTAAAGTGTAGACCTTGCAGATCTCTCCCACTGGGACTTTCCTACCAGTGTTTTGGACAGCGGCAGTGCATTGATCTGTATTGCCTGTCTCTATGTCTGTCCAGCCTAGCTGGGCGATGTGGGGGGTACAACGTTTATTTATTGGACCTCCCAGTCACATATGCCCGGGCTGTAAATATATTACCCCTAATTGCTGTGAAGTAACCTATTTATGTACATGTGTATATCTACACTGACATATATATTTTGTTTTGTGTGTATGTGTATATATCAATACCTGTTGTTTGTGTATATATATATATCTATATATATATATCCGTAGTATATCCTTGTGTGTGTGTGTGTGTGTATATATATATATATATATATATATATATATATATATATATATATATATATATATCTGTATGAATAGATATGTGTATGTAAATTAATATAGATATATGTATATATACGTTTTTATCTATATATACATCTGTGTGTCCGTTAACCTATACATTTCCCGGACATGGACACTTACACATGCATATTGGGTTTTATCTCTGCTTCAACAGCATACTATTGCCTTAGTCATTATGACACCGACACTTCACTCTGGTGAACTTGTGATCAGTATATTGCACGTTATACAGTGGACAGATGTCACATGTTTTTAATGTCTGGGGTGCCGCTGCTAAATGGGATGTGATACAGTGTCATTCGACCTATTACTCGTATGCGCAGCCTATTATTCCTGCTACTGTGTTTGTTTCTGTGCACATTCATATTATTACTGTTGATAGGATGTTTGTGATACTGTGACTGTACGTCAACATATTGATGTCTTCATGTAGTTGTGTCTTTCTGCTTTTCCCGGTTTGGGGTTGTCACAGCAGATCTCTTCCGCTCATGGGTGGCGTATAGGTTTTACATGCCGGGCTGCCAGCCCTGACGCGCAACATCCGACAATGATACGCCCATTCACGCATGTCTCCACGCAAATGACGCTCTATCTGGGAATCGCACCTACATACTAGCTGACCTCCACGGGCCGTTCCATTGCACCCAGCTCAACATACCCTAGCTCTCCTGTGCCCATAATCGCATATCCATAGTTTCTCTTGCACACCCGAGTTGAGTTTCCACGCATAACAGCCATTATACACCTGATATCACAGCCATGACACACCTTTACACATTGCCCTCTCATGAGCGTTGGGGCCCTACAGACATTTTGTACTGCCTCGTGTATTCACAGGCTCACCATCCATTCATATTTGCACATATGTGCCTTTCCTGGTGTTATGGATTACGAACGATTTGCGGGTTAAAGTGTAGGTGGTCGCAACATGTACTACATTCTGTCTGTTTACAATGTTGACATAGCACTTCAACAATGTTATGGCCACTGGTATAACCCTGCCTCTGGTGTGAAGAGCGGTGCTCTACTCACAGTTGTGCAGCTTTATGTGACATATGCTGCGAGCACTTTATAATTCCTTTCTTGCGCTGGATTCCCTTCACAACCCTTATGTTTGCTTTCGTCTTTCGGCATTCCTTACATATCTATATAGATATATATATATATATATATATATATATATATATATATATATATATATATATATATATGTATATATGTGTGTATATGTATAGATATATATGTAGATATATAATTGCATATTTCTGTTATGTCTGTGGATATTTATCTATACACACATCTATCTATATATATAAAAGTTACAGCTGTACAAAACAACATACATTTGCTATGCTAATAGCTGCGTACACCCACGCAGGTGCACTTGCATCTACTTTTTCTGAGTTACATATGTTTACAGGCACTTCTTTGGTTGTGTGCTGTGGAGGGGATGCTGGGTAGTCCATTATGCATCCAGGTGTGTTGCATTTGATATGGCCATTTCCATCAGGACCAATCTGTGGGTATGTGCCGTTGACATGTCTGTACATTTGTATCGCACATTTTAATATTCATATGTCTGTGTGATTGTGTTCTACAGTATGGCCTGTCTGGTTGTATTGCAGATGTGTATACATGTTTTGTGTTTCTTTCTGCTTCACCCGCTGCTCCCTCATAAACCTCTGGTTCACCTATTCTGCATATGACACAGTGTCGCTTTTGAGGATTATACCATTACCCACCCCCCCACACACACACATATTCCTGACACTCCCTCCATCACTGCTTTGGTTGATGGCCCATGACAGGGTCAAGGTAACACGTTGCATACCCTACATATGTCAGGTACCTTTATGGTTGTGTGGACTACCCTGCCATGTTTGGCTTTCCACATGCTATACCTCACGCACATAGGTGCATGCCCATACTTAACTTTCCTGACATGGTTGGTATACCCGGGTAATACCCGTTTATCTGTGACACATCCTGACAAGTTCGGCTTGGACAGCTGATGTACGGATTTTCGCCGACTCTTCTAATCATTGGTAGGATGCCACCTTTTCCTATGTCCAGGATGGGATATATTCCGGACACATATCCGAATGTACTGGACAACACGTACCCACAGTCAATGCTATGGATAATACTGTTCCTTTCAGCCTACATGTTGCCTTATTGTTGTAGCAGTTTATATGCTCCTTCTGTTTCGTTTACATGTTTATTCTATTTCCTGTCACATTTGGTATGTAAAATATGGACATACCTATTGTATGTGACTATTACATGCGTTGTGGGATATAATTCGGTCATACGGTCACTAGATATTTACATTTATCGTGTGTTTTGTTATGGACACATCTGCCCAGCTGTGTACCCTCCCTCACAATATGAGTCAGTTGGTGACCTTGACTATTGGGCTGGAAGTACCTATTGGCGGTGTGCTAACATATGATGCGTTTCACTTCCACTTGGTATAACTATCTACACTGTGTTGGACTATGGGCACACGGTTTTCAATGTCATTTGTTCGCGGGATAGGTACCCGTTATTCCCTACCGTGCATTTGTGTTTGCTTCTTCATTTTGTGTTCGCAGGAACTGTCTTGCATGCTTTGCATACGTTTCAGTATCCATGGACACTGACAGATGTGATTGCTATTGCTTGCAAATTGTTATATGCAAGCATTTTAGGTTGCACATTGACAGCTGACAATTCCATGCCTCCGTGCAGCAGTTCGACATGCCCTATGCACTCGCGCTCCTTTCCTATGCACGTGGCTGTGGCGGCAGCGAGCCTTCATTAATATGCATTTGACACTACTGCGCCATCTTCACGCCGCACGGTCGGTGCAAGCCTAATGCTGGCCTTGCGCCGAGCTTCATGAATCCCGGGGAGTGTCTTCTCTCAGATGTTTGTGTATCCTGGGTATCTGTAGGCAGAGAGACTATGTCTTTAGTTTGTGAAGAGAATACAGTGGTCACAATCCTTGTGTCAAACATGCACTCTACACTCCCGACTGTGCCTGCTCATCCCTGCCATCATTCCTAGAGGATACAGATGGTGTCAGATAAAACTTTTGTGAATAAACCAAAGGAAAACAATATTTAGTATACGTTATAACCCAGCACCACTAGACATGATATCTTTACAACTATTAACATGAGGAAAAATTCTGCCTCAGAGCATAACTTGTGCAGATGGATGTGCTTGTTGGAACCCCAATGTACATGTATATCATAAGTCAAACGGATTTAATGAAGGGTAGAGAGACTGAGATGTAATGAGGACTTGTATCTGTTGATACAATAAACTATACCTGGGGCATCTACAGTTGAAAGTATTTGAGGCCTGTCCAGCTGTGCCCCCACATCCCATACAATATTGTGGAACTCTGGTGAGGTGGTACTGCCTTTAAACATGGCCAAGAACTCTGTAAGAGGTGGTTTGACAGTCCACCTCCTGCTGTCCTACATTCCTATTTCAAGATTTGTTCTCAATGGGTGGTAGCACAGATAATATCCATGGCATTGTAGCAGGCCATTTCATTGGCATGGTCCTGAATACCCACAGGATTAACATTGCAGACAATTTCGGCCCAGATTCAGTCATGGAAGGGCTGGTCAGTGGAATGAACAGCAAAAGCTGTCACCCATGCAAATGGGGGCCTTCAGTAACAACTAATTCTTCACATTTGTAAACTTGGGTTAGTTAATGGATGTGGAAACACTACCAGATGCAGTACTTTTCCTTGTGCCCTGTTTTTTAGAAATAGCCATGTTGCTATGGAAAACAATGGAATTAATGGCCTTGTTCCAGTTTGGCCCTTAATAATCATTATACTACTACTATCTTAGTAGACCATATAATATGCTGCACTTTTGCCTAACATTGAGATACCTGTTTTCACAATATTTAAGTAAATGTCAGGAATTCATTGTGTACTGAGCAAATAGCTTTAACAACATAAGCACATAACTGCAAATGAAAAACAACATCTGACCATTATATTACTACTGTTAAAAATATTGAGGATAATTATGTATATGTAAGGCACACAACACTGCAGAAATTATCAAACATTATCTCAATATAAGCTAAAGGTTGTATCTACTACAATAATACACTTTTGAATAACACATGTAGAAGTACTAACAAAGGAGCATCCCTTCTAGGCCTTACAGTAAAAAACAGACACAAAACTAATGTTGCATAAAGAAATAGACATGGAAAATGTAGCACTTATCATACTGAGAAGGTTATTCTTTTGAAAAAAAAACCCTTAGCAGGATTCAAACCCTTGTTTGCCACTGTTTTCTGCTGTAGAGTAATGAGGATCTGTGTTGCTCATTGTGTTTTTATCATGTAACTTCACCCCTATGGGCATAGTGATTACACTAATTAGGGCACAACTCATTATTCTTTCTGAATCATTCAAAGTGTGAACCAAGAAAACCTGACAAACATTGCAGAAATGACTACACTATGCCATGCAGATGCCTGAACACCCATGGTCCACTTCGTGCTCACATGGGCAGCAAATTAATTAGGGATGAGACCATTTTCATCACATATTTAGGCATCATCAGAAAGAATCCCTATAGCTATAGAGCATTCATTCTCAACAGCATAAACAGGGTTCGAAGGCTCCCATGTTTCAGACTGTAAAGTACCATTGTAACCACAAAAATGCAGTACCTATGAGTAATACTCAAAGCCCTGTCACTATACTTGGTATCTTACAGACTGCTAAGAGGTGATCTGTTTCTGGCATGCAAGGCATCCTCCAACTCATTACTGATGAATTTGCTGCACATCAGCAAGTCAGATGACATCAGAAATACTCTGTAGGGACAGGTATAGCTCACAGAGGATACCACTGCTCTGGAACAAACTACCCATCCATATAAAATAAAATTCATCTCTGCCCATATTCAGTCACAACTTGCATCTATGGATGGGAAACAAAAACTTTACCCCAAGACTGTCCCTTGTAATAGTAATGGACAGAGGCACCTCTAAAATGCTTTATCTCATGCATGGATCTCTTCAAATTATCTATGGTATGATCCCAGTTATTCTTATTGGGGTAGTATATAATTATAATATATAATATATGTAATATATAATTACCATCCACGGGAAGGGTAACCTAGTACTTACCTATGAACCTAAGAACCTATATTTTTAAAGTTCGACGTCCATCGCTCAAATGAACTGCTTGTTGGTGCCCACTGGTGCATGTAGCCTGGAATGCACAAGAAATGTTTTGGTCACCAGCGCTCTGCCATTTTTCTTGAGGCCTTCCAGGTTGAGACATTATGAACAGAAAAGGAGAGGGTAGTACTCTTTTCAGGGGCACAGATGTGAAGTCAGGAGGAGTTCAAGATTTTTTTGTATATCCTCCATAAGGAGTTCCATTGGAGGCCCTTGCAGGAGGGAAATACCATGCCACAGCAGAAGACCTGTAATAGTTTGGCCAAGGCTGGCACCTATGCTACTGGTATTGCATGCATGAGGGAACTGACCTTTTATCACTACAGTGCCATGAGTTGTTGCAGGTCTGAGCTCTTTCACCAATGGCAGAATGAAGTTAAGTTGCAGTCACCATCTCTATACTGTAAGTGTAAAATCTTACAGCTATGCAAACATCCTGCCACTGTGTGCCACCATCCCATTCTTTATTATACTTTTTTATGTTTCTAGCACATGCACAGATTGAAAGGAAAAGGCAGATGCACAGGAGCAGACTGGAGCACATAAGAGAGTGCTGAGGTGAATATACATGCCTGGCTATTAACAGTATAACTAGTAGTTGCACATTAATGTATAATATTAATAAATCAGGGAGACATCTGTCATTACTGGCATAGATCAATAGTTTTAAAATAACTGTGTAATGTTAAAAATGTTTTTTCATGACTCCTGTATAGGTGGACAAGTGAATCTTCATGTTAAGTATCTTTATTCTCATATTGATGAGGATAGGTTTAATCCCCCCAACACACACACACACACGCACACACGCACACACGCACACACGCACACACGCACACACACACACACACACACACACACACACACACACACACACACACACACACATACACACAGTATTGCGATCATGGAAAACATTTATGTATATATAGATATACAGATATATTATCTCTCTCTCTCTCTCTCTCTCTCTCTATATATATATATATATATATGTCAAAAGTGGCTTCTGACATTTCTGATTACTTAATGCTTTGCAAAGGGTATTCTGTGTATTATTAGCAACAATATGTAGAATACAGTTTTCACTGTATTTGTATTTCTCTTCCCTTACCCTGTTGTTGCTATCCTTTTTCTTACCCATATTTTTGGGTTTATTTATAGCTTCTCTCAGTCTGTTTTACTGTTATCTGCATCAACACAGCAACCTACAATCAGCCCACGGGCAAGAGCTGTCAACACCCCCCCAACTGTCAGGTGGTAGCAGCAGTAGCAGCACCAGCAGCACCAAAGCAGCTGAAATGAAACACTTAGCACATCTAGAATCCCCCTCCTTGCTGTAGTTGCCTCCTCACCTCCTGCTCTACCTGCGCCACATGTGTCAGGGAGCCCTACATTGGAGACTGGAATAGTGGTACCCACTGTAGCAGTGTGAGTGGAGGTGAAACCTTTTTAACTCATTGGCAGCTGGCAGACATTGCGGGGAATATCACGGATGGGAAATTTGATGGCTGTATTTGCCAGATGGAGACTTTGCTCCAATTACTTGTTAATTCACATCCCTGCACAACACTAAGTCAAACTTTTGAGCCAGGACCCAATGGTTGCAGTACCCAAGATGTACAGTAAACTTCCAGTGTGCCTCAGCTGGCAGAGACTGCTTCTGCAAGTACCCAATCCCTTCCCCCAGCCATGTGTTTCCCCTCCCTTTTGTTTCCATGCCCTGTTGGTTTAACAATCACCCCCAACCATTGTCTTCTCCCATTTATCTGTTGTCTTCTTCTGCATTTGTTTCCCCCTCTCTCACTGTGTTATCCGATACCCTGTTTGTCTTAAATGTCTTTCCCTGTGACCTAACCTACCTCTCTTAACTTCTTCTTATGTCCATTATTTCCTTCTCTCCCTTCCTCAATGTTCCCTTCTCTTAAAAAAGCTTCTTAAAAAATAATGTGGGCACCTGTCCCTGTAAAAAAAAAAACAAAAAAAACAAAAAAAAGAAAAGGGTTATTCCTCCAACCTCACTTCCATCTTACAGATTCCTTATTTAATTACCTTCTGTTCTACCCTCTGTTTCCTCCCACCTTTTCAGCTTTATCCTACATTTACATTTCTAACCTTTTAGCTGGTCAAAAAATAGCTAACTACACCACATACACCTGCCCAAAAAGGAGTATAAAACAGTCATCTTTTTGTTATCATATGTTGTGCAGTGGGTTGCAAGGAGCACCCTGCCTGCCCATAGTTAACCAAGAACTGGCACTCCTCATTGTATGACAACAATAAAAGCCCATTCCATGTTATGTTCCACAGATATTGCCATCAGTTGTGTAAATAAGCTGAGCTGTCAATTATAACACAGAGTAAAGCTTATGCATTTACTCTGATAGCTGCCATGGCTCATCTTGTTAATGACCTGTTTAGTGGGCTCTTATAGCTCAGAACTGGGTGTTCAAATCCCCTCTTGGTTGTATTCTTTCATTTTGCTTTTCTGCTTCCAGTTTTTTGTTAGGTAACATTCCGCTGATATTTTGTTTCTCTGATCTCTTTTAGATGTCGCCTCAATAGTTCATCTAAATAATGCATTGTTTGCAAGATCTTAACAGAGTAATGGGTTCAAATCTCCTCAGGATTGATTGATATTTTACATTTGCCATCATAGTGCATGTACACTGATAAAATAAAAATGTGATAATATCAGACGTTTTATAGGTTGATACATCGTGCCACTTTAATGTACTCCCCACATACTGAATGAGTTTCACACCTTGACTGTGTTCAGGTGAAATTCTGTGTATGTGTCATATTTCTTCTCCAGCTTTTCTGGATCCCATCTATGTTCACCAGCTCTATTGATTTTTAGTCTTCTGACCATTTCTTTTGTTTTGATTGCCATACCAGCACCTCTATACTCAACCCTTAGCAATCATTGATTATACTGGTCCATACAACATCCTTCTGCATATTGTTCTTGTGTGCATATAGTTGAACACCAGTGACCATAAAGGTACATGTATGGCCAGTGTGTAGTACGGCTTCTCATACTTTACTGGGGCCACAACGTTGTCTAAGACAATCTTCCCATGGGACCCTGCTGCAGCTGTGATGAGGAACTGCTTGTAACACAAATTGGTCTCGCCACATGCATTTTGTAATGAGCCTTGTGAGTCAGAGCACATATGAGAATGCAGTTTCTTTTAAAGATATGCAAGAAGGGAACAACTGAGAGACTCGACTGCTAATACGTAACTAAGGAGATAGAGAAAGAGTGACAGATGGGCACGCAGAACACGGGGGAATTTTAGTGTCACTACTCAATGAAAGTTGAGCAAATAATCACTCAAGTGCTGCTACTTCTAAGGAGTACAAATGGACAATCAAGCAAGTTTGCAATGGCTTATATTTTTTATATAAGCAAGTTTTCTTCTTCTGCTCTTTCTAGCTATAGATTAGTAATGAAAGTGTTGCCACGTAACGCTAGCAAATTTACTTTGAGAACCATCATAACATATCCTAATTTTTCTTCCCATAATAAAGCACTGTCTCGTTAAAATTTCATTCCCTTGTTTATGTCAGTTGCCTAGAGCACATAGTTTGACAGTGATAACCTTAACTTTACTGTTTACAGCTGTTCCTTACTCTAAACCATACCGCTCTTTTAGCTCATGCTCCAGCCGTTTATGACTATCTCTGTACAGTAAACTAGAGCTGTTATTTTAAATGTCTACATCAATTAATGCACAGGAAACACTACCAATAACTCTTCACTGATTCTGCATCTGTCTGTAATTACAGACTCTGATATCTAGTAAAAGCATTTTGTTAGAAACAAATGAAATGAAACCCCAACTACATTTGGAATCATTATTAGAAAATATACTCACACCTACTTTACTAACAGTGTTATTATAGGTTTTGCCTTGCCTACTTCCATGCTTTTATTTGCCACTTTTCTGAATGGTTTTATGGTGATCAAGACTTTCCTTTTCATTCTAGGGACACAGAAATGCTACACCAATTGAACTTAGCTCATCTGCTGCTATATTTTTTATATTGTTCTAATGTCTGACTTTCTGAAAAGTCCTGCTCTTTACTATCTTCCTCCTTAGATACCTCTCTTTATCATCTGTGTTGTTTCTCAGACACAGATTCTGTATTACCTTCAATATTACACCTCTGTCATCTCAGGATTCATACTATCCCAGTCATTAGACCACATTTTCTTGTTGCCTACCACACCGCTGCTTTTTTTATCCTCTCCTGCTTTTCTATCCATTGGGTGCCGATGAGTCACATGCAAATCTTATTTCAACCTCTTGAACAGCTGCTATCCACAGTGTTTAGTAGGTAAACAGGGAACAGAAGTT
>NC_056735.1:1815347263-1815412263 GCF_019279795.1 Protopterus annectens
TTATAATTTTTTCTAAAATTTACCTTTCTTCTACAGCTTCCCTTCATGGATGCTTTTCATTCTTGGGACCTTTATTTTGGATTAGCAATCTTACTTCAGCCACTGCTTAATACAGCTGCTACAATTCTAATCTGGAAGACACTTTTTCTAGCAGGCATTACCTCAGCCAAGAGAATTCCTTAATTGTGGGCCTTTTCTGTTATTCTTCCAAGAGTGCCAACTCCTCCAATATGTCTAAGGTAGAGATTAACTTAACTAGGTGTATTAATTTAAAACTGCTCAAAAGTACATACATATCTCAGCTTTTACACTAATATACCAAACATCATCAGAACATCAACAAAGAAGGTGGGGCAATGAAATTTAAAGATGACCTTATCTAAATGGCTGTCAAGATGCAAAACAATCTGTACCATTAGATGCCAGGTTGCATCAAATAGGGCCCTGGTCCCTTCACAGGCATTCTTTAAAAATGCATCACTGGAATGCATTTGTATAGTAGCTATGTGGGCAACCATGAATAATTTTGTAAGGCACTATAATCTGTATTTAATCTCCAATTATAAGCCTCCTTTCTGAGCCACTGTGATGTGAAGAACTCTTTTCTGGAGATAAATCCAAGAGGCTTAGCTTGGCTCTGTGGCATGTGAGTAATGGAGACAGAACTTTCAGTCCTAGGTATGAATGTATTATGCTTACCATAACAAAAGATATGGACTGGCAGTTCTGTCTTTATTATCATTCTTGCTTTTCACTTTGCTGTCATAAAGCTGCCATCCTGACTGACATGAGAGGTGATATACATGAAAAATGATCATTCTAAGTTTTCCACTCTTGTAGATGTTGTAAATGTGGAAAGGGGTTGTGATGTATGTATCATCATGGGTAGTAGATATGGGTCAAGTTGATTGGAAGAATTTTGATTTTTAGAGTATCCTGCCAGTCATAATCCTCTGGGTAATGAAGGTAGAACTGTCAATCCACAGCTATCTTTATGATAATTACATAACTTTTGCTTCTACTTTCAACATCATTGTGACTATATCCAAATTTCTGAACATGGTTTTGGTGCTCATATTGCATAAATGAGACAGTGCCGTATATCAATTTTATCTAAAGGGAATATTTTCCAAGTAGTGTGATCTGTTTCAATGTCATAGGCAGGGCTCTGTCCCCATACTCTATGTAATACAGCAAATAGACGGTCCCTGACATAAGCTAGAGTAATTGTAATACTTTTACAAAATGCTAAATTCTTTAGCAAAGTCTCTCCTAAATGACAAAGAAGAGAAATTAGATAAAGAAGAACAAGGGATTCAAAGATGGCTGCCGTTCTGTGAACACTGCTGAACTGCAGCTCTCCATTTAACCTGAGGAAATCAAAACCCTGAGTGGATACTACAAAGTTTTCAACATCAAAACTTCGATAAACTTACTCTAACTACACTTATTTATCCTGGATTGAGAAGAAAAACCGGAAAAAAGGAATATATTTCATTGGATTACAACAGATTAGCTAGCTCTGCAGAGAGGAATACACAAAGGAACCGTGTGCTTTTTATATTGCAACTTTTTATGCTCCAATAAGATGTCAAAAGAAGACAAAAGCATGGATATAACTACGACTAAAACAAAATTATCGGAATTGCAATCACCAGAAAAAGATGTGACTACTAAACGACAAAGAATTACTAAAGCACAGGAACAACAGAAACTAGGGACTAAAACTAAAGCTGATCAAGCTTTAAATATGGAGGATATCAAAACTGCACTTCTGCCTATACAAGAAGCTTTAAAAGAACTGACTTGTCAAATACAATCTTTTGGAATTTCATGTACTCAGTTGCTGGAAAGAATGGATAAGACAGAGGCTCGAATTTCTGATACTGAGGACAAATTAGTTTTACTGGGAAAAAAAACTAATCTGCATGATGTGGATATACAGGCTATACAAAGTAAGCTTACAGACCTAGAAGCAAGATCCAGGAGAAACAATATCATTGTCAGAGGGATTCCTGAATCCATTCAGTATAATGAACTGATTCCATCCATACTACAAATATTTGCAGTGCTTTTAAATGATTCTGATACTGTGAAACAAATCATCGTGGAAAGAGCACACAGAGCTTTGAGAGAGGTACAAGCATCTAATTTTCCTAGACCTGTGTATGTTAAACTGCTTAATTATCAAGATGTAAATAGAATACTTATTACTGCAAAACAAGGTGGAGGCTATATTATGTGGAAAAACAATAAAATATCTCTGACACAGGATTTACCTATACAGATCAGATAGGCTAGACAGTCTCTGTCTCCTTACTGCAAATTTCTTATTGACAAACAAATGAAGTTTCAAATGAAATATCCTAATATGCTTATATTCACAGTGGATGGGGCTAAACATTCTGTTTCCACCAAAAATGAGGCAAGAA
The DNA here is from genome assembly GCF_019279795.1 of Protopterus annectens. Taxonomy (NCBI): domain Eukaryota; kingdom Metazoa; phylum Chordata; order Ceratodontiformes; family Protopteridae; genus Protopterus; species Protopterus annectens. The sequence continues at coordinate 1,815,349,696 of NC_056735.1, forward strand.
ATCTGTTTCTTAAAATTTTCAAGGCTTTACCTGCATCAGAGACTTGAATTGAACTTTTGCTGGGACTGGCATGCTGCTATGTTTACTGTGCTTCGAGGACTGGGTAATCTTTTGTTTGCATTTGTGAAGCTTAGGCCTATTCCTAAGCAATAAAACTGTTTGCTTTTCCTTATCTTGATCTCCTGCACTTGTTTCCTGACATTTTATGGCTTCTATGAATTGTTTTCAATGAGGAGGAAGACAGGAAGTGCTTAAAGTGCTGTTGAGGGTGTAGATTTCATTGTGGCACTTCCAGGAGTCCGTCTGCAAAAGTGGTCCCCCGTTGCGAGCATTTTACAGGACTTCCTGGTTTGGAAAACCAAAAAGAACTGTTTTAAACACTCTCTTGCTTATTTAACATTAAATAACACTGTTCTATAGTAATTTAAGCACATAGGAACTTGTTAGGAACTTCATTTATTAACTTTCAGTCAACATTTTGTAGTTATATTATTTAGAGAGGGTGCAGGGATTTAGCAATGTTTATTTAACCTGTCAGCATAGTTTTCAATGTTTTGTGTTATTTTCATTATTTTATTTAGTTAGAAGCTTGCTTTATTATGAAACCAGTATAAGGTGAATGTATAACAAAGGATATTAATAAATTTGCTGTCTATTTGCTTTAATATAGGGTTATATATTAGTATGTATTTTTTTTTTCTCTTTCTCTTCTCTCTTTTAATGCATGTGGTTTATTTATAGATAGCTAATCCAACTGAAAGTGCATTATTATAGTGAAAGTGCATTATTCTAACCTACTGAAAATGCATTATTTTTTACTTTATTCTTTTTACATGTACTACTGTTACATTTTTAATATGATTTGTTTAAATAGTAATTAACCAAAGAGATGTAGTTTATGGCAGTGTTTGTTAGGGAATGTTTAGTTTAGGCTTTGTCGTAGTGAAGTTAGGTTTTATAGGTCTTAATTGCGATACATGTGTGAAATTTTACATTGTGGTGTTTTTATATCTGTTGTTTCTTTTAAACCCTTTGTCATTTTATATTATACAGGACCTATTCATCTCTTGGTCCGGGGTTAGAGTGGGTATGCACTGGTTGAGGATGGGATATAAGGATTGCTTCCAGATTATGTATGGTTTTGAATTTACTGTTTTTTTGTTTTTTCCATGCTCTCTCTCCAAAACTTTCATCTTACAGTGAATCTTTGAAATGTGGGAAGTAGATTCATGGAACGTTAAAGGGCTCCAGCACTTGAAGAAGAGGAAACTGGTGTTACATGTACTGTTGCAGGCTAAGGCGTGGTTTATCCTACTCCAAGAAACGCATTTAATGAATGATCAATAGGGTGATGTTAAAAAAAAGAAATGGATTAGAGAAGTAGTAGTATCTGAAGGTAAGTCAAATAGTGCTGGGGTAGCCATAATTATTAAAGATCAATACAAGGAAAAGATATTAGATTCTAATACAGATAAAAATGGACGGTGGTGCTATGTTATTCTTTCGTCTACCTTATTTGATAAACCTATTTTACTTTTAAATATATATGCTCCCTGTAATGACCAACAACTATTTATAGCATCACTATATTCAATTTTAACACAATTTGATAGATATTATGTAATTGTTGGAGGTGACTGGAATACCTACCAGAATCCGAAGTTGGATAGATCTTGTCCACAAAGAGCATTTAACAAGCATGCTCTATTAGCACTGAATGATCTTAAAGAAGACTTTCAATTATATGATCCATTTCACTATCTGAATAATAATAATAGTACAAGCAATTTTACCTTTTATTCCCCATGTCATAAAATGTGGCCCAGAATTGATTTCTTCCTGATTTCAAGAGTATTGATCATTCTAGAACCTACAGTTATGGTACATGCCTGTTATATATCAGACCATTCTAAAATTTCATTGAGTTTTACTAAGGGGGTAAAAGATACTTTGAGACAAAGAGGTTATAATTGGTCTCTTAATCCAAATCTATTGAATAAGGAGGATATAATACTGGAAATTACAAAGTACCTGAAAGACTTATTGATTGGTTTAGGGAAACAACAATTTGCCCCAGATATTGAATGGGCAACAGTTAAAGCTCAAATAAGAGGGACACTTTTGCAAAAAGCATCTTATTATAAAAATATATTAAACAAAGATATTCAAACTTTAGAAATAAAAATTAAATTACTTGATCAAGAACTGATTAGAGATTTTAATGAGCAAACAGAGAAGGAACTGATTAAATGTCAAAAGGATCTCTTTTTACTTCAGAATAGTAGATTAACATTTCAAGAGTACAAGACGTTAGTGAGGTATGCCAGTCATGTTCAAACACCATCGAGAGCATTAGCTAGGATCATTAATCAAACAAAACCAATCATGCAGATTTCGGAAATACAATTTAATAATAAAATATATTCTAAAACTGAGGAGGTTCTTAATATCTTTGAGAAAATATACACTAATATTTATGCTGGACAAAAGGATATGATAACAGGAATTATGAACAATTTCTACAGTCAATTAAGTTTCCAACAATAGGAGAGGACATTCAAAATGACTTGGTTAAACCGATATCTGAAGAAGAAATAGTATATGTAATTCAGCATATGAAATCACATAAATCACCAGGTCCTGATGGCTTGACAGTGGAATTTTATAAATAATTTGCAGATATTTTCGGTAAGATACTTTCAGTTGTGTTTAACTACATAATTAGGAATAAAATTAATGATCCACACCTTAACGCCTCAAAAACTATTTTTATACATAAAGCCAATTCAGATCCTCAAAATCCAGATAATTATAGACCGATATCATTAATAAATGTAGACATGAAAATTCTAACCTCTATTATAGCATCTAGACTGAAGAGAATCATGACTCATATCATTTCTAAAGAACAGACTGGTTTTATGGCAGGTAGACAAACCAGTGATAATACACTCACACTACATACTATGTTAGAGCATGCTAAGCAAAATAATTTAAATATTTATGCCCTTATAATTGATGCCCAGAAAGCCTTTGATAGGGTTGATACAAATTTCTTGTTTGATCTTTTACTGTATTTTAATATATCACATGAGTTTGTCCAAATGTTACAAATATTATACAGTAATCCGTATACTACATTGTATATTAATAAAAACTTTTCTAAAAGAATACAGATTAAGACTGCAACATGCCAGGGTTGCCCTTTGTCCCCTTTATTATTTAATATCTATCTTGAACCATTGTTTTTATATATTAAACAAAATGTTTATCATAATGTCCCAATAATTTATGGAACTAAAATATTAATGGCAGCATTTGCTGACGATCTTAGCATTTATCGTGCATCTCCATTATCAGATACTGAAAAATTATTGAAGGCTGTTAATGAGTTCTCAAAAGTGTCTAATTATAAAATTAACTTGAAAAAAAACAATATCTTCCCTTTAAAGACACCTAAACCCTTTTCGTTATTGCCCTTAGTGGGACAGGTATCATTTAAAGAAAATATTAAATATCTAGGTATTGAGTTCTCTACTATTGAGTTCTCTACTGATAATAAAGACTTTTATAATAATAATATTAAAGCAATCTGGGAACAAATAATTTCTGATTTTGGGAGATGGAAAAATTTACGACTGCCAATATTAGCAAAAGTTTCAATTATCAAAATGAACATATTACCACGATTACTGCATATTTTTAGGTCAGCCAATTTATTACTTTCGAAGTCGTTTTTAAACGGATTCATAAAGAATTGGCTAAATTCATTTGGGAACCAAAGAAAACCAGGATATCTTATGATAAATTAATGACCCCAAAAAATAGAGGAGGACTGGAATTACCTAATTTTGAAATGTATTATTTAATTGTAAATTCTAATAGAATTTTAAGAATTGCCAATTATGATATAAATAATACTAAGTGGACACCACCTTGGGTAGTTCTGAATTATAAATATATTCTAAAGTTAAATATCAATCCTAAAGCAACACTTTTTTTAGGTAAGGATACATTGAAATTCTATGGGATTATTGAACACATCAAAATGAACATACTCTCTTTACATAATTTATTTCATTTATTAGATTTGGTTCAACATATGATGGTTTTTCAACCCTTTCATAAGAATCCTAATTTAAAATTGAATAATCAACTAATTGATCTCAACAAGTTTCCATTGATAGTTAATCTAACTTTGATTGATATATATATAAACGTCTTGACAGTTCGGCCAACCAAATAAGACAAGAACTTAACTTACCTAAAAATTATCTGGTTATTCTGAGACAAATTAGAGAACTCACTATAAGCTATTTTAAAAGTTTTAAACTGGAAGAAGAGGCTATTAATAGATGCTCTTTGTTGTGGCAAGCTCTCCAACAGGATCTTAAATATATCACGACAGCAAATCAATTAATTAAAGAATTTCAATTTCATGATAAAATTTTGTTATCAAACTACTGGGAAGAGAAAATCTTACTGACAGATAGAAGTAATATGTTAAAAGCAATTGACTTGACCATCAAACCTACTTCTCTTCAAAAATTAATATATACCCAGTTGATGATTTGGAACAATGCATATTATACACGTCTTACCCTGCATAAATTTAATCCCAAAAATTCACCAACTTGTCCATACTTGTCCATACTGTAAGAATCAACCAGCTGATCTTCTTCATATGTTCTGGAGTTGTAAATGTATTTTCAAACTTTGGAATTCTCTTAAGATCCAACTTCAAAAGGTGGGTTACCAGAGTACAACGTTATCATGGAAATTTATGATTCTGCATATTCCCCCGAGAGAGATCCCTAAATCACAAATTATTATATATATTAATATTTTTCTATTAATGAAGCTTTATATAGCTTCAAATTGGTTAGACCCATCTAAAACTTCATGGCAGAACTTTAGAGTTCAAGCGACAAAACATATATTGGCTCATAAATTACTATTAAACCCACAAAATAAAAATGTTAATAATCCAAAAATTTGGGAACAGATCTTTAATATTATACTAGCATAGTATTTTCAACTTGGAAATATTAAGAATTATTTATGTGTGTGGAGAGAATTTAGTAATCAACTGTCTATTACTTGCATTTATTCTTATGCTTTTTTATATTTAACTGTATTACATGGAAGCATTCTTGTAAATATTGTATATAGAGTGTGGTTATTAGTGATATTAGTTAATGCTTGATTTGTGAATATATGTTATTTTTGTTCTTATTTGTGTTTGAAAATAATATAACAATAAAGATTTATTATGGAAAAAAAAAGATAAAGAAGAACAAAATGCTACGCTATATGTAGACAAAAATATGCATATAGGATGTTCAATAGTGCTTTATTCAAATATAATCTGCTTGTTAGTTATCCTTCTGTTAAAACTAACTCCAACAATATTGAACTTTACTATCCATTTTAGATATTAATGCCTATATAAATTCCAGTTAATAATGCCATTTTCAAATGTAATCTGTTAGTTACCCTCCCATTAGAATAGTCCAATATTCCCCCCACACTGGATGTCTAGTTTTCCTACTTACGCAGCTGTAGCATATATTTTTCCTTACTGCATAGAAAGCAACTACCACCAACAATATTGAAGTTAACCAAATAAATTTCACAGTAATACAAGCACTACAAATAAAAATGTTAAACTTAATAAGAATGAGTTTCTGCTGTAAGTGTATTTCCTGTTGTCAAGAAATCTTCACAAATTGTTTTTGGCCAAAATAAAATACTCACGAAAAAATAATAGGCCAGCACACATAGGCATAGGGTGCCTAAAAATAAATATATTTTATTTAAGTGTAATAAAAATGAAGAGAACCACGACAATAAGAAGGCATACAATTCCACAGCGTCAATAAAAGATGCAAGATATCACCAAGTAAAACGTTTTAATGTTAGTGCTTTCACAGTTCACAATGACTGCTTCATCAGACAAACTCATAGTAAAACACACTTCATATTTAAAGACACTGACAACCAATGAATTTCATCATTCAATTAAAAACACAATGGAATCACATGGTAAAATTTAAAGTCAAACTTCATCCTGCATCAAAAATAAAAACTAAACATTAACTAACCTAACTATAAACATTATTACAAAACATATTTGATGCACACATTATAAAACTCACTTGGCTAAAGGTCTATTATTAAGGGCAGGTTTTATACAAATCTTGTCATTAAGTCCACTGCCCCTATGAGCACGCATCCTAATAATCCAGTTTAACTCACTGGTCTCAACTCTATTACTAATATCACCACCCCGAGGTCCATGTGATATAACTTCTACAACCATGAATCTAAATGTGTGTGCTAGATTCTGATTGACATGCTTGGCAAGGGAATTTGTCAAAACAGACTTATTAATACTGTAGATATGTTCTCTTGTGCGATCTCTCAACTGCATATCTGTCTTCCCTATATAGAAAGAGCTACATTGCTGGCAAACAGCTAAGTACACTATGGAGCTGGTATTGCATGTGGCAACCGAACTAAAAATGACCTGTTTACCCATATCGGGATGTGAAAAAAACCCTGAAATATCTAAATACTGGCACCAATTACATGATGTACATGAAAAAGTCCCAAACATGGGCATTGACTCCCCTCTAAGTTCATACTTCTTAGGATAACATAACATCCTTTTTAAATTTTTCTTATTTTTATAAATGAAAGTCTGTTTTTTACCAACTACTCGACTAACCTCATTATCTGATAGTAAAATCCCCCATTTCTTAATCATGACCCTTTCTATTTCCTTAATGTTAGTGGAATAAGTAACTGGTATCCAAAAATCTTGGACTACCTTGCTAGATGTAGATTCCCAAGGGCCAGTAGAAAAATATGGGTATTTCTTAAATCTGTAATGCCTGCTAGGATATCATCTACTTCTGGTACTTTATAACCCCTATCTCTGAACTTAGCTTTTAATTTCTCAGTTTCTGTTCTAAAGTCAGAGTTCTCGGCATTTAATTGAGAAGCTCTCAGTCCTTGACCTTTAACTATATTTCTAAAAATATGGGGGGGGGGTGTATGCTCTTCCTTTGTAAATAAGCTTTTTTACTACATAGTTTCCGATATGTACTGGTCTTGTAGGTACCATCACCCACATCACTGACAGTTACATCCAGGAAGTCTATACACTCCCTGGAATAAGACATGGTAAACCTCAAAAAGTGGTAGTGGAATTGAGGTAATCAGAAAAAAGCATTCAAGGGTTCAAGTCCACCCTCTCAAGCCAGGAAGAGGTCATCCACAAACCTCCGATAAAACCTAATCTCTGGTTTGACCAATATATACTGCTATTCCCAATTAGCCAAAATCATGTTGGCGTAGCTATTGGCACAAGATGTGCCCATAGCTACGCCATCTTTTTGTAAATAGTATTGGTCGCCATATACAAAAACATTGTTCTCTAACACAAGCTCCATAAAAAGGCAAATAAGCTCTACAAATTTTCCTGTAAAGTCACTACACCTGTCGAGATAATCCCTCAACATGCTGATACCTAGATGGTTTGGTATAAATGTAAAGAGGGAATTGGCATCCATGGTCACTAAAATTAATTCATTATTGGGTACATAAAATGAAACAAAAGAATATAAATCATTCAGAAATTGTTTTGTATCCCTAAGCCCATAAGGATTCTTATCTAATATAGGTCTCAGTTGTTTCTCAATGTATATTGAGAGACCTTCAGTGCACCAGCCCCTGCCTGAGACTGTGGGTCTAAAAGGGGGGTTATATCGATCCTTGTGGACTTTGGGCAGAACTTGGTACTGGGTTTCAGGGGTTTATCACATACAAAATACTTATACATTTCCAAAGAAATATTACGTCCTAATAAACAATCCATAAGAGTATTATTAACTCTCTTAATCATTGAATCTATCTGTTCCCTAGTAACTTTAACATAGTTGTCAGTATCACCAAGCATGTTGTTCATAGCTTGGTTATAAAAATCAAAGTCCATCACTATGACTGAGCCCCCCTTATCCGCTGGTCTTATAGATACTATCATGCATCAAACTCTCAAGGGCCGCCTGCTTGTCTTTGGACAAATTTTGTGACTTTTTACATAGACCTCTATTGGTGAATAATGAATATATTTCATCCTCACACATTCTCTCATAGACCTCTAATGTGGAATTCATATTCGGAATAAAACTACTAGGTTTCCTGAAAACAAAATTCTCATTTGAATCATTCACATTACTTGCCTTAAAATTAATTTTTAGCATTACATTTCTTGTGAAAGCTTTTAAATCAATCAATGAATCCGTAAGCAAAGTTTTTTGTGTGAGTATGTAACTCATACCTCTACTTAACAATGTCTGTTCACTCTCTGTCAAAGTTCTCCTTGATATATTCCAAACTAGAGTATTTTTGCCTTCTGCCACATGCATTTCAGCAACTGACTCTGATCGCTGTCTGGAGTTAGTTTCCTTTTCATCCTTCCCCTGCTCTGCGAGCGTTATCTCACTTCTTTTATAGGTAACAGAAAGAACAAGGGAACGTTGCCACAAGATTTAAGGAAGTATTAAACCAGGATGATAATCCTTTGTTGACTGGTAAGAGTTTTATGGACAATAATGTTGCTGACTTAGAGTATGACTCAGTTGAGCTACGCAAACAGCTTTTTCAATTAGAAGATGAACTGTTTAAACTGAAACGACTTCAGACTCAGAGGTATCACTTTGAAACTTGTTTAGAGTATCATAATGTACCTCGAGGATTGAGGGTATTGGTCATGCCCACATATGGGGACTTGCACTTTGATTTACTGTCTAAGTGGCAGAAGTTGAATTTAGATTTAAGTTTCAACTATCTGAGACTCCTGATAGACTTTTTTAGACTGGAAGAAGACTGGTTAATCAGTTCTATTTCAGCTACTCAGAACAACTTGTATTCTGTTTTTCCTGTGGATGTTGATGACACTAAGTTGGGACATATATTCCATTGAAGTTCCATGCTTTGTTATGTGCAGAATATAAACATCAGGATGGGGGACATTGTGAATTCAACAGGAAGCATGGAACTTCAATAGATTTTGAGGCTGGGAGCACACAGAGGAATGGGTCTAAATGACTTCGTCCCTCTGAAACCAGCCTTAAAGTCTAGAAAATTAAGATAGCTGCTGCATACTACCTAAATTATAGTAACAGAATAGAAATGAATACACATACCTTCATGGATTTTAATTTATAATGTTTTTATTTATGTGTAACCAAGGTAATTAATTGTTTGTGATAGGACTGGTCAGTTTGAATTCAAGTAATGTATTTATGTGCTGTCAGCTTGTTAATGAATTGTCTGATGAAGCAATGGTTCCCACTGCGAAAGCCCTCACCTTTTTTTATTAAAACAGAAGATTTTATTTTCATTATGGTCCTGCCACTCATTCGAGTTACCTTCCACTTTGGGCTTTTATTTTTGATATTGCTCTACTTTTAGATCTATTCAAATTTGCTGGGATATATTTGTTGCTGTTTTTCTAAATATTATAAGTATTAACAATAAAACTCCCAACCTACAGGCCATCCTAGCAACCCACTCCCCAGACATTATGTGTCTTACTGAAACCTGGCTAAAATCAAATACTACTGATAATGGGATACTACCTCCAGGATATAATATTCACCGGTTAGACCGTACTAACCTAGTACTACTGATAATGAGATACTACCTCCAGGCTATAATATTCACCGGTTAGATCATACTAACCTAGTACTACTGATAATGAGATACTACCTCCAGGATATAATATTCACCGGTTAGACCGTACTAACCTAGTACTACTGATAACGAGATACTACCTGCAGGATATAATATTCACTGGTTAGACCATACTAACCTAGTACTACTGATAATGAGATACTACCTCCAGGATATAATATTCACTGGTTAGACCGTACTAACCTAGTACTACTGATAATGAGATACTACCTCCAGGATATAATATTCATCGGTTACACCGTACTAACCTAGTACTACTGATAATGAGATACTACCTCCAGGATATAATATTCACCGGTTAAACCGTACTAACCTAGTACTACTGATAATGAGATACTACCTCCAGGATATAATATTCACCGGTTATACTGTACTAACCTAGTACTACTGATAATGAGATACTACCTCCAGGCTATAATATTCACTGGTTAGAACATACTAACCTAGTACTACTGATAATGAGATACTACCTCCAGGCTATAATATTCACTGGTTAGACCATACTAACCTAGTACTACTGATAATGAGATACTACCTCCAGGATATAATATTCACTGGTTAGACCATACTAACCTAGTACTACTGATAATGAGATACTACCTCCAGGATATAATATTCACTGGTTAGACCATACTAACCTAGTACTACTGATAATGAGATACTACCTCCAGGATATAATATTCAGTGGTTAGACCGTACTAACCTAGTACTACTGATAATGAGATACTACCTCCAGGATATAATATTCACTGGTTAGACCGTACTAACCTAGTACTACTGATAATGAGATACTACTTCCAGGATATAATATTCACTGGTTAGACCGTACTAACCTAGTACTACTGATAATGAGATACTACCTCCAGGATATAATATTCACTGGTTAGACCATACTAACCTAGTACTACTGATAATGAGATACTACCTCCAGGATATAATATTCACCGGTTACACTGTACTAACCTAGTACTACTGATAATGAGATACTACCTCCAGGATATAATATTCACCAGTTAGACCGTACTAACCTAGTACTACTGATAATGAGATACCACCTCCAGGATATAATATTCACCGGTTAGACCGTACTAACCTAGTACTACTGATAATGAGATACTACCTCCAGGATATAATATTCACCGGTTAGACCATACTAACCTAGTACTACTGATAATGAGATACTACCTCCAGGATATAATATTCACCGGTTACACTGTACTAACCTAGTACTACTGATAATGAGATACTACCTCCAGGATATAATATTCACCGGTTAGACCATACCAACCTAGTACTACTGATAATGAGATACCACCTCCAGGATATAATATTCAATGGTTAGACCATACTAACCTAGTACTACTGATAATGAGATACTACCTCCAGGATATAATATTCACTGGTTAGACCATACTAACCTAGTACTACTGATAATGAGATACTACCTCCAGGCTATAATATTCACTGGTTAGACCATACTAACCTAGTACTACTGATAATGAGATACTACCTCCAGGATATAATATTCACTGGTTAGGCCATACTAACCTAGTACTACTGATAATGAGATACTACCTCCAGGATATAATATTCACTGGTTAGACCATACTAACCTAGTACTACTGATAATGAGATACTACCTCCAGGATATAATATTCACCGGTTAGACCGCACTAACCTAGTACTACTGATAATGAGATACTACCTCCAGGATATAATATTCACTGGTTAGACCATACTAACCTAGTACTACTGATAATGAGATACTACCCCAGGATATAATATTCACCGGTTAGACTGTACTAACCTAGTACTACTGATAATGAGATACTACCTCCAGGATATAATATTCACCGGTTAGACCACACTAACCTAGTACTACTGATAATGAGATACTACCTCCAGGATATAATATTCAATGGTTAGACCGTACTAACCTAGTACTACTGATAATGAGATACTACCTCCAGGATATAATATTCACCGGTTAGACCGTACTAACCTAGTACTACTGATAATGAGATACTACCTCCAGGATATAATATTCACTGGTTAGACCGTACTAACCTAGTACTACTGATAATTAGATACTACCTCCAGGGTATAATATTCACTGGTTAGACCATACTAACCTAGTACTACTGATAATGAGATACTACCTCCAGGATATAATATTCACCGGTTACACTGTACTAACCTAGTACTACTGATAATGAGATACTACCTCCACGATATAATATTCACAGGTTAGACTGTGCTAACCTAGTACTACTGATAATGAGATACTACCTCCAGGATATAATATTCACCGGTTAAAACATACTAACCTAGTACTACTGATAATGAGATACTACCTCCAGGATATAATATTCACTGGTTTGACCGCACTAACCTAGTACTATTGATAATGAGATACTTCCTCCAGGATATAATATTCACCGGTTAGACCATACTAACCTAGTACTACTGATAATGAGATACTACCTCCAGGATATAATATTCACCGGTTAGACCGTACTAACCTAGTACTACTGATAATGAGATACTACCTCCAGGATATAATATTCACCGGTTAGACCGTACTAACCTAGTACTACTGATAATGAGATACTACCTCCAGGATATAATATTCACCGGTTAGACCATACTAACCTAGTACTACTGATAATGAGATACTACCTCCAGGATATAATATTCACCAGTTACACTGTACTAACCTAGTACTACTGATAATGAGATACTACCTCCAGGATATAATATTCACCGGTTAGACCATACTAACCTAGTACTATTGATAATGAGATACCACCTCCAGGATATAATATTCAATGGTTAGACCGTACTAACCTAGTACTACTGATAATGAGATACTACCTCCAGGCTATAATATTCAATGGTTAGACCGCACTACAAGGAAAGGAGGTGGGATAGCAGTCCTTTACAAAAATACTCTGTTAATAGAGAAACCATTCAACCACCCCAATTCAATAACGTGGAACTCCTCATAACCAAATTACAGATTAACCATAACATTCAGCCAGGCAACAACATAAATACACTAGAGGATATCTTTTACTGGTTATCCACTACCTACCCCCAAGAAACCATAGTTCTTGGTGACTTCAATACCGATTGGCGCCCCGCCTCACCCCTATAAACTTACCTGGGTTTAAACAGACCATAACTTCTCCCACTAGGATAAACAAACCTACCAACAGGGAAAGTATCCTAGACTGGATCCTAGTCAATAACCAACCCCAACTGTACACAGCTGGGACTCTTCCTGATGACCTTAGCGACCATCTACTAAACTATGTCATAAAACATAAGGCAGGAAACCCCCACCAGAACAAATATAAAACATTTCAAAACAGGAAAAACTTTGACCCTGTTATTTTCCTAAATGAACTAAAAGCAGTTAACTGGTCAAAACTAAAAAAAAATCTACCATTAGAAGAGGCTATAGCTCACTTTAACACTAAATTCCTGAGTATCTTTGATTCCCATGCTCCAGCATGTACAATAAAAACTAGATGTAACATAGCACCATGGCTCACAAAAGACACCAAATCAAAAATCAAAACCAGAAACAGAGCCTGGGCCAGATGGAGATCAACTAAAGCCCCACTTGACCACTTAAAATATCGTCAACCCAGGAATGAAATAAAAAATCTATTCTACTAGATAAAAAAAAGCTTCTACCAAAACCTCCTACAAAAACATCAAAACAACCCTCAAAAGTTCTGGGCAGGCTTAAATCAACTTCTCCATCCAGGTCATTCTACAACCCCAACCCTGGCTAACCACACCCATAGTTCCCCAGAGACCATAGCTGGTGCTTATAATAACTTTTTCACTGAAATACTCCAATCCCTAGCAAATCAACTAACCCCCACAAACTTAAACCCCACCTCTAATCTACCCACTAATCTCTCCCAATTTAGCTTCCAACCCATATCCACTAGTTTTATCAAAACACTTATAAAAAAATTAAAAGCTACTACCCTCTCTGCTGACCTCCTCCCTGCAGAGTACCTACAAACAGCTGCAGATGTCATTGCATTTCCCATATATATCCTGATCAACAGAACCTTATCCAAAATCACTATCCCCTCCCTCTGGAAAATATACCATGTCATCCCACTCCATAAAGGTGGAAGTTCTACAGAAATATCCAACTATAGATCCATTGCCATTATTTCCCCACTAGCCAAAATAATGGAGAAATGTTTACACAAGCAACTAATGCAATACCTTACACAGAATAACTTACTATCCAACTCCCAGCATGGTTTCAGGCCACACCACAGCACCACCTCGGCCTCCTTTCCTTTACTAATGCCATAAACCAAAACAGGAATGACAACAGGCTATCCTCTCCCATCTTTGATATGGTCAACCATGAACTTCTCATTTTTTCTCTAAAGTCAATTTCCCTCAATAAGCATGCAATCTAGTGGTTCCAGTCCTACCTAACTGGCAGACAACAGGCGGTACTATGGCAGGGCAAACTCTCCAGCCAGCTAGCTCTCACACTTGGTGTCCCTCAAGGTTCCATACTAGGTCCACTACTCTTCTCTAATTTCATCAACAACCTTCACACCGCTATCCCTAAAGCTACCTGCATTCAATATGCGGATGATTCCACTCTGATCTGCTCAGCCACCTCCCCATCTAAACTGCAAATCTTAACCCAAAATATGTTTAACACTATTGAAAACTGGCTCGCCAACCAACGCCTATTGCTAAACCCCAATAGAACAAAACTTCTACTCTACACCCCCACTAGTAGATCTGCCACACCCTCATTCCCTGTCACATCTAACAATGGTACCACTATCTCCCCAGATACCCACACCAAGCTGCTAAGGGTTGCCATAGATAATAATATTAAATTTGACATACAGGTCAACAAAACCATATAGACCATAAATAAGAAGCTTGGATCACTGTATAGAAACAAGCCTTTTCTAACCCCACTGGCTAGAACTGCAATCACCCAGTCACACCTACTCTCTCCTCTTTTATATGCTTCGCCTGTACTCTCAAACCTCAACAAATCTGAACTAAGTAAGCTCTCCCATAGCTACAACCATATTGCCAGATTCGCCACTGGTTCCACCTATAGAACCCATCATTGCCAGAACCTGAAACAACTAGAGTGGCTAGAGCTGCCCAGCTTAATTCAATTCAATCAACTCTTAATAGCGTTCAAAATTCTATACCACCCTGAGGATACCCCCTCACTTATAAATATTATTAAGCCATATAGCAACTTGAGATCCCTATGATCAGCCAACTAACTACTGGTCTAAACCCACAAAGCAAATAACTATGCTGGTGAATCCCTGTTTGCCAACTTTGTTGGCAAAACCTGGAATTTGTTGCCAAACTACATAACCCTTCAATCCTCCATAAGTCTCTTCAAAAAAGCCTCAAACAATATTTCAAAGTGAACTGGCTTTGTCCATGTACCAACCCTGATTAAGTTATAAACTGAAAGCATAATCTGTAAATATTGTAACATGTAATTACTTAACCAAACTATGTTTCCAATCTGATGTCTTTTTGCTTATAATTGTGTCTGACCATGATAATTGTGAGTCCCTATTTGGGAACATTACTTAACCATTGTACAAAACACTCTGTCTTATATTTTCCATTGTTAACTAACTTCTTGTGCAATCTATGTAATATTGTCTATTGCAGCTTTTCTCCCCGGGCCTCTGCTGGAAATGGACATGCATCGAGTCGGACTATCCTGGTAAACAGATGTAAAATAAATACAAAATAAATAAAATATTGATAGAAGATGCTAAATTACTGGCTGAAAGTATCTTAACAGCTTTATACCCCTGGGATTTGAACCTGTTAATCCTCTTCTTTTGGCTTTTTCCCGGTTAGGGGTCGCCACAGTGGATCACCTGTCTGCTCATGATTGGCAGTGGAGTTTTACGGTGTCGAGTTGCCAGCCCGGCGCCCAACCTTCCACAGAAGGCACACACACACACACACACTCACACCTAGGGCCAATTTAGATTGTCCAATCCACCTACAGCATGTCTTTGGGATGTGGGAGGAAACCGGAGCACCCAGACGAAAACCCATGCAACCACAGGAAGGACATGCAGACTCCGCACAGAAGGCACCCCAGCCAAGGATCAAACCAGAGAACCTCTTGCTGTGAGGCGACAACACTAACCGCTGCACCACCATGGCCGCCCTGTTAATAAGGTCCTGTTTATAATCATCATATTTCTCAGGATGGGAACAGATCTGTCTTATATGCAAAATTTCAAATATCAAGCCGAGCTCTACAGTGATAAACAGCAACCAGGACCATCTGAACTTAGATTAACTACTACCTTTGGATGCAATACCAATGTTTTGTTAGACATTGTCAACAAACATTGGAATAAATTGCTAGCAGATGACAGACTATCAGGTTTTCTAAATGATAGATGCCATTTTTCCTACTGTAGGGGTAAAACCATGGGATTATATTTTAATCTTTATAAACAAGGTTTAATTTTGGGAGAACCATCACAAACCACTCTAACAGGGGATTTGTTGCAGGGGTGTTATCCATGTGGTCATTGTGTTCATTATGTTAGGGTGGCTAGGTCCAAACAGTTTACTAGCAAGAATACTGGGCTGGCTTTTGATATCAGGTTTCTGGCCAATTGTGGAACCGATTGGGTTATTTGCCTGGCTACCTGTACATGTTTCACTTTCTATATAGGACAAACTTCCTGACCAGTCAGGATAAGGATATTTGAACATCTTAGTGATATCAGATAAAAAAACCTAGTAATGCATTATTGAAACATTCTCTGACCCACACTACAGCATCTTTCAGGTTCACTATTATTGCTAGGATAAGTGGGGACTGGGATAATAAAATTGGTTGGCATGATATATTGCATAAGAAAGAAAAAAAATGTGGATCATTAAGCTGGGGGATTATTTCCCCCGGGTCTAAATGAGCATCTATAGCCAACCAATTAGGGGGACTTTTGTTGCATCATGTGATGATTTCTATGTATATTAGGCTTGGCTTTGTTGCCTGAATTTTTACACTGAGGAAGGCTTAATAACTTTTGGGCCAAAACCGGTCTGTTTTGCCTAATTCATGCTTAAATAAAATATATTTATTTTAGGCACCCTATGCCTGTGTGTACCGGCCTATTGTTTTTTTGTGGATGTTTGGGATTTTAGGGCCGTGCACATGCCATACCTGCAGGAGTCTCTTATTGTTATCAAACTAAAATATTGCAAGGTATGACCCACTCCATTCTCCATCAGTGCACTCGGGCTCACTCCACTCCCCTGCCCCACCATAAATTCCCACCCACCCCTCTACATGAATTCTTACCTTGGCACCACCCACACAATAGTGCTACCAATCCACAGCAGCATTATCCTGCCAAAACCTAACTAACCAAAATTAGTAGAACTGACAAACACCTTGGCCTTGTCTCACCCAAAAAATAATGCTACAATCCACAACTTCCTACCAAAATGTAATCAGCCAATAACAGCCTCTTACATCTCTTTATTACTATAATTGACAATAGCAGTACTTTACTCTCATCATATAAATATGATCTGTTATATAATACTCCATATGCTAAACTCACCCTCTCCACCACAATTAAGTGTCTCACTCTAAAATTCTTCATACTTTTTTTATTAACCTACTTTGCATCTTATCAAACAAAACTCTCCGATTGCTTTACCTATTACCAAAATGATTACAATGTAAACTCTGCAATCACCCAGTTCATTACAGGCCCCACTTATTTAAAAAAATCACTACTCAAACCTCATTAAACCTCAATTATTCCATACCTCCAAAAAAGGTTCAAAAGTACTATCACCAGCTGTTCCACAAAAACTAAAACAACGCAGCTACACAAGTGAACTACTGAATCTACTACTAACAAGTGATGACATTCACCCCAATCCTGGACTGTCTCAGGCAACAAGTTATCTCACAAATAAATAATCAACCCTGCCTGATAACTGATGGTTCTCTCCCCACAAAATAAGAAATAACAAACAAATCTCCATATATTCCACATGAACCTCAGAAGCATTGTAAGCAAAATTCCAGAACTACATGCATGGATAAAATATCACTCCTCTGACATAATAGCAAGAACAGAATCTTGGCTAAAACCTAATATTAATAACACAGAAATACTCTCTCCTGACTGTAACATCCATAGAGCTGATAGATTAATAAAAAACAAGAGGAGGGGCAATAATATACCACAGTAACATAAACCTGTCACCTTTCCCATCTATATCCACCTTCCAGAATGCCAAACAATTTCTAAGTAACCTGAGACTAAACGCCCACAAACTGATATGTATGGCAGCTCTTTATATCCCACCTGGAGGCAATAACAGCACAGTGGAGGACATCCTATCCTGGTTATCACACAACATACACAGAGAGACAATTATACTTGGTGATGTTAACACTGACTAAATAATATGGCCCCTTTAGGCTGAGAAAACCATTTCTAATATAAACCTTATACAGTTTCTCCCAACGTATCACTTATTCTAGCAGAATCAACTTGAAAACTGGTAAAACTACTACCCTGGACTGGTAATTAACACATCACCCATACAATATAAGCTCACATGATATCTTAGCAAGTACACTTAGTGACTGTCTGTCCATATATGCCACAACAGAATGCCATAGATCTCCCAGGAAACACAAATATAAATCCTGTCACAGCATGAACAGTTTTGACCCAGAACTGTTTAACACCTCACTGCAATGTCACAACTGGAAGATCGTAAAAATCTTGCCCCTGGATGATACTATTGACTAAGTTAATAACTTATTTATGGACCTACTAAATAAGATGGCCTCCTTTAGGCTAAAATGAGTGCAAAACAATGCTGCTCCTTGACTCCTACCACCAGGAAATTAATGAGGAATATAGCTAAAGCATGGAAGGCATGACTCAATAATAAAACAGAAAACAATCTTCAACAACATAAATACATACAAAATGAAATCAAATGCCAAATTAAAATTGATGAGAAACTTTATTACTCAAATTTACTGAACTGATGCTACTAAAATTCTAGATACTTTTGAGTGACCATTTCTGAAATATTATGCCTTGGTTGGACAACCAACCCCAAACCCCCATAGCTCACCAAAAGAAACAATTAATACTTTCAATGATCACTTTATATCTGGCATAACTTAACTACTTCTCAACCAAACTCAAAATAAATCAACATCCTCTAATAATCTGACTGCATCCCACTCAGTCTCACCTCCTATTTCCACTAATATTCACTCTTTCTCCTTTCAACCAGTCTCAACCACAACAGTCAAGAAATACCTGAAACAAATTAAAGTACACTAGCTCTAGATGAAATACCTAGTGAGTTCCTAAAAACATAAGCCAGCTCAATTTCCTTTCCAGTATCCATTCTCATAGGTCTATTCAGGAATCACATGTCCCTGCATATGGAAAAAAATCTCACATCAACCCAATTCACAAGGGAGGTAACTTCAGTGATATATCCAGCTTTAGACCCATTGCCATTCACTATCATCTTTCAAAAATCTTTGAAAAATGCATTCATAATCAATTAATGGCACATTTACAAACAAACAACCTCCTTACCCACACCTAACATGGTTTTAGGCCAGGGTATAACACTACCACAACTCTACTTAACTTCATTAACACCATTAATCTAGCCAGAGACAAAGGCCAATTGGTTTCTGACATGTTTCTGGATTAGCCCAAGGCCTTCAGTATTATTTCCCATAGCCTACTTCTAAAATAACTCTCTTCACTTTGCCTCTCAAACACCTCCACCAACTGGTTCTCCAAATACATTTCCAATACACTCCAGTTTGTTAAATGGATTAATTCCTACTCTTCCTTCCAGTTCAGCAAAACAGGCATTCCCCAAGGTTCCATGCAAGAGCCACTGCTTTATATATTTTCCAACAACCTACACTCTGCCAAATGTCAAGCATTCCTCATAAAATGGGCAGATGACTCCACTTTAATCTGTACTGCCAGTAATCGAATTACCCTACAACACATCACCCAACAGTCATTTTCATCATTTCAAAGCTGGCCCAATAACTCTCCACTTCTAATCAATCAAAAAGAAAAACAACAAAGCAGCTATTATTCTTCCCCAAAAGCCTTTACATACCTCAAGCAAAACTTCTCGATAACTGCCTCTGATAATACCTCTGTATAAGTCACCCCCCCATACTAAACTACTAGGTATGACAATTGCTGATAATCTGAAATTTGATTTACATGTACAACAGGTTATCAAAAAAATCACCAAATTTAGGGACATTCTGTAGAACAAATAAAAAAAACTGCTTAAACTGATTCACCCAGGAAACTCTTGGCCTTTACATCCCTATGTCCCACTTTACTATATGGCTCCCTGGTACTGTTTAATTTTCAAGATTCCATCCAA
The DNA here is from genome assembly GCF_019279795.1 of Protopterus annectens. NCBI lineage: Eukaryota > Metazoa > Chordata > Ceratodontiformes > Protopteridae > Protopterus > Protopterus annectens. The sequence goes on from NC_056735.1 coordinate 1,815,369,949, forward strand.
AATAAACTAAGCCAGTGCTACAGTAAAACAGACAAATTTGACACTAATTTACCAAACATAAGCCATTACTGCTTAGTCCTAAAACAGTTTGGTTGGCTTGAATTACCCAAGCAACTCACTTACATCCAAATACTCCTAGTCCACAAACTAATATATAAACCAAAGCTCTGCAAGATGTATTGCATGTATACATCCTTAGTAGGTCACTTGAATTTGAAAATAAAATGCTCCTTACTATCTACAAACCACATGAACTTTTTTCTATTTAGTCCACTCCTGGAACTCTTTCCTCTTATCCCTTAAACATACAAACAACCATTCCAATTTCAATACTAATCTAAAAATTATATATCTATCTGACACCTGGCACTGTCATTGCACTAACTGATGCATGACTACCTACTTAGTAAGATTATGCCTTTCACTAACTGAATTCCTTCATTGAAGGTTGTGCGTTAGGCCAGGCAAGCCAATACGTAAAAATCTACTGCCAATCATTAGCGGACCAGAGTTCCGCTGTGGCGACCCCTAACCAGGAAAAGCCAAAAGAAGACTACTACTAACTGAATCACTAACACTTCCATATCTTAACATGTAGTAATGGCCTAACATCAAAGTACTTTTCACTTTAATGATACCATTGTACTAATGTTTGCTCTTCTACCTCTTCATCTTACTAGTTGACACTATTTATTTCCTCTCGAATGCCCTTGCAAAGCATTTTCATCTCTCTTATACTAGTCAGCTCTCTCTCTCTCTCTCTCTCTCTCTCTCTCTCTCCATGTCCTTTCCCCTCCTGCACATTACCTCCTTCCCATTTCATTCTGCTACACCCTTCACTTTTGGCATCAGAATCAGTATTTTGGATCACTAGTATTACTTTATTTGACATAGGCTATCCACTTCTGCAAAGTGTCTTGCTACTTGCAGTAGTCATTGTATTCTCAATCACAAGTTCTCCTAGAGATATTCTGTTAATTTACTTAAAACTGCTTTGAGGGGCTCCTATCCTCTTATTTATAAGGGTCACCCAAATCTATTATAAAGAGGTTTATCTGTTGTGGGTTTTTTCTCTCCTTGTAAATAACAACTTAGCAGATATTATAAAATGCTGTTGTGCCAATTCTTGGGGCCTTTCTCTCCAACTCACTGTACAATATTTAATCTTTTGTGGTGCTTTTCTCCCCTTGTAAATAATTACTTATCACCTACTGTTTAAATGTTTTTGAATCTGTTGTGGAACTTTTCTCTCTGAGCCTCCCCTGACTGCCCAGTCATAGTTTTCCTGTTAACAAAGGACAGATAGATAATACAATATTCAGGTAGCTTACCATTACTGCAGTAAAGGGAATTAATGGGAGGTGAGGTGATACCCATGGTATCTGAGATTTCAAAAGTAAGTAGAATTGGACACTGCTTTCACTGAAGCATATATTCATTAATAAATCATTGCAACATTCTAGACAGAACAGACCAAATAAAAAGTGGAGAGGTTGTATTTGGCTGAGCTAATAAAGTCTAACACGCATACATTAAGACTATACCGTTCTGAGTAAACAGACAGCACAAGCATAACTCACACCTTCTTCCTCCTAATTTTAGTTTTCCTACTGATTTCCATGCAGCTTTAAATACTGAGGGGATTCATAAAGGTTACCACAAAGTGTAGACTTCATGTACACTTAGTGTAATCTTTCTGAGTGAGTAGAAAGCACACAAATGAGGTAGGGCTGTTCATGAATACAGATTGTGTACACGTAGCATACACATTTCACAGTACACTCAGAAACTTCATACTAGGTGGAAAGCGGTATAAACACAAGATGTACTTGACATCTTGACCATCTTCTTAAGGTATCTCATTGTACCTACTACCATGGTAACGGTTACCACCAGGTAATGATTTAAGCCATCAGTACTGCACATATTAATGTCTTTATATCTGAATTCTTGTGTGTTGCTGTATTATCTGATGTGCTATCTATTGTATATATGTAAATAACTCTTGCATATAACTCTTCTTTTTTGACAGTGTTTTTGTACTTGACAACACTCCATGTTTATTGCTATTGTACTACTGCTTAGGCCTTAAATGCCATGACTCGTTTTTCCCTAACTATGCATTTCTTTTTATGTTTATGCTTATGTTATGCATGTACCACTTTCTTTGACCTTGAATCATGGCTGAAAGGGTTGATGAACCAGTTTACCTATCTAGTAAAAACATACTAAACAAACTAAAAGTGTCCTAACTTGGTATTGCTTTATTTCCTTAATATTATGCCCATTCTAGGTTACCATGACTTTCTGCAGATCTGGTTGACAGAACCTATAGACTGACTTCTTCAAGGTGCTATGAAGACACTCCCATAAAATTCACGGATTTCAGAATCACTTTGTATAAAGATTTTAAATGCAGTTTAGAATCCTGTCAATGTAACAAAGTAACCTTTCTGCACTACTCAGTTATGTATAATTTTATATGACCATAATACCAACATTTTCCCACAAAACTGTTAGTTTAGTTCAAAGCTATAGTATTAACTAACTGGTACCTTTGAAACCTTCAGTTCATTGTACAGTAATGCATTAATGACGTGAAACATGTAACAAATAATTATATATATATATATATATATATATATATATATATATATATATATACATATAATATATAATATATATATATATATTTATATAATATATTATATAATATAATATAATATAATATGGATTGTTTTTATGAAATCCATAGTTTAATATCAAATTACAGTAACAGTGTCTGCATAACTTTCCAATCTACTTCACCTCAGGACTGCAAACAGTATATATATTTGTGGTTCAACAACATAGTTCCTAAACATTTTTAAACAAAATTCAATTTTAAAGCTGCTTTTCATTAAATACAGAAAAAAACAATATGACACCATTGAACTCTGCTTCTTAAATGCCTGCTTTTCTTCACATATCAGATGCCCAAACTGCCAAAAATAAATTCCAGCATTGTGTCTAAAAGATGTATAAATTCAATCCAAGTGTTGAATTTCCAGTTTTCTGCTATATTTCAAACAGTAGACATTCAAAGGTTTAACCAGTTTGACCATCAAAAAGTTAGACGAAAGAAAAAGCAAGTGTCACCTAAAATTTGTGCATGCGATTTCACAGGGTATGTTATTTCTCAGTTGCTGGAATTTATATAGATTGTGACCGTGCATGGTAAGATAAACTTTCTTTAGACCATATGTGCGGCACCTGAAGATACAGTATCAGAATGTAAACAACACTGACAAAGTCTGCATACTTACCAACAATGCTGAGGTTCAATACCTAGTCACTTATAACAAAAAGTACTAATATGAGACAGCATGAATTTGGAGTGGAGTGGAGATCTTTGAACCGTACTCTGTTTTGAAGATATTTGTACAAAACAGTGATGCACAATTTTAAAATACTATCCATTGGTGATTAAGGGTGTTCAGGAAAAGAGCATATTAAGATGTGGAAAACTGAAGGAAGAAAGAAGACTGAATAGCCAACAACCCAGTGAACTAGCCTAAGAGCATGGTCAGGAAACAAATGAAACAAAACAAATGTCTTATCATCCTGACCAGCTTGCCACTAACTCTTAACCTTAAAAGAACTTGCACACTGTATCAAGTCAGCATTGTGATACAAATCAAGCAGACCATTAGTTTTATGGGTCTAGCGTAATTTGTCATAAACCTAACATTAAATGTGCTATCATCACACCCACATAAATGGAAAGTACCAGCACTGAAAATCAGATTATTGAAAAGCTAATTCAGTGGAAGAGTGACAAATGACAACGTCTGATGCTGTTAATTTATTTTTTCTGTCTCTTTTTGTCACTCACACCTATTAGCCATTTGGTCTTTCTTTTAGCAATGAAGCACAAGTTCTTTGTCTGTAAGAGGCAATCATGCTGATGTCACACTGATGTCATTCTGCAGGCATCCACCAAGAGTTTCTCATTGTTGACCTAACTCTTGATTCTTTATGTTGATCCTTAAACCCTAATACTGGCACAAAAATTCCTACAATACTTGTAAAGTGCTTAAGCAATCGGTCCTCATGTCCTTGAACTTTTGTGTTGATGCCATACTTCTCAAGTGTACCGCATTACGAGAAATGTTCCTCATTTTAAGTCTTAAAATGTTGATGTTCCACATTGTTCCATATTGAAAAAGTCCATTATACATTCACTGGCAAAACTTTTTAGCTAATATTCATAGTAAGTAACAATAAGTTATGTTAATTCATCAAAATAACTTTAAGTAAGCATAAAATAAAACATTTTAACCTTTCTGTGACCTTATTACCTGAAGATGTAAGCAAATGTTCCACATTTTGCCCATTTGTTCCACATTCTGAGAGGTTGTGTTCCACCTTTTGGAGACAGAAGGTTGAGAGCTATGGTTGATGTTCCTTCCCTAACCTTTACTTATGGTCAGTACAACAGTGAATCAGGCTAAGGTCAGTAAAACAATGGACCAGGCTCCAGTCAGCAAAACAGTGGACCAGGCTGTGGTCAGTGCACCAGTGGACTAGTCTGCTTCCTTTTGCTCAAGAAGGGTAGGATACCATCAGATGCTCATTCACATCTCCACCAGCCACCTACTGTAATAACTGGGTTGTTAATTAGCCCTGATTCAGTTGGTAAAGTCAGAGTTTTATCCATCTAAACCATAGAGCAGGCACTGCTGTTTTAGTTTGCCACCTTGTCTTGTCTTTTTTTATTTGCAACTAGGCTATGACTGTTACATAGTCCCAAGGATCCATTTTATCAGGTTATAAAATAAATATCAAATTAATAAACAGGTGAATCCTAACCACGAACCTAAGCCTATCACAGAAACAGACATATACCTTCTATTGTCTGCCTCTCTGGTAGAATAATATGGTTTTATAAAATCTCAAAATGCTTATGTTTCTGGATTTAAAACCATGTCTGTGTGACAGACTTTTCACTTTTTTTGTTCTCTTATTTTTTTTCTTCTGTCCAATATCCAATAGTAACTTGAGCATTAGAAATACCCATTTAAAGAAAAAATTCATTCCTGTTTGTTACTTGCATCTTTGACCAAGTTATGGGTTAGGTACTCCACCCAGAATACTATAAATCAAAAGTTACATTTGAGGTAAAGAAAGACATTTCATTCCCTTTTTCTTAATTATTTTAAAGAGCTCAGAAGAGTCTTTACCTCTGAACATGGGATTGCTGGTGTGTGTGTGTGTGTGTGTGTGTGTGTGTGTGTGTGTGTGTGTGTGTGTGTGTGTGTGTGTGTGTACACATATGCATTTTTTGTGTATGTGCATATGTGTAAAATATGACAAGTCTGACAAAATGCTAAAATTGCTAGCAATTTTGCAAAGCCCTGTATACAAAGGCATACTTATAAAACACGGTACAGGTATATTTACAAATCAACAAATCAGCTTAGAGACATCTACACAAAATGTAGAAGGATTTGTTGCATTTTATTAATTAGAAGACAGATGTAAATTTTTCTTAAATGTAGTGATGTGCAAACAATTCTATCCATATAATCAAATGTTAGGATTACATATCTTATTATTTAGCCTCAGTTAAACTTACCTGCTTTATTCTGTAAGTAATGAAATAGAATTTCTAGCCGCTTATCATTTTATATCATTACATCATTGATTAGCATAAAGGCAATGGGCACTCAGGTGCCATGCATGATACATTTCTTGGAGATATTTCAGAATATATTAACTGTGGCCTGTAGCTGTACAGTTATAAGCTGAAGATGATACAGCTGGCATGTTTCAGATTCCCATTCTGTTACTTGTGATAGTATGCCAGATTTCCTTATCATGGTAATTATTCCATGCAAAAATATTACCAATTTGAGAAACATAGTGGTGCAAAAATTAATGTTTTTAACTTACAGGAATTGGCTATTTAGTTAGATGGGGAACTCTCTTTGCATGGGTTTCAGTACTGCACTGCTTTTCTATCACATCCCAAATATATGATGTAGGTGAGCAAGCAATGCCACCAGGTGTGTGTGTGTGATTTCGGATTTATACCTATGCTCCATGAGATCCTGAATTCAAGAGAACAGGTAGAGAAATGGATGAGTAAATTAGCAACAAAGCCATCTAGTTACCTTAAGCATAAGAAAGTACAAAATCCGGTGTTTAGTTGTGGTAGCCTAAAACTGACTGATTGTTACATATGGTCCCAGATTCTTTAGTCTGCTACTCAACTGTGTAAAAAAAATGTCACTTTAGGCATGGTCTGCATATATGCTGTAGAACCAGTAGTGCTGTGTTTTATAAACTCCCACAAAATATGAAAGATTTACCTACGCATTTAGTCTTGGGGTGTGGAGCTATAAAACATCTATGATGAACTCACTTAGCAAAATCACTTCAGTGAATGAATGAGGACATATTAAATGTATATGGCCATTCCCAAGCCTAGGATTATGATTCATTTGAAATGAATATATGCAGTTTCTTTTGCTCATGTTTCCATTTCTTTATCTCAGTTATGTTTTAGAGCATCACATATGTTTTACTATGGATAGTCAAGTTACTTCCTGACATTTACAACTGGATAAATACAACTAATCAAAAATATGCAAATTTAATAAATAAATAAAAACATATAATTACTCATTAAATGGACTCACATAAACATCTGTTTGGCCAACATTAGAAACAGATAGTCAACATGTGCAAGAGATTGAGAATTCCTAGATAGGGGAATATTCTTTTTCTCCAGGGATTGTATGATCTCAGAGTTGGTATCTATATTAGCAGGGGTTGTGGGGACTACACGCCTTACACGGGGGTGGGGGGGTACAAGGCATTTGCTCACCTGCATAAAAACACGTGTTGGTTTGGCCCACTCTGGGGTAATCCTCAGAGCATTCACACAATGTGTTAATATTGCGTGTTTCAGTGTTAGTACATCTATATGCTGCTCACTGACCTGCTTGTTCAAATATATATATATATATATATATATATATATATATATATATATATATATATATATATACCTTACTGTGGACAAATATTAAAAAATGAGTCATTGTTGGTTTAGTAACAGAAATCACACACCGGCAATGATTCTGTAGTTTATTTATTTTATATTTATATCTATATATATATATATATATATTTTCATAGTGAACAAGCATCATTGCACCCTACTTTACAGCCCTTACTGTGAAGAATTATCAAAAAAATAATCAAATCATTGCAGATTGACTAATAAAATGTCTTCAGCAGAATGGAATGAAGGACTCTGCTGTGTTGACTGCTCTCTATCTTGTAATAACATGAGACAGATGTCACATTTTTTTATGAATATGTTTTCTCTGCAGTTCAAAATGACACAAGTTCCAAAGCATCTGAACTGAAGGAAAACCCCTGTCATGTTTCCAATTAGTTGAATACTCAAAGACAATGTGTGACTTTATATACTTAAATTTTTTATTCAGTTATTAACTTTGATAATTGGATAAGTGAACTGATCCAAAGATCCTTTTCAGCCATGACTGAAGTTAAGGGGCAGCAAACCAACATTTTATTATTATTTATTTTATTCTATTTGCAGTTGGTTAGCGATCTGCACTGTAGCCTTCCTGGCTGCCTGACGGCATTACCGACCGTTCCTTTTTTAATTGTTAAGTATTTAAACGTTCTGGACTGGTTTCAATAATACAGGAATATTCACACTCCTTGGTTTAGCAAAGAGTCTATCCGTAATATATTTGTAGCTTGAATGGCTCACCTTAACTGTAGCTGCTGCAGAAATATGTTGAACCATCTGCACATATAATTAGCATCAGGAGCTGGTAGCTGAATTGCGTTCTTATTATGAAAGTACAGCGATTGTTATCTTCTGTTCATATAGCCTAAATGGATCCCTGATGACTTGTGCTTTAATACCAAAAAGACGTTACCAAGTACTACTATGCTGTATTAGCTGTTTGTTTTTTGTAACATGCACATTTTTACAACACACTGTTTCTATTTAGCAAAACTGTCTCTGCATTAACTGTTGTTTGTTACACGTGTTTTAATGCACGCTGTATCTATTTTACAAGTTTGACTCTTCTGCATTAACTGTTTGTATTTTTGTAATGCTCATGTCTTAAAACACGCTGCATCTATTTACAAATCAAACTCTTCTGCTTTTATTGTTTGTTTATTGTGAACGCACGTGTTTTGATATGCGCAGTATCTTGTTATATGCCTAACTCTTCCCTTTCTAACACCCTTGGGTAATTTTAACTCCCTGGGGCTCTGAGGGAAATGTGCAATTGTGATTTAAATGACTAAACTGTTATGTACACAGCTGCCTACTTGCAATATTTTTCTACTGTTACCTCGCAACACTTTATCTCCTTCCTATAACCTATACCTATATCTGCTGCTAGGCCCCCCACTACCTATAGCACACTCTGTACAACCCTTTAGCCTCTGATTTTTCTTATTTCCCCACTTTCCCTTACCTCCTCTTTCCTGCAACATATCTCCATAATTGTATTCTCTTTCTCTCTCTTTTTTTTTTTTTTACAGTTTGCCATTTTGGGTATTCCCTCCCTACATTTAACTCCAAGAAAAATTCCTCCCTGCTAAGACAAGACGACACCCTGAACTGCCTGCTACCTAGGCACCACTGAACGCTACTACAACAAGGACATTGCAGTGTATGTAGTGTTAAACTAAAACTTGTAACCTAATAAAGCAGCTGTAACTATTACTCTGACCTCTGTGTGAGTGACAGCAGCCTACTGCAGCCTGAATGCTATTCTTTCCCCTCTATACTCTTAGTAGAATTTTTATTTTATTTTGGAGCACACAGGCCCTTCCCTCTTGTCACTAGGTGGAAGCATTCTCCACACCAAACGTTCAAACACCATATAACTGTAGTAATTCCTATACCAGAATTACAATAATTACTTAAATCTTACTCCCCTCTTTTACCTAGCTAGACCTCCCATTTACTCTATTTGCTAAAACTCCTGATTCTTCTCTGTATGAAAAGTGTCTAAACCACACTTATCTTTCAGTATTAATTGTAGCCCGTCTTCATTCATCTTTAGGTTTCAGCTGGTGATACTTTTTTCATGAGTCCTCACTTCCTTTCGGCTTTTTCTGCTCCGTTCACCCTACAGGCTCACTCCGCTCCCCTACCCTACCCCCATTTCCCACCCACCCCCTTTAGCTCTCTGTTTATACTCACCTAACCACTCCTACTTCATCTCTCCACTCCTTTCACCACCACCCACTTCCTACTCCCTCCCTTATATACTATCTATCACCCCACCCTCCCCTTCCTTTTTAATAAGGCAATACCTACTCCTATACCTTTCTCAACACCATATATCCACTTTAGCAAAGCCTCAACATGCCTACAAAATATACAGCCTTCTCAATTCAACTATTACCTCTCCTAGCCCTTACTTGCATCCAATACCTTACTCAGCCCAACACCATAACCCACACATCATTCCTTCATACAACCAACTCACTCCCTACAACACACCTACACTCATCTATCTCAATATCCCCTGGTCTTTATCCCATTAATAACCATCTATTCTTTCACTACAAACTAATCACTGCTTATAAAATCTCTACCTCCCCACTAACCTCCAAAACCCTCACAAAGCTAACAGTACACAACCTAGAAACAAAGCAATCCAAACACCTCTTCAGCATATACACCCCAACCCCAGCCCAAACTCCCCTTGCTCTACATCCAAATCCATCCTACTAGCTTCTCTAAATGCCCAAAGCATAGCTAATAAAATTCCCAACCTACATGCTTGGCTTCTCCACAACAAACCTGACATCTTAGCTATCTCTGACACCTGGTTAAAACGTCATATAAAAGATTCTGAAATAATACCACCTAACTTCTCCATCATAAGAAAAGACAGAGCACACAAAAAGGGTGGCGGAGTAGCTCTACTCTACTCATCCTCCCTATCCATTACTCCCTGCAGTAAACCCATTCCCCACTTCACCAATGCAGAATTAATACTAGCTCTATTTCAATTAAATAAACACAAACACATATGCATAGCCTCCCTTTACACTCCCCCTGGAGACAATATCTCAGTACTTGAGGATATCCTCTCCTGGCTTTCTAGCAATATCAGTAATAAAACTATCATACTGGGAGACACAAACATTAACTGGTCCTCCATTCAGTCCCCTACACATCCCCTAAATATCAGCCTTTATAATTACTCTTAGCTCATCAACTCCATTACCAGGCTGTCTAAAGACTTCTCCAGTGGTAGCACCCTAGACTGGATCTTAGTCTCTCATCCCCACTACTACCCTGATAGTGAGACTCTTCCTGATTCCCTCATCGACCACCTTCTCATCTTTGCAAGATGTCTTCCTTCTCCTTTACAAGTAACTCATAATTACATCACCATTTGCTAACTAAAAACCTTCAACCCCAAAACCTTCTCTGACTCCCTAAAATCACTTAATTGGAACCCTCTAAAAACTCTACCTCTGGAAAATGCTGTTGCACACTTTAACACAACTTTCCTAAAAATGCTAGATAGTTATGCCCCCATAATAACCAAAAGAATAAGAAACAAAACTGCCCCCTGGCTAACCAAAAACACATTAACTGCCATGCACCTTAGGGACAAAGCATGGGCACGTTACCAAAGAAACAAAACTCCCACCACCCTTATTGAGTTCAAAACACCCCGCAACAGAGTTAAAAAGCTTATCACAGTAGACTGACAGAATTACTTCTCCTTACTTCAAAACAACCATAAAACCAATCTACAAAAATTCTGGAAAGGCATCACTACCCTCCTAAAACCCAGCACAACTGAAAACCCAAGCCCTGACCCAAATATACTAGATATAGATCTGGCCTCCCAATTCAACTCTTTCTTCATAGACTCTATTTCCAAACTAACGTCATCCTTCTCTAACAACACTTCTCCCTCTACTTCTGCATCTCCGCTCTTGTCACCCGCTTCACCTTCACTCTCCCATACCCTATCTTCTCAACCCCCACCATTCTCCATAAAACCCACTCCTACTTCTACCATAAAAAAGTATTGAAAAAGCTAAAACCATGCACCAATGCCATTGACCCCGATAACATTCCTTCAACCTTCCTTAGCATAGCTGCCAAAGCCATTGCCTTCCCCATCAGCATCCTAATCAATCGCTCTATCCAAGAAGGTTTTGTACCCCAACTCTGGAAAAAGGCTTTCATCATTCCCTTGCACAAAGGAGGCAATAATAACAATATTGCTAACTTCCATCCCATCGCCATCCTCTCTCCCATCTCAAAACTCCTAGAAAAATGTATCCATCTTCAACTCCTCCCCCATCTCTTACATAACAACTTATTAACTCCCACCCAACACGGATTCAGACCCAGTCACAGTACTATGACTGCCCTCCTATCCTTTCTGGAAACTGTGAATAAAGCCAGAGATTCTGGCTATATTGTATCTTGACCTCTCTAAGGCCTTCGATACTCTCTCTCACAACCTTCTCCTTACTAAACTATCTAACCTAAACCTATCCATTTCCTCTCTCAATTGGTTCACCCACTATCTCTCTAACAGGCAACAAGCTGTCAAGTGAAAAAAGCCATCTCCTCTTTCTGTATCACCCCCTCTGGTGTCCCCCAGGGTTCCATATTGGGTCCCCTCCACTTCAATATATTCATAAATGATTTCTTCCGCTCAATCCCTTATGCTAACCTTATTCAATATGCAGATGATTCAACAATAATCTGTGCTGTCACATCCATCCCCACTCTCTTAAAGCTTACTCAAGACACCTTCTCTACCACAGAACAGTGGATGAAAGACAATCATCTAGCACTCAATGCGTCAAAAACCAAACTCATGGTATTTACCCCGTCTAAAACCAACACCATTGATGGAAACATATTCTCCATCACCAGCCAGAACAACACACCTTTTGAACTGGTATCTGAAAGCAAACTATTAGGGGTCCAAATTGATGACCAGCTTAAATTCAGTTCCCATCTACAACTAAACATAAAAAAACACACCAAAAACTTGGCATGCTCTACCGACATAACCGATTCCTCACTACATCTACTAAGCTCACTCTCTCTACTACATTCCTCATTCCTTCCCTCCATTATGGTGCCCCTCTCCTAACAAACCTACATTCATCTCTCAAGACAAAACTCTCCTCTTGTTATAACAAAATTGCCAAATTTGTCACTAGCCACAAATCTTCAACCCATCACTGTGCATCTCTCCACAAACTAAACTGGCTCGAACTTCCCAACTATCTCACCTATCCTCAGCTTACTTATGCACACAAACTCATTTTTCACCCCTCCCTCTGTCCTTCCCTTTCCTCTTCCTTTAAAATGTACCACCCAGAAAGACTCCTAAGATCTAACAACCAAAACCTAATAGAACTATACAGACCCATTTGCCCCCCAGGTCAAAACCTCCTGTCCTTTGTATTAGCACACTTATGAAACTCCCTCCCTTCCTCCATCCATACTACTGCCAACCTCCCTTCCTTTAAAAAATCACTTCACTCACATCTAACATTCAAGTGGAGAATGCTCCTGCTCCCACCCCACATAGCCTATTCTCCACATCCTATAAGCAACTATCTCATATATCCCAGACACTAACTTCATATTTGCATCTTCTCCACTTCCTATAGGCAACTATCTCATATATCCCAGACACTAACTTCATATTTGCATCTAGCAAATGCTAAGCCAATTTAAATAACTTCTTAAATTCTCAAATTATACTATTCCATTTCAATAAACTTTATATTTACTAATGCAATGTTTTGTCTTCTACTAAATGTAACCTAAAAATGTAATTGTAACTGCTGAAACTTTGTTGTGTCTTGTAACCAAACATTTAATTTGTAAACTGCTGTAATCTTTGTTTTGTCATGAAGATTTTCTTCCCATGACTCCATTGAAAACAGGTTTTCATTGGCCCAATGGACTATCCTGGTTAACCAACTGCAAATAAAATAATAAAAATAATTTTAGGTTACACTGTTTTAATACTTTGCACATAAATGTCAGAGTATGACATATAACAAATGTGGCAGAAAAAAACCCTGTGAAAAAAGATGTTTTTTTTCAACCCTTTGTGATTTTAGTTTGATCATTTGTGGTTTGGTTTTATGACATTTTAGCTTTGTTTTCATATCTACCATCAATGACAACTTTAACAATTGCATGATTTCAGACCTACAGCAAGCCTTTCAAATGTGCGTGTAATTTCCCTCATTCTGCACACACCCAGTCCTGCTTCATGTGTCAGTTCTGATTCTGCCCACAGCCTTCCTCTTATCTGGTCATTCTTAATACCACAGGCAATACATTACATTTTCAGGGAAATGGACAATTATATTGATTTTCAGTCCTTTGCTCTTTCTTCATTTCAGTCACATATCGTGAGTTTCTTCAGCCTATTGATTCCTTTCAAAAATAACGTGCCTTCAAATTGCAAGATTTTTCTTCAGTTTGCTACATACTCATCTCATTACTGTTGACTTATCTTTCTCCTTGTTTTGAAGTTAAGTGTATTACATATCTTTAAAGTGTTCTCATCCATCATAGTAATGCTCTACACTGCACATTTCCTGGCTATTCTGTAACTCCATGCATGGCTCAGACTTCTGGATTCGAAGCTCCCAGTTTTCAGGCAAGTTATGCTGCAGCTTAAGAGATGCTGGAAGCTACAGTGGAGTTTTTCTGAAAAAACATGACTTGTTATAATGTAAATTATTGAGGTTTGTGGTTCAGCTTTTTTCCTTAAAAAAATCAAAAATATGTTTACATAGTGAGAACAAGATATGAAATTTGAATGTGTAAGGGCATAAGACTTTATGCAAAAATTCAGCAGGTATTTTCAGAACTGTGGATATCACATGGCAATTTGAGGCCTTTTTATCAGTCATGGGAAGAGTAGTGAGTCACATTTAAAGTAAAATATAAAGAAAATTATTTGTGAGTGGAGAAAGAGATGTGAAGGTTAAGAAAGGATCAATATGACTCTTCATAAATGATTTTCATACGTTTTTGAGGCAGAATAAAATGCAGTTGTGTTAGAGGACTTTAGTAATAATTGTTTAATAGTTGTTTGTCATTGACCCACTGAATAATGGCATGGAAATCAGCCTTAAGTTCAAGTGCAAGAGATGAGACAGAATAGTTGGAGTAGAAAAGGACCACATCATCAGCATAAAGTAGGGGAGAAAGATAGGGGTACATCAAAAGGAAGTTTGTTAATGTAGATAGAAAAGGAGGGGTGCTCAAATAGATCCTAGATGAACACCTTCCTGCAGAGGGAGTGATGTAGAGGTTGATGAGTTGAAATTAACTAAGAAGTGGCAATTAGAGAGGTAGCTTATGAACCAAGCCTCGGTGTCAACATTAATTCCAATTACAGTGAGATGATATAAGAGAACTGAGCAATTAACCAGATCACAGGCTCTGATGAGGTCAATAAAAATCATTCCAGTAATTAGGCCTTTGTCCATTCCAAGAAGAATATTGTCCCTGAGTGTCCAGATAGTTATGGATGTATTGCAACTAGACCAAATGCAATGCTGCTTTTGAGAAAAAAAGGTGGTATGGGTTGTTGCATTGAATGACTTGCAAATAAAATAATTTTTCCAGAATATTGCCTAGGACAGGGAGAATAGAATGTTGGAAATAGATAGAGCTGAAAAGGTGAGTAAGACAAGCAAAATTTAATATGTTTGTTTGTTTTATTTAATTAGTGTTTGTTCACTGGGTAAGTGGTTTGGTCTATTGACCATTTTCAGCTACTTTCAGCTAGGCCCTAAGCTCAGAGAGATGAAAGTGCATCATATTCTTAATAATTAAAATGTTATATATAGAATGAGCACACAGCAAATTCAGAACAATGATAACAGTCACCCCCGGATTTAATAAACTCCATGTAGGAATAGTGTAATTCCTACACAGAGTGTATGGTGGCCATGTCCACAGTTCCCCCTCAGCAGCACGCCTTGCATATTAATGAAGGCAAGCTACTGAGGGAGAGCCATGTACATGGTTACTGAATCAGTGCTAGGGTCTGTGTTACAGTGCCCGCAGATGTGTAACACACCCCCTGCACTGTTTTAGTGCCGTACAGCACTAAAACATGAAAGAAAGTGTCCTTGGACACTTATTTATATATTTATTTATGTACTTTACACAAGGGGGGGTATTACAGTGTCTGTAACATACCCCCTGTACTGTCAGAGTGCCGTATGGCACAGAAATTAAATGTCCCAATGTGATTTTTCCTGTTATGTTTATTTTTTGTTTTTTTTCTTTTTTTCAAGTTTAAGCATAGCTGAGCACATTTGTAAAGTGCGTTGGTCAGCACTGCTTAAACCTAATGAAAAGCTATATAGAAATGCATAGCTGAAATCTCATAGGTGAGTTAGCTGAATGGTTAGAGTCATGGCTTTATGTGCAGTAAGTCCTTGGTTTGAATACCAAGATAGGCCTTTCAGCTTTTACATTGGAAAGCATTTCTATTTCTATTTCTATTTTGTTTTATTGCCCTAGTAATTGATATTTGTCAACTAGGTTAGTGCAGATGGTCCAGAATCAAATGTGTCAGTGAAGATATGAGGTGAAAAGCTTCAGTTAAACACAACTGTCCAGTACAGTTCAGTCACACACCAAGGTACTGTAATTAAAGTGAAATGCAAACACTTAATAATAAAGTATCAATAATGAGTAATTAATGACAATATATATTTATGTTATCATATAGAACTCTTGTTTGCACCTACCTAAATCTTCCTAAGCACTGCTAAGCTAAGCTAAGCAGTGCTTAAACAGGACCTGTCTGAGTGATACTTAGCAAGGCTTAGCTCCGCTTAGCCAGTTTGAGCATTGCTAAGCAGTCCCATTCTAAGAAGTCCTCAGCTGAACTAAGCAGATTTGTGCACTACTAAGCACTGCTAAGCATTTGCCACTTTAAGCACAGTTCAACTCAGCTTAGCAGGTTTTCGCACTGCTGAGCTTTGCTTAGCATTTTTAAAAATGGTCCAGTAGTGGCAAAGGACAAGAAAATAGCCTTATGTAAGCTACACAGGTGGGAAAACAGACAGAACCTGTTGGTGTTTGACCCATACAGGAACTATGGGAAGAGCTGGAGAGGGAGAGCACTTTTTGACACAGTGCTGGGGAATGCTGGAGTCCAGGGTCATGGCTGGGCTTCTTGTTCAACACATGATGACAGACTGTTGCAGGAGCAGTACTAGGGCTCTGAATACAAGTCTGAGGCCTGGGACCATCTGGCACATGACCTCACCAATGCCACTAGAATCCCCCACACTGGTGAGCAGATGCATCATCATTATGACTACCTAAAGCAGAGGAAGGGGGCACTCTTGGACCAATGGATACAAGATGCTCAGGATGGGAATGTCCCAGTAGTTTTGTAAGTATATGAACCATTGCTTTATCAAATTTTATAAATATGTGTTAAACAGGTATGCATAATGATGTGTTTCCCTTCCCACAGATGCAGAAGAGAGGACTCACAAAGTAGAGACCCACACAGGGCACCTAGTGAGGATGCATCGACAGTGTAGTGTGTACAGATTTATCTTGCAATATATACTACAATAAATAAGAAAGAGTACATTATTTACTGCCAGTAGGTAAAGTGTGTTCTGACTGTACTGCAATAAATGTGTTCTTAGACCCACATTGATATAAGTGAGTAATGCCAGGTACTGTGCAAAACAGATGAATATATCAAACAAGCTATTGTTGATGAAAGAAAGCTAATACTGTAGTAATACTGTGTAGGAATGACATAAGTATATACTATATTAATACCCAGGATCTTGTAATAAAGTACACTGTGACTGAAACTGTGATGGTAATAAATTACATTCATTCATCATCTACAGGAAAGGCAATACAACTGCAGTCAGAATTTTGAATGTAATAAACCACTGTGTCATACCACCCTCAATAAAGTTATTCCAGCAACTGTTGTGTTTATTTTGATTTGTTGTTGAAGAAATACAATTGTACAGGTGCTCCACAGGAAATATGGCTATGGTAACATGAATTGAGTGAAGTTTGGCTGATAAAGAACTGTTATGCTAAAGTGTAGATTTGGAGCTATAAAACAAGATACAATGCAATTTAATATATGTTCTGCACTAAGATCTGAACCTTGAATAGTAATGTGTAATGTATTACGGTGTGTTCCCTTTAGGATTGTCTCGTGTTATCCTTTGCAATTCAGCTATACATATTCCTGAATATAGGTACATTGATGCAGGCAAGTATGAGACTGTAATACGTGGAGACTGCAAATATATGATGTGCAACTGTATATGGGTGAGGTATGCAACCCAGCACCATGCTATGGTCTGTACAGATTATACATATTCAAATCCATTGGGGTTAAATGTGTACATCTGTATTCAAAGTATTAATACACAGTTTACCAAATATCTCTGTCATGTATGAATCTCATACATGTATGTTCAACTGTCACTGCAGGCATCTGCTACACTCAGCTTATATTACCAGGTCAGACTTTGTATCCAAATGACTTTTAGGCACAAATCAGTCAAGCAGCCAACAACAGTGGCCCAGTAGCTCAGTGCCATAAGAAATAAATATGTTGTTCATAGTTTGAATCCTGGGACTGGTACTAAGATGTATTTATAGTTACAGACAAGTAGTCCTGGCTATTTTCAGAAACAGTCATTTAGTGTTAACATATATTTTCTTCACAGGTTTACAGGTAAAGACATGCTTGTATTAGTTGTATGAAGGGTATAGTAATAAACTGTGTACAGATGTACTTGTGTATGCCTAGTGTGTCTGTGAATGTATGCTGATAGTCAGGTATATACACCATGCACTCTTCAATTTACATGTCTATCAAGTGTCATGCTGTCACTGTTGCTAATGAACTTGGACACAGATATAAATCCAGTTGAAGTAGGCCAGTTGCTCACTCACACAGCATCAGTGCAGGGTACACATTGTTAGTCATATAGATAGCCCTGACATGTATGAGTCCCCTGTAGTTATGTACCTATAGTTCTCACAGCTTGGCCCATACCATTCCAGGTTGACAGCTTAATATATATGTATGTGCCACAGAAGCTATAGGGCACAGGTAGATGTAAACTAAGGGCAGACTTGTACAGTATTGAGCAGTACTGTTGTGAAAAATATAGCCTATACAGTTGTTAATGGAATGTTTTTCTCTCTCCCTACCCCTTATCTGCATCATTAATTATTATTCATATACTATGGGTATGTTGTTCTCAAAACCTAATGTTGGGACTTGTGTTGTATTATTGGTCATATATTTCAATGGTTGCAATACATTGTTGAAATTCCACTGTTGTTGGCCTGTTGCTGCAACTGTTACTGGCATGCTGTTACAGTAATGACTGCATCCCATTTATGCATGTGTTCCGTTTGCTATGCAACTCTATTCAGTTCTATTGTTCTTGGTTAATTAGAATACCAATGCATGCTGTCATAACTAATGTTGAAATGTTTTGTTCATGACTAACCAATACACTTTGACAAACCTCAACACCATAGTATGCGTGTGTAGGTCGATCTCATCGGATCCACCTGTCCCTCATCATCTGGCCATAGCACTGGGTCCCAGTGCATCTGAGAGCTAACCTCAAGCTGCCTCCTCCACAGGTCCTGCACCATCCTTGGGTAGAACTGCCTCAGGGGACAGGGCCCACCCCCACCAGGCATGGGCACAGAGGGGACCCTGTCACCTGACACCAGTTCTGAGGTATGGTGCGCAGGGTCATCCAGTGGGATCTGGATGACCACCTGTACCAGATAGAGGCAGAGTGGTGCACCTCAAGGGGGCAGGCTGGCCCCAGTGCACAGCCCCCAACAAAGCCACCTTCAAGGCCATGAAGGTACAGTGGTGACAGCCCATGTGTGGGGACCTCAGTCCCACTGTTTCCATCTGGGGGCAGGGGGCACTTGGTCCTCTGATTCCCAACCACTCTCCCCATCCAAGATGTTTACACCCCTTATGTGTCATACACTGCCCCTGTCCACTGTCTTGTCTGTCTTGCCTGTCTGCAAATGCAACCTCTCCTACCCAACTTACCTCATCAAATGTACCCATAACCCTTTCTCAACATCCCACCCTCACCTTAAAAACAAAAAGGGCAACTGTCCCGGAAACAAATTTCGTCCTATACAGAGCTCTCCATTTCACACCCACATACACTGATATTAATCAATTTTCCCATGAGTTAATCGACAAATGTATGTTGCCCACACCTCTCCATGTGGGGCATGAGGCTCTAAATTCCAAATTGTCCACATCATGCACAGCTGTTGCTGCACAAGAAACGGAGAGCTATTGTCCTTTCCTACACCCATCCTGCACATCTCTAGCTGCCTTTCATAATGTCTTTCCCCCTGCTTGCCCCTATTTCACCACTTTCCAATCACCCCTTTTTTCTTTTTTGGAAATAGCACGGGTTTAAGCGGGGATAAGTGATGCTAAGCAAAGCTAAGCGGATCACGGCGCATCATGCAAATCCACTTAAAACAGCTTAAAACTGCTTTAATCACTCTATCTGATTCAGACAGTGTTCTGCCCAGCAACAAAAGAAACAGCCTGGGCAAGTCATGAACAGAGGACTCTGTGCACTAAAGTTAGAGCAACTAACCACCACACCAAATTAGCTCTGCAGAAGCTAGCACTGTTTTTGTAAATATATCATGCAGTACAGTCATGTAACACTAAGGAAAAAAAGACACCACTGACAAGTATTGAACCCTGGATCCTGTGCACTAAAATTAGAAAAATACACTACTAGACCAAATCAGCTATGGGGAAATTGTACTGCTTTTGTAAAAATATCATGCAGTAAAGGCATGTAACATTAGGGAAAAAAAGACACCACTGCCAGTTATTGAACCCAGGACCTTCTGAACCACAGTCAGAGAAGCACACCAGTACATCAACTCAGCTCTGGGGAATTAATGTATTTTGTCTAAATATATCATGCAGTGCAGTGATGTAACATTAGGGAAACCACTGCCAAGTATTGTACCCTGGACATTGGCAACTACAGCATAGTGCATTACAACAGTAGGCCAACTGAGGTCTGGAGAACAAGCAGTGTTTTTACAAACATATCCTGATTGCCAGTGACACACTACTCATATATATACTGGGAAAAACCACAGTGCACTTGGGCCTCTGACGCAGACAACAAACCAGTACACAAACAAATACATGCTGCTTGATGTATGGGAGGCCTACAATATCATATAGAGCTGACAACTGCACAGACTGTTGATAAATGAAAACAGTTGTGCCCCCTACTTATGTCAGGGTTTTCATAAAACCTATTCTGTGTGCTGACATACTGGCAATGCAGTGCAGATTGGGGTTACAAAGCATGACAGCTCAGTGTCACACGTCATACCCATCTGAACACACATGTCTATGCAAATCACCTTTAACATACTGTATGCATGCACATATGTCTTACAAATACACCTGCCATAATATAATATATTATTAGTAATATATCATATACTATATATTATCATAATATAATATAAAAACACAAATCCACGGAGTCCAAGGTAAAAATCACAAAATAAGGCACAAGGTACAGTTCCAAAATAAGGCCACAACAACAGTTCCAGGAAAGGCTGTATGAGTGCTTTCGTTCCTTTATTCACAATAAAACACGGAACTTCATCAGATGCAATTAGTTACATCATTTCCCCTTCATTAAATACTGTTTTTACAAATCATGTGACTTCTCATCCATTAAAAAACAATTTTATAATTCCTTCCTAAGAACTTCATGTTTATTTAATCCTATAACCTCGCTACTTCACATTTAATAAAATATATACATAATATACACATAAAAAACCTAAACATAAAACATCTTAAACAATTTAATACAATATTATATAAATATTATATAAATCCATTATACCCTCACTCCTGGTAATTTTAAAAATAATTACTTTATTTTAATTATTTTATTTTAAATCTTATCCACCCTCATATTTAATACACTACTAATAGAAATCCTATCATTTAAACCAGGTTCTTTTGTAAAGTTTAATAGAACTTGCCAATAAGTATCCCTGTATACTAGGAAATTAGACCAGTTACCCCTCTCTTTACCTTTTCCAAAACACAAAATCTATTTTTTTTTAAATCATTGCACACAGAAGAATGTCTAAACAAAGCATTGATATCATCACATCTACGAATGGTGTAATTATGTTGGTAGAGTCGTTTCCTCAACTCATTCTCAGTTTTTCCTATTTAGTAGGTGTTACATGTTTGGCATGGGGCAGCATAAACCACTCCCTTTGTCTTACAATTGTAATTCCCTTTAACCGGGATAACCCTTTTGTAACCTTCTATCACTACATTCTTGGTCTCATAAATGAACCTACATTCTTTACATGCCCTACATTTGGTCATCTTCCCCAAAATTAATCCTTCACAATTTTCTTTCTTCTTTTCAGACAAGGATTTTAAGTTGTGCCCTTTTCTATATACTATCTTAGGCTGTACCCCCACTTTATCAAGCCCAAATGCTCCAAAAACATCTGTCCAGTTTTTTTTTCCATTATCTTTTTAATCTCTGGTGAGTATTCATTAAAAGTCATGACACAACAAAATGAGTCTACCCTACTTTCTTGACTCCCCACCACTACTTCAGGATTTTTCAACAACAGTGGATAGCTGGTCCTCCTCCTACTAGTAACATAGTGTTGCTGACTCTCTACTAATGTTTCCGGGTATCCTCTCTCATTTCAAATTTTTTTCAATATATCTAATTCTTGTGAGAATTTTTTATTTTCCGTGGTCGGTCTAGAAACCCTAATCATCTGACTTTTAATAAGGTTCCTTTTCTGCCAAAATGGGTGATCACTAAAAATGTAACAGGCTGTTACTCCAAACATCCCTCAGGGCTGATCTTGTACAAATGCACATCTAAATAGTTGACTATCTCTGTACCTATTGTGCTAGTAAACTTTAAAAAAAAATACCAGAATATCATCTAAAAATATATAATACTTGTAGATCTTATTTTTAAATTCTGAATCTAGTACAAATTTAGTTTCCCAGTACCAGAGTACGATGTTTGTGAAAACCGGTGCCACTATTGCCCCCATCGCTACCCCCATGGGATTGTTTAAAATATTCCCCTTGAAACCATACAAAATTGTTACCAAGTACCAATTCCATCAGTGTAGTCAACACAAAAATTGAATCACCAGACAATTTTGTACCCTCTCTTAGTGCTTTCTGAAACATTTCCATGCCTTCATTGTGGGGCATACTTAAGTACAAGTCCTTAACATCAATGTTCCTTAAATTCTGAAACTGACAAACTTTTTAAAAGGTGCCACGAATCCTTGAGCGCATGCTCCTTCCCCTCAAAGAAATTTTTTAGATGAAAGTCAACCATTTTTGCTAGGGGTTCAGTCTTACTTCCTCTCCCTGCCACAATTGGTCTCATTGGTGGGTCAACCAAAGATTTTGGATTTTCGGAATCCCAAAAAAGCAAGGGACCCTCAGATATTTGACTCTCAAAAAATTAATTTCTTCATCACAGAAACTGCACTCCTGGAATAGCTCTTCCAAAATCAAAATCTTTTATTAAAAATATTGATTTTGTTTAAAGAGGTAGGACTAAAACATTCACCATCATTCAAATATCTTAGCATCCTACTAGTGTAATCATGCTTCCCCATAATCACCACTCCTCCCCATTTGTCAGGTTTTATGATACGGATGCATTGGTTGTCCATCAATTCTTTTAATACGCGATTTTCCTCATTAGTCAGATTATCACAAACCTTTCCTTTCTTTTTACTAAATAAATTCCTAATTTCAATTTATATCAGTTTTTCAAACATTGCCACTGGGGGGAGTACTGGGGGATTATAGGTGCTCTTCTTGCTAAGTATATTTTTATTTTTATTCTTAGATTCCTTTCCTTTTTTATTTTTTTTCATCACCAGGTTCAAATTAACTGTCCTGGCAAACAGTTTTAGATCAAATATAGTGTCAGCTCCATAATGTCGCCCTTTGGGAACAAAGGTAAATCCCTTTGATAGCAACTCACCATGAAAGACTTCTAATGTTTCATCAGTGTAATTAAAAATCTTTAACCCCTTATATTCACTAACTGAAACATTCGGTTCAATAATTTCAGGTAAATCAAAGCTCATTCCAGCTTCTTCACTGTCATTATTTTCAGAGATAGCCAAGTTAACTTCCATTAATTCAATAAAATTAACATCAACATTTCCATTATAACATATTTCTTACATGTCCCCCCTACAAACAGTGTGTATCACATTGTTATCTTGAGATACTTCCTCGTAAATTTTTCCACCAACCAATATTGCGTCTTTCACTAAATTTAACTGAAAGTTAGTATAATTATCAATAGAGCATACATCATTATTGCTCCCAATATGACCACTTACCACTGGTGGCATTGTATCAAAGTTAGTGTAATTATCAACTGAGCATACATCATTGTTTGTCTCAGTATGGACACTTACTGCTAGTGGTATCATGGAGAACCACCTATCCACCTCCCTCAGCCCCCCTGTTGACCTCAATACCCCCCGCAGTTCTGTCCATTGCCTCTCAGGGCCATTGTCCATTTTTGTTTTTTAATCTCGCTGACCATCTCGGATTTTGCCAAACATCCTGTCCCATATCATTACTGGGGTCTCTAAACACCTCTCTCTGTTCATCCTCTCCATCAAACACCATTTCGGTCACCAATTCTTCCGACCCCGCAAAGGAAACTCTGGATTGTACCTTAGAGCTTGGAATAGAATACACCCTCTTTTGAGCATAATCCTCCTCGTCTCTCCTCATCTACTTGTTTTTTCTTGTTTTAATTATGTTTTCATGTTGTTCCACACATATAAAAATGCTACAGTACAAACCTTCGTTCATACCAAACACTTTGTGCTCCAAAATCTCTCCCTGTAAACAAATGATTTCTTCCTTAAGTGTCATCAGCTGCCGTTGATTATCATGAATCAGGAGACACATATACTCCATCCCTGTATGGTCAAACAGCTCTAGCAGTTCTTAATGTAAAACAGAACCGCTCGCTAGGTTGTTCATAAAATTCCATATGCGTAGCCCCATAGGTACCCATCGTACCTTAATACAATCTTCAAAGAATGCAATGTCCAACTGTAAACCCCTAAATTTCTTCAAGGTTTTCTCCAGCTGGTAAATTTTTTGTTTCAAGGCCACAACCGGTTCGTTATCATTAGCCACTCCCCCATGGGAGCTACTTAATGTTCTCGGCTCTCTGTTTAACCAGCACAAATAAATCACCATCGTTCATTGGAGGAGACACTAAGGAAGTATTTTGTCAGTCTGATCCCTCCTACTCTTCTCATCACCACCAATGTTCATCGCTCCTTCCAACAACGCCCTCGAATAGGGCATCTCTTTTTCATTAGTTCTGTTAATCACTGAGCTAGAGACTCCACTCGTACCAGGTAAATTGTCTTTTACATGTGTCAAGTCCTTCATGTTGTTACACACCAAGTCCACCTTAGCATTTGTTTGATTTATTAACTCCAACAATTGAGTTAGAGTCACCATATCTTCATTCTGCAAGCTTCCCATATTTAAAACTCGGTCACAACCCAAACTCTACCGAGTAGCAGTAGAAAAACAAGTAGCGAGGTCTAAGCAGTTAAAATTTCCCAGTTCTAACACAATACGTATTCGCAAATTATGTATATATTTTATTAAATGTGAAGTAGCAAGGTTATAGGATTAATTAACATGAAGTTCTTAGGAAGGAATTATAAAATTGTTTTTTAATGAATGAGAAGTTACATGATTTGTAAAGACAGTATTTAATGAAGGGGAAATTATGTAGCTAATTGTATCTGATGATGTTCTGTGTTTTATTGTGAATAAAGGAACGAAAGCACTCATACAGCCTTTCCTGGAACTGTTGTTGTGGTCTTATTTTGGAACTGTACCTTGTACCTTATTTTGTGATAATATAATATAATATAATATATTATGATATATATATATATATATATATATATATATATATATATATATATATATATATATATATTATTATTAATATATATATATATATATATATATATATATATATATATATATATAATATATTATTAATATATTATATATAATCTATCTGTTACATTCCTAGCATATGTCACATCTGGACACCCACAGTCCTGGCCCACAGTCCAGTCTGTGGCACAAGAACTACATGCATGTCAATATAACATAGGAATAACTGAGCCATGCAATGTCCATGAAAACTGGTTGCTTCCACTGCAGTCACTGCCACCCACGGTAGCATGTTAAAGGCCTGCAGGGTGGGACACATTTCACAATTATGAATATGTATTCTAAATATCACCTAACACTCACTGGATGGCACTATTATGTAACATATGTACCAGAGGCACATGCTTCACCTGGACTGTTATGGGTACCCTCAACCAGGCCATGCTGTGACACAACAGCTGGCACTTCTCCCTCACTGATAGTAAGAGCTTGATGTGCCCCTATGTGTTCACAATCCCTAGTCTGACTCCTGGCTAGAATGCAGCAGCTGCAACCTGCTACACATGCAGCAGTATGTCCAGCTACCTGCTACAGACCTTACATACATCCCAAACACCTGGAACAGAGTATCCACATGACACCCATACATCAAGAGTTGGGGGGGTGCTCACATGAAAGGGACATGTGTCACAGTCTCCCCCTACAAACATACACAGCTGATAGAACCACAACTGTAGTAGCATGCACATTCAGATAAAAAGGATGTATGACACTCACATCTGATTGTCTCCTTAGTGACTCCAACACACATCGTTCAACAGTACACTGCTACAGAATCTGAAAGTATGTTGACAATGGCCAGACACAGCATGCAGAAGTGTGGACATAACACATCAATCCAAACAGTGGACAGTATTTCCAGCTACTCTCTGTGATGCTGTGGTTCCCACACCTCGAGAATGTCCTCCTTACAGGCCAGGAAAAGGGGCAAGGCCTACATGAAGGCCTTAATTGTAGCACTGTGTTGCCATGCCATTGGCCAATGGAAAGGCAACCCAGCTGTTCTGAATGCAATTAGCAAGTGGGAGTCATGAACTGGTGCACAGGCAATCACCTGTTCATAAGCATTACCTACAAAAGTCAAGCTGCTGCCTATGGTAAACAGGTCTGACACTTTATTTATGAAGACTGACTGCGATTCTCTAGGATACTACAACTGGATTACTTCTCTCAAAGGAGTACAGCAATATACCAGGTATGTCATTGAATGAAGCATGTAATGGAATGCAGATGGGGGGATGCAGTCATGGGAAATAAGAAGTAGGTCTCAACAACATTGTCTGGACTGACATGTTGCTGTTAGTCTGCTGTCCAGACCTATGGCCATCCCTTACGGCTCTGTCTGCAGTGACATAGATCACAGCACTGGCCCCTGAATCACCCCAGCAATGGTCAGCTCACATATGACTGCTACTTTTATTGTCTGTTGTACAATACTGATTGTAAGTATTGGTGGATACAGCAGGCATATGACATCATGTACTGTCAGTCAGCCCCTCTCAGTCTGTGAATGTCATACAGGGCTACGTCAAAGACTGGCCAGGTGTCCCTGACCATTCATGATGTACTCTGGCTAGGTTACTATGTACTCCACACCTGTATCTGATTGCTTAACACCTATGGCTAGCATACCTGGTGACCCCCTGCAGCACAGCAGCAGGTTATAGGTACAAGTAGTGGGGGGACACTGGCTCTGGCTCAGCAGCAATGCATACATATTGACATAGAATGTAAGGGAATGCATACAGAACCATATATTCATGTACTATTACTGTGTCCCCATGGGTCTGCCATGTCACAGACACATTCCACAAACTCTGGGGACAACCATCACGTATTGTCCAACTGTTGTCCGGAAATATGCATTTGTCTGGCATGGGGGTCTACATATATCAGGCACATGTACACATTCTGCAAACATCTGTGTATTGCAGATGTCAGACAGCTATGAGGAGGACACCCTACACCACATAGGCACTGCTCTCAGTTATTCTGTAGCACAGATGTTGCTGGAATGTCTATATGTACTTGTAGTACCACTCACCTATTTCTCGGATGTAGGCTGGATGACATGGTACAGTAACATTGCCCATACAGGACACCCAGCAGCCGATGACAGTGATGGATGTGGACACAAAACAACACAGTCTATCACAGAACTCAGGCCATATCTGGTAGTCCTGGTACCATATGAGGTTGCTAGGCTGTGGGTCCTGTGCAGCCATAAGCCTAGGCCAGATGTTAGCCTTAGCCCATGTGTATGCAAGGCAGCACCTGATGCCCCCATCCAACAGGGACACAGGTGGTATCCTGCAGGTGTATGTGCAGTTAACCATCCAGTTATCCAGGCTACACCTGCAAAGGTATAAATAGCCACCCTGCCTGATGTAGACAGGGTGCTCATTCCACCACAGCCTGATTGTGTGGGGCACACATCTAAGCTGGAAACAAGCCCACTTCATGCCACACACCAGGATGAGTGTGTGTGTGTGTGTGTGTGTGTGTGTGTGTGTGTGTGTGTGTGTGTGTGTGTGTGTGTGTGTGTGTGTGTGTGTGTGTGTGTGTGTGTGTGTGTGTGTGTGTGTGTGTGTGTGTGTGTGTGTGTGTGTGTGTGTGTGTGTGTGTGTGTGTGTGTGTGTGTGTGTGTGTTTTAACAGAATAAAGTATGATTTGTAGCCAAGCAAATTCCAAAAAGTAACTTGAACGCAAATTTATTTGAATAAAAAAACGTTTTCGCTGCTAACAGGTTACAGCAGCTTCTTCAGAAGATCTTCTGAAGAAGCTGCTGTAACCTGTTAGAAGCAAAAACATTTTTTTATTCAAATAAATTTGCATTCAAGTTACTTTTTGGAATTTGCTTGGCTTCGATTCCTTGGTTGCAATACCGCTGATCTGTGGGTTTGTTTAGTTGGTTCTCTTTCATCAGTTGGTCTTACGAAGTATGATTTGTACTCATGCAGCAGTCCCAGCAATGTGGAGTCTGTGAGTGCCTTGCATGCCACACTGAGGTTACTCATGATGATTATGTATGAAACCGGGTAGAGGGTTGGCCTTATAGACTATCGGTGTGTGGTAGATGTTTGATGCCCTGGTATTCCCTGGTGGGAAACCTCTGTGATGTCCCCAGCTGCTGCATGTGTGGTGTGATGTTAATGACAAAAAGGGAATTATACACATTAATGGTCCTCATTAGGGGGTATGCGGGGATGTTTATACCCCATGTCGCCTGATGACATACCTTTATGTATGACATGGGCCATGTAGGAGGTTTATCTTACAATGGAAGTCACATTGTGTTGACATGTCATATTGCTAAAGACTTGTGTCCACAGCATCTTTACGACTCATTGCATGCCTAGGATGTTGTTCATACTCTGATAATATGTAGGGAAGTCACTTTTGCCCATAGGGGTTCACACTGCATGTCCTGGTATGTGGCTTGAGGCCATGTATCTGGCAATGGTCATGTATCTGTGTGAATCCCTCCTAGGCAGATGTACACATCACTAGGGACTCCAGTGATGGCACATAGCATGCAGTCATCTGCAGACATGGTCAGACATATGCTAATGGCTGTTACATGCACTTCAGATGTATACGTCACACATAACAGAGGTCCAAACACAGAACAACAGCTTACACACCTACTTATGGGTCAACTGCTTGCGGTGCATTTCTTTATGTGGAATTGTTGGGTCATGTCAGCAGACCACTGTGCTACCCCATGGTAACATATGGTGTGATGCATATTTGGGAGTGCTATATCCATAATGGCCACATGGGTTATACTGTCACACAGTTTGTCCAGGTCAAGGTGGGCATTTTGCATTGTCACCCCCTGTCCACGGCTTTGGTGATGGTGTCCTAGAGGTCACCTGACTGTAGCAGACATGAACCCTTCCTTGACAAAGCCTAAGTGTGTGTAATGGAGTATTGCCAGGTTGTACATGTCCTTGTTAATGAGGTTTACTTGAAACTGTGGTATGGCCTTGCAGAATAGCCTAGTTAGACTGCTGGGTCTATCATGTGACTGAATGGGTGATGCCCCACCTTAGTGTAAAGGAGTGGTCGTCCTTCAAATGGATGGGACAAAGGCAATACTCAGTCCTCCTTTCAATACGGTTCCTTGTGGTGTTGCAGTTTAGGCTTAGGGTCAAATGGGATGCATTGTGAAATGTGACTTGTTCCCCACATATAGGAGACAGTGGAGGTATTGTGCATATCTTGATATACTGACGTGGAACACAGGGGGTGAAGCTTACACCAACTCTGTCAGGCATCTAGTATGCTATACCAACAGCACTGATATAGCTGGTGTGCTTGTGCACCACAAGTGAGCAGCTGCTACCTGCGCTGTTTCAGACATATGTGCAGTAACAGAGATGACTGTCTGTAGTGGATGTAGACACTGTAAGCACTGTGTTTGCTGTACAGGTCTGCAGGACAGATCCAGTTCTCATGTACACACTAAGGAGACATTGCTCCAGAATGGGAACCTGCTCCTACTTTGTCTCGGACAACAGTATGTCATCCCTATTATGGACAGTATGTATTGAACATGTCCACCAGACTGGTGCATATCCTAACAGAGGATTATATAGGCCTGTCAGGTATAGCTGACTAAATGCATCTATACAAATGCACATATAGTGCTTGTGTGTATATTGGTGCCAGTCCTTAATGAGGGGTTGGGTATTGTGGGAGATGGTGACTGCAGATGTGACTGCATGATGGTTGCTTTGCCATGGAGGGTGACACTGTAGGGATGCTGCAGTGGTAACCCATGTTGTGTGATGTCAACTACAATACACCTTCACCTCATGTGGGTGTAGCCCCTGGCTGCACGAAGGTGTTTGTACATCCACTGTTGATAGCTTCCTGGCCATTTGTGTGCTGGCATGGGTATGTCTTACAATGTATGTTAAGGTTGTTCAACTGACCCAGGATCAGAGTACAGACCCAGCTCCTAATACAGTTGATGAGGTCCATGTAGGCAGAATGGGCTTCATGATCACACGTGCTGGCCAGTACTTAACTGTGATTTGCATAGGTTTGTGTTGGCAATGGTGAACTGCCTCTGCAGTGTCCCCTGTATATCTTACTACCTGTACAGTGCAGAGGTGTGTATGTGTCTCATATATATGGAAACCCCATGTCCCATGGCATTACTGGCTACACTTTGCCTTCTACATGTATGATAGGATGGTTGACCATGTAAGGCTTGGAGTGTTTTCTGCAGCTTTGAACCATGGTCTCTGTGAGTGCACAGATGTCTGCTGTTCCCAGGGTAGGACTGCTTGCAATGAGGGCAAAGTCATGTGTACACCTGTAGTATTTAGCAGCATGGCCTTCAATGGGTCCTGTACTGACACTTATATGATGGTAGCGATAACGTCACCAATGTTACTAACAGAGTCACTGTGGAGCTGGCAGGAACCACTGCCGGACACATGAAGACCAGTGAAGACAGATGGAGGCCATCTCTTTCAGAGCATCATGGTCTGTGCACCATATCATCCCAGACTCACAGTTACTGGAATCCCTGGAATATTACAGGATAAATGTACACATGTTAAGGGCAATCATTCCCTGATTGTATTGCAACATCTGTCTGGGTGATAGCATAATGCTGTGTGAGGCTAGGGAAATACCTGCCTGGGGCACATAACCAGGGTGCTCACTCATGTCTCAATGCATATAGTCCAGGGATGTACATTTCAGGTCAGGTCAGGCGCACCAACATGTACAGTGACAGACCCATGATAGTACCTGTTGGTGAGAGATAGCAGTGTGTATGCAATATGGCTGAGTCTGTCAAATGACACAAAAGTTACTGTGACCATCCACATACCCAGCCAGGTCAGAGGCACACCAGTGTGTCTCCATTGGAGTCCCCTATGTGTAAGATGTTTGACATGGGCTTACGCCTGCATGACTGTGGGACACAGGTTTGTGGCCATGTGTGGAATGTGCTGTGTATGGCTGTGGCATTCATGTTTGGCTTTGCCTCAGAGATCCCCTTTGTTTGTGGATGTGTATGTTGAGGATCACCACAGATGTTTGTGTGTGTTGTGTAGGTGTGAATGGTGTGTAAGGTGTACTGATTGTGTTGACAACCTGTTTGAGGACAGATATGCAGCCTTGACAGGCAGAGAACATGGACTGCAGGTTCCTACAGTCATTGCATCTCTCACACAGTGTGCTTGTTGGTGGTGTCTGTAGATGGCTTTCCATCCATGTATATGAGGCAGGTGCTACACAGTGCCAGGACACCAATATCAACCACACCAGCTGAGGAAACTGTAGAACATTGTCCAGCATATAGTCCAGATTCTGAGGGAGGAAGGCTAGGGAGACCCAAGGGGTGGGCCTGCAGACCAGTTGAGTACTACTACAGTAGAGGGCTGACACCAAAGCAGTCCATGTAGACAGCCTATGAATAAGCAGTGATAGGTGCAACAGCTACATGCAGTGCAATACCTCATAGCACATGCAGCAAGTAGCATGAAACATCAGGATCAGGGGCCAACACATGCTGTATTGCCAGTATGTTGCCAATACCCACAGACATAATGCATTGATAGATGGTGGGGGTATGATGTGAGGGTTAGTGGTGGATAGTTCTGGCAAAAGTGAATGTGCAGGGTCTGTACATAATGGTGATCAATGTATGCAGTCCTGTGATGTGTTCCCCTGTTTATGTCATTCAGGTGGGATTTACAGATGACACAACTCAGCCTTCTCAGAAGCTGGGACCACTGCAATAATCAATTCCCTGATACTCCTTCACTGGGTTGTCAAGGAGCTGCCATAACCAGCAACAATGGGCTGCCCTGTGAGCAGACCTGGTAGCAACAGTGAATAATGTGGGCCACTGGGACAGGAGCTATGGACAGGTCCAACACCATGCTACTGATCTCATACACCATGCATGGCAAAGGGATGCAAGTTGTGGCCAGGGACCATACTGGCACAGGGGGAGGGCCTGCTACACAACCACCACTCTTTGCCACAGAGGAGTTCCTGGTAAACCTAGTGTCAGCCACCAGCTCAGAGAAAACCATCAGCACATATTTCATTGAGGTGGGTGGCACATACTCCACAGCTGAGGACCATCCAGGTAAGTCTCCAGTGGTCATCATGTTAATACTGTAGCATTCATACTGGCAGCCCTGCATACCTGTATGCATATGTCAGATTACTCAGCAGTTGTGGTTGGGGTTTTGTAATGCACACATATGCACACATAATGTGAATGTCGGAAATTTGGGTAGCATCGCATCTTGTACTGTACATGTTGATACATGCACATATTATCCTTTTACCATTGCCATATGTGTGTGTGTGCTAACAATAGCTCTCACCCACAATTCTATAGGTACCTCTCATGTGGCTGGGGAACATCAGCCTGTAGCCAGCGCGAGTGTGGAACTGTCATGCTATGGCTTGCTTCTACCCTAGGCATGTTAAGGGCTGCCATTTTGCCAAGCACACAACTGTTAAGGGTACCCATATTGCAGTACATGCATGCTCACTTGTTGTGGGGTTCACTGCAGTGCATCACATTGATAATCACAGTAGTGTATTTCCAGGAGCTGTAACATATTAGTACTTAGTTTTGTATAGGTGTAGCCATTGTGCTATACAGGGGTGCATTACTATTGTGTAGACGGGTGCACTGTGTGTTAGGTGAAGGTCCATCACATACTCTGACTTGTCACATATCTGTATAGCACTAGCAACATTAACTGGACATAGCTGCACTGCATGTTGTTAAGGACTTGTCCAGAATGTGTCTGTTATGGTCTGACTGTGTGCTGTGCATTGCATCAGACAGTATGGTCTGTAAAATGCTTTTGTGGCACCTTGTGTGTGTGTGTGTGTGTGTGTGTGTGTGTGTGTGTGTGTGTGTGTGTGTGTGTGTGTGTGTGTGTGTGTGTGTGTGTGTGTGTGTGTGTGTGTGTGTGTGTGTGTGTGTGTGTGTGTGTTTATGGATCAGCAAACATTATGGTGCTGGAATTAATGCAATCATGTTGTCTTCCCTTCACAGGTGACCATGTGGGTTCGAGTGTGTCTCCCTCACAACCTGATGTCAGTGTCTCATCGGACTCTGATGATGATGATGGTGGCCATTGTGAGGCACAGGTGGGGTTGTTGGGGGTTGAATCTGTCCAACTGGTTGACATCCCACTTTCACCCCAATGTCCAAGCACACAGTTAGTCTGCCCACACATACCCAGTCCCTAGCAGCCACAGATATTGGGCAGTCAAAGGGTGGTGTCATCAAACAGGGTAGTGTGGTGACTATGGCATCAGTGACTGCAGACACTAGCCATAGCCAGAGAGCTGGTGAGGTCCCACACAGGCAGATTGAAAAGAGTGCTCAAAGGAGGACTGCTGTCCATCCAGCCTCTGTCAGAGGTGTTACAGCTCAACTCACTGATGCATGTTACAGTCAATCATGGAGGCACAGGCATGTGGTGAATGGCACACCAGAGGGATGCTCAGGTTCATGGATGCAACACTGCCTGGCATCATGACACCCTCCATGGCATTGGTGATGCCTTACATCATTTTGCTGATGTAGTCAATAGATGGTGAGGTGAGACATTGTCAGTCTGTAACCATGCAATGTCTGTGCTTGAGCATGTGGTGGGAGTAGGGCATCACATGGATGTAGGTCAGCAACAACATCAGCTGACAGCCTACCAGCCAGTGCCACTCCTGTCAGAAGTCAGTTCCCGTGTTCATGGCCAAAGACGGTGAACTGTACATTCTGCCATGTATGATCCACAGCTGTCAAATATACCACCATGTAGGGTTAGCACATGACTTGACTATGTGCATGCACACAAACACATCACTGTCACATGCAGATCACTGATAGATTCACACAGCTCACCTCCATCGCCCAGCTGACCAGTACCCTTCCAGATGCACACTCACATGATGTCAACTGTATGGCACAGCCTAGACATTTGCAACCACACACCTCACCCTGTGAGCATGATGATACCTGTGCCACATCCCTGTTATCTACACCATTGATGCAGGGACATGCTAATATGTGTCTGATGCACAAGGTGAATATAGTACAGGTAAGGGCAGTGTGTAGTATAATAGTGTTATGGCATATAAGGTGCTGTCTGCTGGCAATTATCATCCATACACATCAAAGTGTATGTACCTTTGTGCCATGATGCTTTATTGCTGTTAGTACTGCTGACTGACTGCTGTCTCACAGACCTTATTCTGTTACCATTCCAGGTGTCATTGTGTCTAAGTCGTGGTAGGCTGCTGCCAGTACAGGAGATGAGGACAGCAGAGTGGCAACACAGAGACCTTTTCATCATCAAGGTTCTGCTGTATGTGTTCATGTTTACCTAGGTGTATATGCATGGAACAGTGTGTGAGGAACAATGGTGGTAGGCAGTGTACCTTGCATGCATACCCCTTAATACAGCATGTTACTCTTGCTACATGTCACCTGGGGGCTCTGTAGGATCACAGGTTGATAGGTACAAAGGAGGTTACTACAGTAGTGGCCCTGAATCCCTTACAAGCCTATCCAGTACTGTATCCACATCAGAATCACCTATCAGCATCTGTTGCCCCTGTCATTGCTTGACACACTTTGGACCCCTGGGACAGATGTTTTTTGATATCCACTCAACCTTGATGCAGTTGATGAGGGTCTGCATGGTACTCTGTTTGACATTTTTGGGGAGTGCATTCCTGACACAGGGCAGCCACTGGGAGACAAGCCTGTCTCTCCAGCTGTTTATTTTACTGTGTCATATGTGATTCAAGCCTGTCATGCTGATAATGTGCACAGAGTTATACTGACATATATGGGACAGCTGTTGAAGGGCTGAGACAACATTGCCATCTAGACATGCCACAACCCACCTGTGGACAACCTGTCCAATACCAAGTGGGGCAGTTCTGATTCAAGGCTGTCTGCATGGCACAAGTGTTGAAGGCCATAGATAACCTTTGTGGGTGCTAACATAGCCTTACCATTTGGTGCAGATGTCTGCATAGGTGTATTCCAGACCAGCCGTGCTGCTAATGTCTTGTCCTGACTGAGGACTATACAGAGGTAATGTTCACCTTTTGTCTGGATGTAATCCCTTTACCTATGTGGTAAACCACGTATAAGCCTACAAGCCTTTTTTGACCACTGCTACTAATTCATGGATGACTGCAACAGTGTTATCAACCTGAGTAGTCAGGCTTCTCAACGCAGTTTGTGTATTTATGACATTGTCATTGATATGGGAAATAGTGGGTCCATGTCTTCACCATATGGTACAATGATACTGTTTTTGCATTCATCTGGAGGCCAGGACCTGGTAACCATTCCATACCCACTGTATGACCCCATTGCAGTGAGTTAACATCAGTTTGTGGGTCAATGCCAGACAGCACACTACTCACAGTTGCCACAGCTTTAGGAAATATCTACATATGTGGGAGGTGGCAGTTTGCATTCATGCCTTCATACATGTGGGTCATTGTGGGTGGAAGCTACTCACAGGGCATACACATGCCTACATATTGCACACACATAGGCAACACAGGGTAGGGTTCCCACCTTATCAAATGTGGAATGTAGGACATGTCTTGTGGTATTTTGACACTTGGCAGGACATACTATAACCCATGGCAAGTGCACCAGACAGGACTTCCCTTTGTTTGCCAATATGATTGCTTCTTTGCATCATATCACCATAGATTATTCTGTTTCTCATATCAGTAAGGTGCTTCTGATGTGAAGTAACTGCCTTATACAGGTAGTAAACAACCTTAGAAGATGTTTGTTGTCCTATACTATTGGGACCACTGTATTGTTTGTGTCATTGTCACACCTGGCTAAACATGGACTGCAACCTGCAGGGTGGCACAGGTGGTGACCATAACCCCCACCTCAACAAATGTCTTCAGAATGTCCTGCTGTTTTCCACATATTTTTTTATGTTTGGCATAACATTGTGGTTTTCTGGCAAAGTTGTGTGAATTCATTAAATACCGATGTTACACAATACTGACAGATATTTGCCAGTCAGACTTCATACCCTTCAGAAAATGCATGCAGATGCACAACCCATTATGCTATTTCCTGTCTATGTTTGTCAGAGCAATATTTAAAGACTGACCCTAATTTTTGGGCTTTGTCCCATTTTTATGTATGGCTTTCTCCAGATGTCTTTCTGCAAGGGGTTGAGATGTATGTTTGTGGCCATAACACAGGCACACTGCTGCAAGGGTATATACATATGTACTGACACTCACCCACTCATGATCTGCCCTTGTTGATAGCAGCTCCCCTACCTGTCTAGTTAAACATATGATAGCACAATATACATAGCACATGAACCACAAAGGTTATACAGTTTTGCAGTGTCTGCCACTACTACTCTGGAGTTAACAGGGTGGCACAGGCAAACAAAATGGTATAGGCATTGCACACACACAGGCAAGACAAACACCCTGCTACAGAGGATATGCATACACAGATACACACTTACAGAGTCACCTGTATTGAGATTACAACCCCTACCTATCTAGTTGTATGTAGTATAGTACTATGTCCTTAATGCATATACCATGGAGCTGATATGCTTGGGGCATACCTCTCAACCTGTTGGAACAATACATGTGGACAAAGCCTTCAATAATCTGGTGATACAGGGCCAAAAATAGGGACAGGTTTTACATATTGCTCTTGCAAACATAGATAACTGATAGAGGGACCAGTTTCTTATTACCATTACTTTTGTGAAGGGTATGAAGTCTGACACTCAGATGTCTGTCATGATTTTCTGATTTCAGCTCTTAATGCTTTGGCTATGATTGGCCAGTAAACCATATGTTTATGACACACAAACAACATATATGAGCCAATCATCTGGACATTCTGCAAAACTGTATACATTTGAGAGTTATGGCCTGTAGAGTGTGAAATGGTGCATCTAAGGTTGATGACATCAACAGGCCCTGTCAATTAATGCAATGGAGGTGTCAGGAAGGCGGACCAGTTCTCAATAGGGTATAACCAACCCCCACACACACACACACACACACACACACACACACACACACACACACACACACACACACACACACACACACACACACACACACACAAACACACACACAATGACAGAGGATATGCTTCACACCCACAGTTTTCAGTCTTGAGATTACAGCCCCTACCTATCTAGTTTACTGCACTATAGTGCTATGTATTTATCACATGTGCCATGGAGCTTATATGCCTGCAAACTGTCCAATGTGGTATCTAAGGTGGATGACATCAGCAGGCCCTTTCAATTAATGCAATAGGGTGTCAGGAGAGCAGAACAGACCTCATAATGGTATCTCTCTCTCACACACACACACACACACACACACACACACACACACACACACACACACACACACACACACACACACACACATACACACAGTTGCCAAGGCTGAGATTAGACTTCCTACCTATCTAGTTGTATGTACTATAGTGCTATGTACTTATTGCATGACCCACAGCACTTATATGTCTGAGGAGTATCCAATGGTGCTTCTAAGATGAATGACATCAGCAGGCCTTGTAACGTAGGGCAATGAGGGTTTTTTCCTGGGTGGAACAGGACTCAAAATGGTTTAAACTACAAACGCACACACAGTTGACAGTACTGAGATTAGAATTCTTACCTATCTAGTTGCATGTACTATAGTGCTAGATACTTATTGCATGCGTCATGGAGCTTATATGGCTGAAGAGTGTCCAACATTGCTTCTAAGGTGGATGACATGTACAGGCCCTGTACAGTAGTGCAATGGTGAGTTAAGGTGGAACAGGCCTTAAAAATGTATTGTCATTGCACACACAGACGCAGCAAATACAGACAGCTACAATGGGCTATCCATAAACACACACTGACTTGCTATTGTTGGGAATGAACCACTACCTATCTAACCATCTACACTACAGTACTACGTACTTATTGTGTGCGCCACAAGGCTTATTTATGCAAAGAGTGTCTGACACTACTGTTAGGGTGGATGACATCAGTAACTACTGAAAGGTGGGCCACTGTTGTAGATAACACTAGTATCAGGCCCATAAAATGGGTGACCATTACAAAGACATAGGCCTGTTGGGCATGTGTATTCTGCTGTAAATGTAATAGAGACAGAAACACACACACATACAAGGCAGGAGATGTGACATTACAATGCCTACCTCACTACTATTACACAATAGAGCTCACCTTCGTACTTGCACGTGCCACTGGTTACAACTGGTGTGCAAATGGCTGCAGCAGTACTTCACTGTATACCTTTTATGGTGTCTCTCTCTCTCTCTCTCTCTGTCCTTCTCTCTCTCTCTGCATTTCTCTCTCTCTCCCCCTGTGTCTGCCTGTCTATAAGTGTTATATTTGTATATATTACTTATAATTATGTATATATATCACACTCATCAGATGCAGATATATCTTATATGTGCCACATACAGATAGATGAGGATAATCCTGTTTGATGGGGGTGTTGAGAGACAGTTAAGGTGTATATAAGTGTATTTATGCAAAGGCATATATGAACAACACAGATCAATAGTCAGATGTGGGTTTAGACATGGGCTGTAATTCTCTAAGTGTAGGAGCATGCCCAGTATGACCTTCAACAGTAACAGTGGGACTCCAGTCCAGAGCTACCTGTACTTCAGTCCAGAATTTTGTGTGCCACAGCCGATTGGCTGATGAACCTGTGTAAACAGTCTAGCAGCTCAGTGATCTACTGGCTGAGGGATCTCCTGGCTGTGTGCTATCCTTATTAATTGAGTCATATCCTGGGGTGGGTACAGAGTGCATTGAACTGAGCAGAGTTTTCCATAATATTTGTGGTGTATTCTACATAGCACTGTGATTTCCTGGTATGTCAGTGACAGATCAGTATAGAGTAATGTGAAGGAGCACTGACAGACATTTGTTTACTGACTCCATACACTGCAGGGAACTATGTTACAGCAGAAACTGTTCTAGCATGCACATTCTACGTTTGTCTGGCCAGTTGTGCCACTTCCCCTTATTTGTATTTCTTTGTCCTTCTGAAGTCCAGTCACAGTCTTTGTCCACAGTTGCTGCTGTTATGTATTTGTAGTTATGGTGTGAGTGGGGTGGAAGTCATAACATTACACACAGGGGTTACAGACTTCACACCTCTGACTATCTGTTTAGCAGGTTGGCCAACATTGTGCCACATACATCCACTGTGGTCCTCAGAAGGTTTGTGTTGCACTGTTATTATAAGGCTACATGTTGGCCAGAGCTCTCAAACTCTTACAGATAGACATCTGGACAGGCCCATGTATAATAGTCAGAGGCCCAGACATGGGGGCAGGCACTTAATATTACTCTTCCAAATGTAGACAGTTGGTAGAAGAGTTTTGTAGTAGCTTGCATTTACATATGTGTATGACATCTGCATCTCAACTGTCTGTCATTGATGTTTTCACATCAACCTTTTTTGGTTTGCAAATAGTTTGCCAGGCAAATGCAATGTTATGACAAGTAGCACATATATATGAGACATACGTGTGAACATTCTGTGATACCCTGTCATTCCAGGGATATGGATGGTGCCCACTGATTGTTGTCAGTATTGACACAGAAACATGGCAGCCTTTATATCCTGATGCTAGACTGACCTGTCACAACCTGCTGTTCTAATAGGCACTGTGTAGATTACTCAGAGCTGTGTACTGTCCATATGTGTGGCCCCCTGTCCCTCCAGTTTCCAGTTTTCCTGCAGTAACAAATATTGACTTCTGGCCAGTGTGTACAGCTCCTACCATTGGTGTAGCTGACATGCAAAATAGTTGGTATGGCCTGACAACCACAATACTGTACTTAGACCACTAAGCCACAACAGCCACCAGTAAATGCTGTCTACTTCCTGACACTAATAACCACAAACATACATAGCACATTGACCCCTGAATATTGTAGAAATGGAACAAGTTATCAAGTTGATTGTGACAGCCCTGAGAATGTGTGGTCTGCTGCTATTACTATACAAACAAAAATGTTACTGTAGTTCTATCTGAACACGGGTGTGTTGGGGGATGGGGCATACCTCTCAACTGTACACATCATCACAGACTGTCCAGATGTTTGGCTCATATTTTGGGTCCACTTTTCATAAAACTGTGGTTGTGTGGCAAATAATAGTGAAATCATTTAAGACTGAAGTTAGAAAGTAATGACATACATTTGAGTTTCAGACTTCTTGCCCTTCAGAGAATTCATGCTACTGCAACACCTGTTATTCTATCAACTTTCTATGTTTGTAAGAGTAATATTTAAGACTTGTCCCTGTTTGTGGGCCTTTGCCCCACATTTCTTTATGGCTTTGTACAGATTTCTTGCTGTAAGAGGTTTAGAGCTATGTATTGGATTCCAACACTGACATCAATGTATTTGTCCTGTGACCCCCCACTGTTTGTAAGTCCCTCACATAGTGCAGTGGATTTTGCTGGCTTAGGGCCTACTGCATATTGTGGGGCAGCCAGTATTTGGGAGAGAGTTCCAGTTGTCCCACATAGCTGTCTATTGTCTGCTGCTATCCTGGCAACCCACTCCATTCCCATGCATACATGCAGAAATACCATACGTGTGCTACGACAGTCTACTATCCTATTCATTTATTGTTAAGAAGAGTGACTTACCTTGTGCCAGCAGCAGTTGTGAGGACAGTGCTTCAGGGCTGACTTTGTCAGATGCATGCAGTACACAGCCTTTAATCCTACCTATTACACATGGTAATGTATAGGTAGTGTGATGTGGCTGGCATCCATTTTACTGTGTTTGTTAGTCAGAGTGCGGTGTCAGTCCCTGCCCCTAAGGTGTCAATGTATGTGCTATGCATTGCCTCTTCACCAAGGCCATGGCATACTGGGCATGCCTACATCTGCCAACAGGGACAGGCTTAAGGGGTTTCTGCTCTGAGTCCT
The DNA here is from genome assembly GCF_019279795.1 of Protopterus annectens. Taxonomy (NCBI): domain Eukaryota; kingdom Metazoa; phylum Chordata; order Ceratodontiformes; family Protopteridae; genus Protopterus; species Protopterus annectens. Next base: position 1,815,411,193 of record NC_056735.1, read on the forward strand.
CCTGCGTCTGTGGGGACCTTAGCAATGATGGGGGCCTGTGTGTTCCTTCCCTGTGATTTTACTGTCACAGCTGTTTCCACATGAATATACTGTGAAGCATGGTAGATACTATGAACATGTGTGCATATGTGGCTGGAGAGTACTGCAAGGCTCCACCAGATATGTCAAGGCAGTGGAACCATGACTTGAGCAGCCCAAACACATGCTCTACAATGTTCCTAGTTTGTGTGTGTGCCTCATTATGGCATTCTTCAGTTGGTGTGTGTGCATTTCTTTTGGGTGTCTTCACCCATAGTTCCAGTGCGTAACCAGGCTCCCCCACTAAATGGCCATATGGGATTCCCCCTCTGGCAAATGCCTGGTACAACTGTGATGCATGCCAGATGTGGGGGTTGTGATAACTGTCAGGGCTGCCAGCAAACACATTGATGATAATGTCCTGGGCATTGAACATGACCTGGCAGTTGATGGAGTAATACCCCTTGTGGTTGACCTAGACTCTACCCTCCAAACCAGATGGTGCTTTGATGTGGACATGAGTGCAGTATATGGCACCCAGTACCTCAGGGTAGTGTGCTACAAGGTGGAAGAGATGCATATTGCTGGTCCTCTACTCAGGGCTGTTGGGGAAATAAATCTGCTCACTGGCATGTGTTAGCATGACATCCAGGAACTGGTGGAGTACCCTGGGTTTGGGTGCCTGTGAGATTCCCCATGATGTCCCCAGTAGGTCTTTGGAAAGTACCTGTAGCTAGTATTCTTAAGGCTACACATATCTTTGTTTCCACTGAGATGGGTTCCCCTCTGTTGGCTCTGGGTCTGAGGTGAGGCTGACAGAGCTCGGTGAGTTGCTGTGGTATGTTTCTGTCCAACCTGTAGTGCTCTACTATCTCCAGCTCATGTAGCTCTTGAAAGGTTACCTGGGCCTGAACACTCTTCTCCTCCTCATTCTGGGCCTATTGGCAGCATCATCATTATCAGTGACCTCAGTGTGTAGTGCATGCAGATGTAGCAGAGAAGCAGCAGCCCCTATCATCTTGTCAGAGAAAATTCCCAAGAGTGTACTCCAAT
>NC_056735.1:1815417263-1815532263 GCF_019279795.1 Protopterus annectens
AGTAGGCAGAAGGAGGCATGCCCAGTATGCTTTGGCCTTGGCAAAGAGGCAATGCATAGCACATACACTGGCTCAGTAGGAACACTGGAAATTATACCTCTCTCTGACTCGCACATATAGTAAAAGGGATGCCTAACTTGACACTACCTGTTTCCAAACATGTATAGAGAGTGCAGTATGTGCATCTGACGTAGGCAGCCCTGCAGCACTACCTGAGGCATGATTGCCATTTGTTAAGCAATGTAAGGTAGTGCTAAACAGCATTTACCACCATGTAGTATATGCAAACTTGATGACCTTGAGTATCATCCTACCCTCACCAAACATGAGGCCACAATATGAAGACAAGATGATCAATTACAACAATTGGCTTAAGTATTGGTGTCAGTGAAAGGGGATACAATGCCTGTCAGCCTGGGATGACATGCTCAACAAGACATGATGCTTCGCTAGGGATGGATTTCACCTATCACCTATCACCTGTGGCCTTTTGGATATTGCCAAAGGCTCTTGTCACCCCCATAGTGCCTTTTTTAGGTAAGGCTCAAAACACAAACCCACCTCCATAGGTATCACAAGGGATAAGAAACTATAAGTAATGCTACTCAATGCCAGAAGTCTAAACTGCAAGATGCAAGCACTCCAAACTCTCCTCAGCATGGAGAATGTTGATATCTGTGCAGTAACAGAAACCTGGTTCAAGGCTCCCAAGAGCACCCTAGCATTAACAGATTACACCTCATACCATGCTTTACAGATGCAAACCATGGAACAAACTACAAAAGGAGGGTGAGTAACAATATTTTTCAAAGATACCCACACCCCCAGGTTGGTGGCACAGCATGAAGCATTGGAGACTATCCATGTGCAACTAATAGTGGCTAAAACCGCCTTCCAGTTCATAGCCTGCTACAGACCACCCCCCCTAAACCCAGGAACCATACTTGGCCGACTGGAGAAAACATTAAAATATGAAGGTCTCCCCAAACACCATTATATTGGGTGACTTCAACTACCCAAACATAGACTGGGAGCATTACCCTAGTCCCAACACCCTAGCCCAAAGGTTCCAAGAATTTATAAACCAAAATGCTATGGAACAACTTGCTACCACTCCCACAACAGGGGAAAACATACTGGACCTGATCATCACCAACATAGGGACTCTATGCCCAAGACCAGAAGTGTATCCCTCACTGGTAAGATCAGACCAGAGAGTAATCTCACTGAATATTCACATCCCGATCCCAGCCCATGGCCAGAAAAACACAGTGAAAATTATTCACTAAAGCAAATGTCACACTCCTCAAAACTGAGATGGAATCCTTCACAGCCCCTGTGCCGGTGGAAAATATGGCCCAGACCTCATAACCCTTTATAAATGCATTCTATGAACACCTTCAGGAATGCATGGATCATGCAATCCCAAATAAAACCAAGACCCAATCCGCCAAAGCCAGGCATCCTGTCCAGTGGACCCCAGCCATAAACAAACCATACAATACAAGGAGGAAGCTACTATATGATAGATCAAAATCCCAAAATGGGAAGGCATCTCTGATCAGTATTATTGAAAAACTACGGCCACATAATAAGATCATCTAAGGCCGTCGTTGAGATAAACATTGTACAGGACACCAAGGATAATCACAAGGCATTCTTTTCTTATGGTAGGAACCTGTGTGGGAATCCCCAGATATGCTCAGAAGTAGTCCAAAATGACAAACAATACACCAAACCCACAGACATTGCCAAAATCTGAGCTGACAGCTTCAGTGCAAACCCCCCCCCCCACCAAAAGGGCAAATATCTATCCCAACAGAGTGCTGAACCCCCTGACATCGCAGATGGTCAGGTAACAGCCAGCCTCTCCAAAGCAAAACACGCAGCATCAATGGGACAAGATGGTGTCTTGGGCTGTGTCCAACATGAACCCCAAGAAGAATTGAATGCAAACATAAAACCACTGTTCAATCTCAGCCTTACCACAGGATATGTACCCAAAGTGCAGTGTACAGCAACAGTGGTCCCTCTCCACAAAGGTGGTGCCTCAATGGATACTGCAAACTATTGCCCCAGAAGCCTGACTAGCTTGGTCTGCAAAGCTATGGAAAGGATCATCATGGACCTCAGAAATAAACATATTGGGGACCTATAGACACTGGATCCTACCCAGTTTGGCTTTGTTAAGGGCAGATCCTGCCTCTTAAACCTGGTTGAGTCATTTGAAACAGTCACCAAGGCCATTGACGAGGGGAAAGTGGTCCACACAGCCTACCTGGACCTCGCAAAAGCCTTCCATACAGTACCCGACTTGGTCATCATAGATAAGATCACCAGCTTCAATATAAACCCCTATGTCACTAGATGGGTTGAAACTGGCTCAAGGACAGAACCCACATGGTCAGAAATGCTAGAGCCATGTCAGACCCCAAACCAGCTACAAGTGGCATCCCACAAGGCTCAGTCTTGGGACCTCCCTTGTTTGGTATATATTTCTCAGAGGTACATGCCAACACAGAAGGACTGTTGGTGAACAAGTTTGCAGATGACTGCAAACTGGGCACCATAATCGACCCTCCAGCTGACACAAGCATCCTACAAAAGGGCCTCATAGAAACAGACAACTGGTGCCAGAGCCATGTCCTCAAGCTAAACGCAAAACAGTGTATAGTCCTCCCCTTTGTCAAAAACTAAGTGCCCACAAATTACCACATAGGTGGCAACCCATTAAGTATAGAAGAAGTGATAAGGGACCTGGGGACCCAAGCTGATAGCAATCTCTTATTCAATAACCACGTGGCCAAAGTGTTTAGAAAAACATTTCATATAGCCCACCTAATCATGAAGGTATTCACATTTACATCAGGGGAGGTCATTGTGCCTCTTAACTCATCCCTCATCAGGCCCATAATTGAGTACAATGCCCCTTGTGGGATGTACCTTATCAGACACCTGCAGCAGCTGAAAAGACAACAAAAGTACCTCACCAGGAGGATCAAAGGGCTCAAACACATGCCATTCGCTGCCCGGTTAAAGAAACTGCAGCTCCACTCAGTGGCATACCACCTGCCCAGAGGCAATCTGTGTCTGATGTATAAAGCCATGTCCAACCTGGAATCAATGGACATGCTGCACCTTGGAAAATCAGAATCCAATCAAGCTATGCGCTCAAGAGACCTGACCCTCAGGACTGAAATAAATAGGACATGCTGGAGTGACAGATTAATAACCCAGAGGCTCCCCCCACTCTTGAGTAAACCCCCACTCCAGGTTAGGCAGAGTCACTCATTGACTCTCTTCAAGAGAAATCTTGATGAGTGGATGGGAGATTGTAGGTTTACCCTGGATATCACTTCTATGTCACTGTTAGACAGAGGCACAGTATACTAACCTTGAAAAATGTCATGGCAAACTCCACTTAAAATGTGTGTTGAAAGCCAAACACACTCTGGCTAGGATTATAAATGCCCTACAGCAGAGAGCCTAGTATGAACCTATGAACAGAATCACACACACCAACTAGTGCAACTGTGGAGTAATGTCCACCCAAGTTGGTGAATACACAGCAATGTCAGACAAGCCTGGTTTAAGTAAGCCATAGCTGAGCAAACTGCAACATGCTCATAGTTGCCCAACTGGCCCTTAATCATTCTGGTCTGCTCAATATGAGCATTTAAAGCAGTGATGGGACTCAAACCCACGATACTGTGCACCATAGTGAAAGTACTGAACCACTACACCATGACAGCATTGCGGTGTTTGACCAGTATGAGAGAATGTTGCCAAGTCTTTGCAAACTATCACATGGAAACCCTGCAGGCACAGCATAATCCCTGTTGAGTTATGACACAAAGGAGTCTGGCAGTAAGAACACAACATGACTTCCAACACACACAGTATAAATGTCAATATTGGTCATGTTCACACACAACCAGAAATGTAGTGGACTCCAGATCATATGGAAAGGTCACACTGGGCATGCTCACACACTTGGATAAATGAGACATATGTCAGGCAACAAACCATGGAAAGCCTGAACTGGGCATGCTCACACACTTAGGCCATGTCTGAGTATAGCAGTCAGTCACACATATCTGGCAGTTGTATGTGTTAAGCCAGGAACCTCCCACGATCCAGCAATCTGCCCTGTGCACACAGTTAAATGACAACAGACACATATATTAATATACTGGAACCCTGTCATGATCAAACATGTTACACAGATACACAAGTTGTTCATAAAAACTGGGAAAGGTATGGCAATAAAGACCTGCAAACAGTAGCAGCAACAAATAATGTGCATCCCGAATCTAAACATAGGTGCAGAGGTCAATACTAGGCTGTCTGCCCTAGGGAATTCATAAACCTAGGCAGAGTGTATTGGCATCCACCTCCCCAGTAGAGTAGCCTACTGTGTCTCTGTAAAGTAGGTCACAGAAGGCACCCTTTAAGGCTAGTTTGCTGTGCCTCTGTCAAGCAGGGACACAGTGGAGATCCCAGGGGTGAATTTGCAATTTCCCATCCATGCAGCTGTATTTCGCTGGAAGAGGGTTGGCGAGGGGCTATGTCTAACTTTAATTGGGATTCAATTCCAGAGTGAGGGGAGCCTCTGGGTAATGAATCTGTCCCTGCAGCATGTCCTATTTATTTTTGTGCTGAGGTTTAAGTCCCTGGAGTGTGTAGCTCTAAGGGTCTTGTATGTTATGAGGTGGAGCATGTCCATTACTTCTGGGTTTGAAATGGCTGCATACGTCAGGCATAGATCACCTCTGAGTAGGCGTTAAGCAACTGAGTAGAGCTGGACATCCTTTAGTTGAGCTGCATAGGACATCTGTGTGTAGCCCATGATCCTCCTGGGGAGGTACTGTTGTGTTCACTGTAGTTGCCGCAGGTGTTGGGTAAGGTACACCCCAAAAGGGGCATTGTAGTCAAACATGGGCCTGATGAGTGACTAGTAGAGGGCCACAATGACCTCCCATGATCTACATGCAAACACCCATGTGATAAGGAGAGCTATATAAAGGTCTTTGCAATGACTCTGTCAATGTGATTAGCAAAGGAGAGGTTATGATCTATGTGTGTCTGTGGGATATTGCTCTGTTATGTAGTAGCTTCCTCCTTCTGTTGTACAGCTTATATATGGCTGGGGTCAACCAGACAGGTCTCCTGTTTTGGAGGAGTCATGGTTTTATTTGGGATAGCATGATCGATGCATACCTGCAGGTGCTCATACAATGCGTTTGTAAAGGATTCTGCAGATTGGGCTGTATTATCCTCCAGCACGGGGCCTTTGAAGTATTCCACCCCAGTCATCACAAGTGCAAAGTCTGCTTTTGAGAAATTCTTTACAGTGATTTCCTTGGCTGGGGGTGGGGACAGGATATGGATGTCCAGGGAAAGTTGTTTATGGTCTGATCTTAACATTGACAGTTCTACCTCTGGTGTGGAACATAGAGTCCCCATGTTGGTGATGATCAGGTCCAATATGTATTCCTCCTTGTGGGTGTGGTGACTGGTTGTGCCATAGCACATGGATTCACAAATTGTAGTGGCTGTAGGGTAATGTTGTTGAGGGCCTGAGTAGTATCTCCAGTCAATATTTGTGTACCTAAAGTCAACCACTATAATGGTGTGTGTGAAAACCTGCATATCCTACACTGTTCCCAGGAAAGCCAAGTGTGGTTACTGGGTATGGGAGGGGGGGGGTCTGAACTACACACCAAACCAAAAGGCAGTTTTGCACAATGGTAGTTGTATATGAATGGCCTGTCATGCTTAGTGCAGTGATACCAACCCAGAGGTGTGTGTATCTGTGATGTATATGGATACACCCCCTACTTGTGTTGTGTGTTACAAGTCCTGTGGTCATGAAGCATGCTATAGAACATAACCTGGCAGTGCCAGTGTGTATATGTGACCCTGAACTAGGCGTCTGTTAATGCACAGATATTGTTATCCCCCATACTGAGGGATAGTTAAAGATGTACATTCTTCTTTGAAAAGACTGATGTCAGCACCCTATAAATACAGCAGGAGAAGGGAAATAATCCAGTAATGCAAATAGCATGCTGCGCTAATGCGTCTCTCTCAAGTTTCATAGCATAGTTAGGTACGGGTTTGAATCCTGCAAGTGGGGTGGGCAGGGGGGGGTGTATGTATGCAATTCTCTGTGAAAGGAATGGCCTTTTGGAAGACTGGGATAACACACTAAAGGATGTACATTCCTCTTTGGAAAGACTGATGATGTCAGCAGCCTATAAATACAGCAGGAGAAGGGCAATCATCCAGTAATGCGAATAGCGCACTGTGCTAATGTATCTCTCTCAAGTATCATAGCATGGTTAGGTAGGGGTGTATGCAATTCTCTGTGAAAGGAATGGCCTTTTTGAAGACTGGGATAACACACTAAAAGATGTACATTCCTCTTTGGAAAGACTGATGATGTCAGCACCCTACAAATACAGCAGGAGAAGGGAAAGCATCCAGTAATGCGAATAGCGCACTGTGCTAATGCATCTTTCTCAAGTATCATAACATAGTTAGTAGGGTTTGAATCCTGCAAACACCGTGTGTGTGGTGGGCAGCGGGGGGTGTATGTATGCAATTCTCTGTGAAAGGAATGGCCTTTTTGAAGACTGGGATAACACACTAAAAGATGTACATTCCTCTTTGGAAAGACTGATGATGTCAGCACCCTATAAATACAGCAGGAGAAGGGAGTATTTAAATTGATTTAACTGTGTTGCAGGAATATTAACTGAACTGGAAGTTTTGACTCTGCTCTTCAGTTAGTCCCACCCACCCTCCCTGTTTTTGTTTTGGTGTTAATCTTTGTGGCCTTGAAACTGCCCGCCCCTCTTGTAAATGTGTGTTTGGATACTCCTTGGGGGGGGGGTGTATGTATGCAATACTCTGTGAAAGGAATGGCCTTTTTGAAGACTGGGATAACAAACTAAAAGATGTACATTCCTCTTTGGAAAGACTGATGATGTCAGCACCCTATAAATACAGCAGGAGAAGGGAGTACTTAAATTGATTTAACTGTGTTGCAGGAATATTAACTGAACTGGAAGTTTTGACTCTGCTCTTCAGTTAGTTCCACTCACCCTCCCTGTTTTTGTTTTGGTGTTAATCTTAGTGGCCTTGAAACTGCCCGCCCCTCATTGACATTTGGAAACCGTATCACCCACAGCATACTGTCAAACCATGTCATGTTCCATGTTAACCATGTTCACAAATGTACACCTGCAACTCAGTGCTGCAAACATCACACATGTACTGTCCATACCCCAACACATGCAGGCACAGGTACACACAACAGCCATGTGGCACATGTGCAGACAGTACACTTTGGGAATTAACACTGGTGTTTACAAAACTGCAATGACAAACATAGATAATGCATCATGCATGCTCGAATATACCCACAACAATATCATTACACTGTACTGTTAACAGCATGATAATATTACTACAGTGCTATGTAGTCACCCTGTGCATCAGCACCATGCTACCTTGTTCCTGCATCGATGTTATAGATGGCAGGAGGTGGCACAGTTTCATCATAAGCACAGGATGTGTACTTGGTTTGCCAGAGTCTGCCATTGACACATCCAATTGACATGTATGTGTGTGTGTGTGTGTGTGTGTGTGTTAGTGAGGGACAACAGTACAACATGGGGCAATGTTGCTGCAATGTGTGTGTGTATGTGTTAGCCCTAGGTGTTAGCATTATGTGTGTGTGTATGCATGCACACAGTTCCACCACGTGGCTGCCATATACGGGTGTTTGTGGACAGCCACAGACTGTACCTGCCAGGTCATACAGATCACTGTCTCTGGCCATGGACACGGTACCTGTGCCTGGCAGGGATGCTACGGACAGTATCAGGTACTAAGCCAGACTGGGTACTGTCATCAGAAGCAGTGGGTTGTTGACTGGACACATGTCCCTGCTGGGAATGTCCAGAGCCACGTGCACGTGGTCTTCTCATACGGTCTAATGACAGCACAGACCCAGCATTGCTGGGGTTGGTACTGGCACTATGGGAGTGGCTGCAGGTTTGTTGTCATCCGCGATGACTGCCAGCTGATAATGTTGCTGGCATACATCCATGTCGATGCCTCAGCCATCCTGCACTGTCCTGGCTCCTGGACATGTAGTTGTGGGAGAGATCTAATGTGTCCCCCCAACACCTATCAATGATCTCGCTGATGTTACGGATGGCAGACGCAATGTCACGCATAGTGTCATTCATAGCGGTGCGATGTGCTCTAAGCTCCCTCAGACCCTGTCTGGTGTACCGTTCCATACATGCTTGTGCCTGCATTACAGCCCGGAACATAGCTGAAGTTGAAAGACCTCTGTGGGCACATCTGACAGGGCAGTACGACCACGGATGCTCCCACGAGAACCCCTGGACATCTGCCTGTGTGGTACCATGTCAGGAATCTGGCCATGGCTGCTGTGACGGGATGCATGTGCCAATGATACCACACTACCCTGGTCAATGCCCACTGTATGCTGTCCCTCAGCTAAGGACATTGGTGACAATGGATGTATCGGCAGGATGACTGTGCACATTGATGGGGTTGACTGCTGTGTAGTGTCAATTGGCTGACCAACGACAGACCCTGTCACACCTCCCTGTGCCATTACACATGTATCATCATAATCACTATCCCCAGCAGTGGCTTCAGGTTCCCTGCTGCACTCCACCAGACCAACATCAGAACCTGTGAGAGGAAGATAGGAAACACAGTTTACAAATGTGTACATGATATTAGCACACAGGCGCACATGCACACATGCACACATGCACACAGGAGCACATGCACACATGCACACAGGCGCACATGCACACAGGCGCACATGCACACAGGCACACATGCACACATGCACACAGGTGCACATGCACACAGGCACACAGGCGCACAAGCACACAGGTGCACATGCACATATGCACACAGGTGCACAGGCGCACATGCACACATGTGCACATGCACACATGCACACATGCATACATGCACACATGCACACATGCACACAGGTGCACAGGTGCACATGCACGCATGCACACAGGCGCACATGCACACATGCACACAGGCGCACATGCACACAGGCGCACAAGCACACAGGCGCACAAGCACACAGGCACACAAGCACACAGGCACACAGGCACACAAGCACACTCCTCAGTACAGCAGATACAAACAAAGACGCACCTGAAATCCAACACATACACAATACTGTTTTAGGGTGGGTGACAGTATCACAAGGAAAAACATCACTGCACACGTGTCAGCATGCAGATTATGCATTGCACAGGAACATGCAGTGCAAGTGTAGACAGCCCTTGTTAATAACAGTATATGTGTACTTGATGCTTGTGTGTAGTTGTTCAGAGATTGTCTCCACCCTGGGACACAATGTGTACAAGGACATAACAATGTTGTGCAAGTGTTACAAGCTGTGGTTGCATATATTTGCACACACACACACACACACACACACACACACACACACACACACACACACACACAAAACACATGACGGTGCTATGCAATGACTGTTATGTGTACTTTTGTGGTCGGCGGAACTGGATGTGGTGTAGTAATGTGAGCCATGATCAACATGCTTCTTGTGGTCAGTCAACAACAATAATGTGTGCCAGACAGGCAGCTAACATGCTGTACCTGACATGCAGTAACATGACTACATCCACAATTACACAGCCACTTGTTACATAGGTTTGTAAGGTGGCCAATAGTGAGCATTGTCTAACATGAATGTATTATTTGTTCAAGACTGTTGCACAAAGACATGATAGGCCTCTATCCCTCGGGTATATTATGTGCGCTGCGTAGATGGTAAGTGGGATACTGAAGGGCGGCCATACAGCAGGTGTCATAATTGGACATTTGTAGCAGCTAAGGTGTAGTGTGTATGCCAAACATGTGTGTGTTGTGTACATGTGTATCAGGTATGCCTATACAATGTCCATTACTGTGTTGCCACACATGTGTATCATGCTCTGTGTATTGCATGTGAGTGAGGCAGCTATTGAGAATAATGGGATATGCATAGTCTCACAACAAACATGCACAGCATGCATTATGCGTAGGTGTGTTACATGTGCGCAGACTACACCTCCATATGACATGCACATGTCATTAGCAATAGTATTGTTATTACACACTCACCAGCATGGATTGGCTGCCTTGCTGTCACTCCAGAGGGACCTGCAAAAATATGACAGTGATTGCCAGTGGCCACAACTGTGCCATTGATACTGTGAGTATGATAAAGTACAGTAGTACAACAGGTGGCTTTCACAGGTGTACAGATTATACTCAGAATATCAATCTTGCAGAAGAATAGGCAGGTTAACAGCTGCACAAACAGTACACATCTTACACATGCATAAACTACCAGTACAGAGAGCAGTCAACTACAGATATGGCATGTTACCTGCACGCTCCATTTCAACATGCTGGGTGGCTCCGGCCTCCATGATGACACATGTTTGTGGATGCTGCTGTTGTTGGTCTGGAGCCACAACACTTAGGAGGTGCTCCTCCACACTGGTGAGGGGGGGTGGATAGATAGCTGTTGTCTGTGGATATCAGACGCACGCTGCCAGACATATCTAATTAAATCACTGCAGTGATGGCGTACCTGCTCATATGTCCGGTTATGCATGCCTATGTCATTTACCCGATGGACAAGATCTTGCCACAGTGCAGCCCTCTCATGCTGGTTCTGGCTGGTCCTGGAAAACAGCACACAGTAATTCTGCACCAGACTCTGGTGGATCTCCTGATCCTCTGCTGCTGTATAAGGTGGTTTTCGCTGATGCACCATCACTCTGGAAGGAAAAGAAAAATATGTGAGCAAGTCATGTGGCACACTTAATATTCTAATGTACTATCACTTAACTGCCATATATAGCATCTGTCTATCAGGGGATACACATGTTCAATACCACATATAACTGTCTGACAGTGCCTGCCACACTCCATACAACAAACTAGTATACACAAGCACTTGGCACACTGTGTGGGATACAATGCACAACCTCACACTTAGGGTATGTATCAAGCTAATGGATGAAGAATATTGTCATCCTGTGCAATGAATGCAATGCACATTTACAGTTTTAATGGTAATCCACCCTAGTCTTTGATGCCATACCCCTACCTAACATATGTGCACAGTTGTTACTATAGCCAGCATACTGCTGTCACAGAGTATACATGCTGCCAGGTACACACACATACCCTGTAACACACATGTGATTGCAGTCATGGTAAAGGCATCATTACACACACATTACACATACATACAACACACAAATGTATGACAACACAGATGAGCATTAACTGCGTACCTTATAGTACTGTGTGCCCATACTTACAGATACCTATGCATGAGGTATGTAATCAGTGCAGACTACAGGAAACACACCAGACAGTGTTACCAGGGAATGTGAACATACACCATACTCTAGTGTTTAGGCCTACAACATCAGGTAGTACAACAGTTCATATATGAGCTGGATTCAACAGCAGTACCACTTACTGAGCATACATGTATTGCTTCTGCCTACGATGGGACACCGCAGTCGTACACAGGGATGTATGGCACAACATATGCCAATCTACTATGTTTGCATCCCGATAACTGACACATCTTTCTCTGTCCTCACACCAAGGACACCAACTACCATAACAGACACAAACTCACACTAAGCTATCACACCTTTACAGACATTGCACACAATCAGTGTCACACACATTCAACATCACATAGCTGGTATTACACTGAGTACATGTGTGTGTGCATTGTGTCATAGGTAGGTACTATGCTATTGGCCCTGGGCCTAGGGCAGCCTAGCCATATGCTACCCTGCCCTTTGGGACACATGCAATGTGATTTTACTTGTTCCTGTGAAATGGTTACACAGAGGTGACTCACAGGGCATATTACCTATTTCCATAACATTCATCAGGGGTATGTATGTCATCTACTAACCTCTGTGTAGGAAGTATGCAAGGCACTCTAGCTGTGGTTTTGAGAGTCAGTCTGCATAGGGAATGTGTTTGAGGGCATTATCAGTCTTTGTTAGGTATGTCTGTGGCCTTTCCACTTGCTGTAGTTCTCATGGGAGGTACATACTGCATAGGACATTGTGAGGTGTAGAGGGGTACACTAACTTACATTTCCCTAGCTGACACACCTTTTGTGATGACACGTACCATGTACAGGGATTACAAGACTAGTGTGCCACTGTAGATATCAAAGGGGAGGCTATTGTACACCTGTGTCCCATGTTCCCTTCTGACACCTCCAGTGGTAGGCAGGCAACCACCTATGTGGTAGTTAGTGGGTAACATGTTATGGAATGGGGTATGGTACTGGAGTATCAACACTGGTGTTCAGTCCATGCCTTGGTCACCAGGCACCTGTTGCAGTACATCTGCCCCCATTTCACCCTCTCTCACTCTCTCTTTATATATATATATATATATATATATATATATATATATATATATATATATACACACACATACATATAAATATATATATCAATATATACATATCCATATATATATATATATATATATATATATATATATATATATATACATAGCTACATATATATATATATATATATATATATATATATACATATATATATATATATATATATATGTATATATATATATATATATATATACACCACTATATATAACCATATATATATATACATACATATATCTATATACACTTATCTATAGACATTCATATCTAGCTGTATATATGTATGTATCTATTATATCTATATGTATATACATATTCTATCTATCTATCTATCTATCTATCTATCTATCTATCTATATCTATCTATCTATCTCTATGTGTACATACCTCTCTATGTACATATATATATATATATATATATATATATATATATATATATATATATATATATATATATATGGATATGTAGATATATATATATATATATATATATATATATATATATATATATATATATATATATATAGATATATGTATATTTATATATATATATATATATATATATATATATATATATATATATATATATATATATATATATATATATACACACACTTCTAAACATCCATTGCTGTACATATACATGCACATGTAGGCACATAGACTGCCCACCTTTCATGGTGGGAATATCACTTCTGAAACAGTTGTGAGACATACTATTCTGTAATGATATTGCACATTGTTGTGCATAATGCATTATGCTGTCCTCAGGCAGTATAGCTGTAGCAGGCCTCACTGGCTCAGTCCCATAGAAGTTCACCTCTCTCTCTCTCTCTCTCTCTCATTTAGTAATTGCATGCAGCCTGCTGTGTGGTAATTGCAGTTCTCACTGTGATTTCAGGACACTTCTATAAAATGATAGGTTAGGTAGGCATAGGCCTTTCATTTTTGCAAGGTGGGGACCATGCTGGTTTGCTGTGGACACTGTTGTGTGAGTTAGAAGGTTGGTATATCTCTCATATCTAATGCTGTGTTGTAGCCACTGAAATGCATGTTGTACTGAAACCTGACTATTGCTTCTTCCAGTTCACTCTTCTCAGTGTGTATGTTAACTCACACCTGCTAATGCTAACACTGTTTATATGGGAGTATGTACTTACCTGTGGGATTTGAGGATTAACTGGCATACAACAGTAGTTCTTGCAATGTGCTGCTATGGCTTTTGTATTTTCCCTTTACATTCACTCCTTGAATGCTTGATATTTGTCTTTACTGGAATGTGTTGCTATGGCTTTCCTATTTTCCATTTACATTCACTCCTTGTAATGCATGATATATTTCTTTCAGCACTAAGTTTTTATATGTTTGCTGTGGCTTGGTGGCACTTCATGCAGTCTGGTGAGCACAAGGTCTGGGGTTTGACACTTACAGGGGTATTTTATTTTGCTGCTGAGCAGTACTAGGGCCTTGTCATACAGAGTGAATAAGGCACTTTTAAACAGTTGTAAGCAGGAAGCAGGAAGTCACTGGGGACACCAGCTAGGGATGTGCAGGCTGGGTGTAGGGAAGGTCCATAGCTGCACATTTCTTTAACTGCAATAGCTGTACATATGTTTGACATTTTCTGTGACATTTGAAACCTTCCACCCTTGATAGAGGGGTGAGGACAACTAAGTATATTGTACTAACAATTATGAATATCAGGCACATGCAGTGCTTGTGAACTGCTATACTGTCATTAGTATGTTAGATGACTACATCCTTTGATATTTCTGTGTTGTACTCCTACATAAGGGCATGCTTGTGGAAGTAATTCTACAGCTATTCGCAGAGTATGTAACAGCAGACAGGCTGATATGCCTGTGTGTTTCTGACACTTGCAGCCCTCAGATACTCTCAGGTATATATTTGACCAGACTCAGGGAAAGGTACATATCAGTGGGATACACCTGTGATATATTTCAGATATTCTGCAGTTGTGACTGTGGGGTATTTTGAGCATATGTATTACTACATAATTTCTGACATGCAAGTAGTGTCTACTTAAACTTATTGACAGTTACCATTACCCCACCTTTCCTGACTACTGTTAGTACATTTCACAGGGAGTCAGTGGGGCACAGCTAACAGTTGTTTGCAAATCAGAGACATCCCTGTAAATCAGTCACAGTTGGGAGGTCTGGCCTCTTACCTATTCAAATATGGTGGTGTTTATCCTGCTCTGATACTGTGTGGGGTTTGTAAGGTGCTACTGTAACATTATTACCTACTAGCATGGCTGTTTCTCTTCTCACACTAATGTAATGCAATTCCACAAGAATTGCCAGTAAAGATACACAGAACAAGATTTGTGTAATGGCCTTCCTATTTTCCCTTTACATTCACTCCTTGTATTTCATGATATATTACTTTCAGCACCCAGTTCTTGTATATCTGCTGTGACTCAGTGGTAATTCATGCAGACTAGTGTTTCCAAGGTCTGGGGTTCGAGACTGACAGGGGTATTTTATTTTGCTGATGAGCAGACTACAGGTCTTGTCATACAGAGTGACTAAGGCACTTTTAAGCAGTTGTAAGTGGGTTGGTGCGAGTTTGCACGACGCTTAGCTACGCTTATCTACGCTTAGCTAAGTGCACACAAGCGCACACCCACTGATTACTGCTTAAAAGTGCTTACTCCCGCTAACACCCGCGCTAATTTCTTTTAAAGAAAAGAAAATGGGGAAATAGGAAAGTGGTGAAAAAGGGGGCACAAAGAGGGAAAGACAGTAGGGGAAACCAGCTCGGGATGTGCAGGATGGGTGTAGGGAAGGTCCATAGCTGCCCATTTCTTTATCAGCAACAGCTGTGCATATGTTTGAAATTTGGTGTGAAATTTGAAACCTTCCACCCCTGAGAGAGGGGTAAGGACAACAAAATATGTTGTACTGCCAATTAGAATTATCAGTTTACATGTCCAGCGGACATGTGTGCGAATTGGGCAGCTATGTATGGGGCGTAATTTTTTTGTGGGAACAGAGTGCCCTTTTTTTTTTTTTTTTTCAGGTGAGAGTGGAATGTGAGGTACAGGAAGTAGGTATATTTGGGGAGGTAGGTTGGGGAGGTTAACAGACAAGACAAACAAGACGCATACAGGGGTGGAGTATGACACATGTGGGGGTAAACACAATTGACGGTGACGGATGTTTGGATATCGCGAGCCCATGAGCCCACAGATGGCAACAGTGGAACTGAGATCCCCACCCATGGGCAGTTACCACTGCACCTTCACAGCCCAGGCCGGAGCTGTGCTGGGGGCTGGATAGGATGGGCAGGCACACCCATGAGTTGCGCCACTCTTGCCTCGAGCTGGCGTAGGGGATCAGTCACAGAACGCCTGATCTCACTACGCACCACAGACCGGACCCTATGGAGGGTGAGTGGAGGCTCTCCTCCAGCCACACTTGCAGAGAGGGGATGAGCCCCATCCCCTGCAGCGCTTCCACCAGAAGGTGGCACAGGGCTACCAGAGGAGGAGGTCTTGGCCTGGGCACTGGTGCCAGGTGCACTCGCCAGCTGAGGTGGGAGAGGTGGGTCCGCTGGAACCCGCCTTTCCTGTTGTCCTATGTTTAGCAGTATTTTATGGCATTTTGGGTTAGTAACAAACAACACCATTCAAAATTAGTTGTAACAGCATGCGTCAGTATTCCTATTAACCAAACACCCATGAATTCCGAACATTGACCAGCAAGCATAGCACATGCATAGTTAGAAAAACAGTGCACATTCCAACAGCATGCAGGGTTGATTGGTGGCAACAGGCCATCAGGTTTGGATATGTGAACAGGGCACATGCATCAATGTACATGCAGATATGTATGAACCAACAGGACAAATGTCCATGGGAATTAATTGTGAATACACATACCCAGTTTGGTGTGGAATGGCATAATTTGTGAAAATAGGGTAGGGTGGAGAAATATTACATTAACAACTTACACTACCTATACATATACTGTACATTCCTAGTAGATGCAGATATATATCCCCTACATGTATTAGTCTAGTTTCCTGTATGTAACCTTAGGAATGTTGGTGATGGGGATGTTACTGCTACATTAATATACATTCCATTTTTATTCATATATGTTCATATCTGGCTGTGTTCAGGTACAGCATCCTGCTATATTTGATTTATATTGGTCTAGACAACTGTGGATGTTCAGCATTTCATAAAACCATACTATCTCCATAATGCAAGGGTACAGCAACATATCCAAATTGTGGGATGGACACAGTCCAGGTTCTGTACTTTATTTAAGACATTACACTCTTTGGTTGTGGCTGTCTCATTCATTTCATTATGTAGTGATTGCAGTATACCTTTATTCCAGACCTATTACAGATGTCTTGGTAGCTTCAAACTCTCTTTCTCACACTCTCTCACTTATTTTATATTTACATTTCAGAATGGTACTTAATTCTAGGCTTTATTAACATTTATTACTGGGTTACAACAATCATTTCCAGCTGACTCACTTATTTCATATGGCAGAATTTACAAGGATGTATTCGACACTTGTCTATCCTTTCTTGATTGATTACCACTTATTTGCAGGCTGAAGCAGTTATCTGATATTACAATACAGGTGGAAACTCTATTTGAGACTTGTTTAATCTTTATTACTGGATTGCAATACACTCTTTTCCAGGCTGCATCACTTATCTAATCTTACAATACTAGCAGAATCTTTATTCTAGGCTTATTTCACCTTTATTACTGGGTTACAACACTGAACTCTTTTACAATCTGTCTCACTTATATTCTATAACAATACCAGCTAAATAATTACTAACCTGCCTGGTGGCACAACCTCAGCAGCCTATCAGCATAGTCTCGCCGATTCGCGGAACGAACACCTGCAGCTGTAATATAAATGAAGGAATATTGGAACATACCTCTCCATACTATAGGCTAGGATAACATTTCTTACATACATAACAACGTTGCTCCGATACAATAAAGGCTGTCCCTTTACCCACGTACCACACTGCTTAGGTAGTCCAAAAATCGATCTCAAACGGATATTTTGAAAAATTTATTGTGACCAAAACGTAAGATACATAAAATAAAGTACTTTAAACACATGAAAAGAAAAGCAACTGATTTAGCGCTTTCATCTCCTGCACCAGAGACTTCATCAGAATCCAGTTACCATTGACAAACCTTGCATTATATATATCACAGTATTATCAACCCATTGGTTGAGAATTGAGCAATTATGTAATTAATTGCATATAGTTATAATTAAAAGGGCTAGGCTTCAGTAGAAAATCTATGCAACACTGCAAAAAACATTGTGTGTAATAAAAATTGTTGAACAGTACTACCTGTTGGGGATACAAAACAACAAAAATAATATACTGTTGTAATACCAAAAGAACAAATATAAATAGGTGCATATTGTTTTTGTTACTAAAACCTTAAAATCACAATTGATGTTAACATGAAAAAAATATATATATATATGATTTTATGGATAATATTGTGTTTAATAAGGAAGCCTGAAAAACAAGTATTAGTTGAACAAAATTAGTTCATATTTTTAAAGTTTTCAATAATGTTTTTAACTTTTCAATATATCCAATATATATATATATATATATATATATATATATATATATATTTTTTTTTTAATTTCAATACTAACAATTTTTATTAATTTTTAACAATTAATAATTTTAATAATTTTTCAATATTAATATTTATTGTCGAAGTTAATAATATTTATTAATATTTGTTTGTTATATATTCAACAACTTCAATATTTGTCTTCTTATGAATTTTAACAAGATAGGGTTTCTGTTTAATGTGTTCACTCTTACTCAATTTGCACAGTTATCAGTATTTTATACATATTCATACATTTCTATATTACAATTATATATATTTATATAAATATGTTTATATTTTATATTTTATACATATGTAATTTATAGTTTATACATCGTAATATACATTCAATTATATTTATATTTATTCCTTTTTTACATACACATATATTGGGACATACATATACATTTATACATACATATATTTTACATACAGTTATTTAATAAAATGTCTATCTATTTATTTATTCACCTATAAAAAATCTTTGGACAGGGATGGTTTTAGTAAACACAATATTATCCATAAAATCATATATATATATTTTTTTTCATGTTAACATCAATTGTGATTTTAAGGTTTTCAATAACAAAAACAATATGCACCTATTTATATTTGTTCTTTTGGTATTACAACAGTATATTATGTTTGTTGTTTTGTATCCCCAACAGGTAGTACTGTTCAACAATTTTTATTACACACAATGTTTTTTGCAGTGTTGCATAGATTTTCTACTGAAGCCTAGCCCTTTTAATTATAACTATATGCAATTAATTACATAATTGCTCAATTCTCAACCAATGGGTTGATAATACTGTGATATATAATGCAAGGTTTGTCAATGGTAACTGGATTCTGAGGAAGTCTCCGGTGCAGGAGATGAAAGCGCTAAATCAGTTACTTTTCTTTTCATGTGTTTAAAGTACTTTATTTTATGTATCTTACATTTTGGTCACAATAAATTTTTCAAAATATCCATTTGAGATCGATTTTTGGACTACCTAAGCAGTGTGGTACATGGGTAAAGGGACAGCCTTTATTGTATCGGAGCAACATTGTTAAGTATTGGACTTTGTTTTTGTTTGCAGCCTTTGGGTTGTGTGGTTATCAGTCGGCATTTCTTACATACATAATTACATGGATACTTACTCAGTAGTGGGGCCTTGGGCATTTGGCGGGCCTCCTGGATCCAACGGTTCAGTTGGTCCTCCTTACGTCACTTCAGGTCCACATGATGGTGACGGACCTGTTCACCAGTTCTTGGAATGCCTGTGGCACTGGTGAGATCATGTGCCAACTGGTTCCACACCTCTGCCTTATACGCTCCTCACTGAACCTGGCCCTGCATGAGTTGTGCTTCATGATCATGGACTAGGAGCCAAACCATATATTTTGACTCCTCAACACCCCACCTTTGTGCTCTAAAGTGATTTCCCTCTCCTGCACCTGCCATCCTGACTGCAAATGGGTACCACAATCAGTTATGGTGTGTATTCCTGCCTATGGGGCTTATATATGCCGGTTTTCCTGCACTTATCTGTGATTGGTCATTTTGGATATTTATCAGCTTAAAGCAAACCTGCTTTGTCATGGTTCTATTTTCATTCATTCCTATATACATGCTAATATTGTATTTCTCAGTACAACTGTCATGGCTTAGTGGTTCAGTACTTTGACTATGGTGCACAGTATCCTGGGTTCGACCCTTGGCATTGCTTTTTTTATTTTACTACTGTCTAGACAGGCTAGGAGGTGTGTCTGTGTAAAGGCGGCTTTGATACAGCTTGCCCAATGTTGCCCGCTGGTAAGCTGGTTGATGCGCTGTGCAGCTCCATGCAAACGGCTTACACTGGGTAATGCATTATTTCGCTATGAGCACTCATATTACGCTGGGTGCAGCACTGCTGAGCTACAGGCACTCATATTAAGCTTGTTAAAGTG
Organism: Protopterus annectens; assembly: GCF_019279795.1. Lineage (NCBI taxonomy): Eukaryota > Metazoa > Chordata > Ceratodontiformes > Protopteridae > Protopterus > Protopterus annectens. The sequence continues at coordinate 1,815,437,402 of NC_056735.1, forward strand.
CTGCTCACCTACGGGCACTCATATGCAACTTGTTAAAGCGCTGCTCACCTACAGGCACTTATATTCAGCTTGCTAAAGCGTTGCTCAGCTATGGGCAATTATAATCCTTTTTTTATAAATTATTCTGTCGGATTTCTTCACAAATACATGGCCCATTTCATTACATTTTACTTAAATTACAGTTTTATATATATATATATATATATATATATATATATATATATATATATATATATATGTGTCAGGGGATTGTTTCATACTTATTTAAATAAAAATGGTGAATGATGTTGTGGTGGCTCGAACCATGACTACCTCGTCTTTGGCCAACGTCTCTACCGCTACGCTATTGCTGCTTGGTTTAATTTGCATATGTAGATCTTATATGCTTTTCAATGTCTGCTAACTGTGGCTGAGCGAAGGGCATACCTGCGCAAATTAGCGCAAATGCGGGCAAACATTTTTGAAATTATAAAAAAAAAAAAAAAAAATGAAACTGCTATTTTTACGTTTTACACATTTTCAGTAGGGTTTAGTCTGTGGGGATGTGTGGTGTGTTCCTTGACATTTCTAAGGACTCGCTCATGGGTGTTTACTTTCAGGCCTCTGACTCTTCTGGGGGCGTGTCCCTTTGCAGTACTCAGCATTCGGACACACACCCTACTTTCCTGCATGGACCGTGTTAGCCTAGGGTATGATTCAGCATGCCCTCATAAATATGCATGGCATGCTGACGTCATACCGTTCAACTGCAGCCTCCGAGTAAGACATATTAAGTCTTCCATGGAAGTTTCGTGAATCCGGACCAATGTCTTGTAAAGGTAATTTCACTCTTATTGTGTTTTAAAACCTTGTAAATTAGAGTGCATAGAAGAAAAGTGTCTCTATGAGGTACTTAAAGCCAAATGGATATTTTTAGCAAATTGCAGTGGTGCATCTGTGGGTCTGCTAATAGCATGAATCTGTAGATTTTATTTTAAGCAGTCTGTGTTCCATTATTGTAGAGTGAATACATAATAAGAGAAGGAAGGGTATATTCCAGATTGGGTATTAAAATATTTTTGGCAATGGCCCTGGAATTAGTTGGTGAAAGGAAGTAATTGATCTAACACACATTAGTTTTAATTGAGCAAGGTCTGTATTAGTTACAAAATCTGTATGTATGTGAATGGAAAGGCTATGGTCAAGTATTAGGGCTAGGTGCCTCTGTTTGCTGACATTACTTTTTAGGTTCCCATTAAGATCTGTTAAGAGAGCAGGAGAGGTAGTATGTAGTGGATAGCAGATATGTTTTTAATCGTAATGTACAAATATATAGAAATGTTTGATAAGTTAGTTTAGAATGTAGGTAAACTGCCAGAAGGAGACAGTATGGAACTAAAGAAGATACAGACTGTAAGACTTGCATATGGTACTGAAAGTTGTAAAAGTACATAGTTTACTGGGAAGATGGAATAGGGTAAGAGTTTTATAAAATAATACAAAGAGAAGAAAACAGGTACCTTTTTGCAATTACTAAATAAATGTCTTCATAGTGCAGTTCAGTTTGAAAAAGTATGTACGGGTGTGATATGGTTTATATGAAAAATCGGGAAAAGAAAATTTGACTAATCAGTGCCCATTAAATGCATGTATTTGTGATTATAAGATAGTAATATAGTTCACAGGAGGTTTGAAAAAATACCAAAAATGTGATGCCTGCAAATGCATTTGGGATTCAAAGTATACAGGTTAACGAAAGGCTGTGCATAATAAAGAAGGAGTGAATAGTTTTGCAAGACAAAAGCATGAAGCAAAGATGATTGCATGTGATATAGAAAAGACTTTTGACTGGGTACAGCATACACAATGTGGAATATTTTGAGGTCTTACGGTGTTGGAGAAAAGAAAAGCTTTTTAAACTTGATATAAGATAACGTCTGCATGTGTGTTAGTTGATACTTTTAGATAAAAAGTGATGGTTGGCAAAGGGGTAAAATAAGGGTGTCCCATGAATACAATATTGTTCTCATTAGTGATGAATAAAATTGCTCAGGATACACATTTGTAGTTAGAGTACTGTCTGGGAAATAGAGAGAAGTGTCACCTTTTCCGATGTAGTGCTTTATGTAGATTTTTCGTTGTTGATTGGGAAAAGTAAGAAGTGGCTGAAGAAAGTTATGAATGAATACACAAAACAGTCTAGGTAGTACAGTGCTGAAGTTAAATAAAAATAGAAGTGAGGCAATAGGACATAATGGTAGAATGGGAGTCATTTATTTGCATCGGGCAGAATTTGATGTATTATGGATTATGGGTGGGAAGACAGAGGCAGTAGGGCAAGACTGGAAAGTGGTATTACTGAAAATAGGAACTGAGTTTATTACCTTTTGTTATGGAAAGAAAGCATATTTGGTTAGTACTGTTGACTTAGGAAAGATGAATTACATGCTAAGGGTTTGCTTGTTTTCAGCAGAAAAAGATGCAGAGTATTTAGATTTTTCATTTATACATGGATCAACAGAATTGAATACAAGTGTTTTACTTTTTTAATAATAACAAAGATATGGAGGCTTTGGAGTATGTAATCCTGTTGACTTTTTTTTTTTGGAATTGTTACATTTATGTTGCGTTTATAAGAAAGTATAAGCATGATCCTAAATCGTATGATAAGAAGGAAGTATTTTGTGTAAAGCTGTAGATGGAATTATGGCTGGAAGGGGAAATAAAAGTATTGATTTAAGACAGTTATAGCAATTAAATATATTAAAATTCCACAAAATAGGAGATTATGGTATAAGGCTATTATGCAAGAAGCAGGCAGCAGACATAAAAAATAAGAGGACAGTTAAGGTGAGGTTGGTTAAGTTTAAAATATTTCCAAATGGAAAGATTTTGCATGTCATCTGTTATTAGATAAATTACTGGTTAATGCTCAAATGAAAAATTGATGTGGTAAAAAAAGGAACCACAATATATGTAAAGTTGAAGAGACAGCAAAACATATATTACTAGGATGTAAGGAGTTAAGGACTAAAAGGATTTTGCTATAAAACAAGTGATGAGTAGAAACTTGAGATATTTAAGAGCATTAAATGAAGATGGTGTTAGATGGAACAGTGGAAGATGTAATTAGAACAGGAAGTGAAGGAAGAGAGAAGTATTTTGACATATTTATGGTTTATTTGGGAAAGGAGACCATGAGAATAAATATGTATGACAAGTGGGACATGAAAGAAGATTTTAAAAAATAAGGTTGTAATTATAGCAGAAAGATTGGAAGGATGAATGTCATATGATTTAGTGCATCTTTATGAGTTGTTAAATGTCTATATTTTCATTGAAATTTTTACATAAGTTGTATAGTAAAGTTTTTGATAAAGTACCCATTTCTTTTTCATAAGTGCAGTTGGATCTTTTACAGCCATATGAGGTGCCACCAACTCAAGCAGCTGGATCCTCAGTTGGCACACTCAGGAGTGCATCCCCTCATATGGTGCATTGCACTGTAAGCAATGAAAAACAAATTATAATGCTTGTGAGACACTTGGCTTGAATTCAAGAATTCATGCCATACTGTTATAGAGAGAGTCATTCCTGAGTGCATGCTTCAATAGATGCAAAAGCTGAAGATCACAGTATTAATTCTGATACTGAAACAAACTGTGCAAACTATTGCAAAGTAAAGTCACAGAGACACTTTACACATAGACTGCCCTTCACGAACAGAGTCTTTTAGCCGCAGTACAGGTGAGAACCATCATGCTACCAGAAGAATGGAACATGTGGCCAAAAATAATACTGCTGTTGTGACTATCCAGTTCAGCAAAGGAACTGATTACATTACCATACTGCAAGTTCAGAACCATGAGTCACAGAGTGCTAACTATTCTTACAGAGCATGACAGCAGTAATATTTGTTTCAAGGGTTATTTGCATGGAGGGTATCACATTTATATTTCCCCTGAGGTAATGCTAGAGATTTATGTTCTGACTATATTTCCAAACACGTTGAAGTGAACAAGAATTGAGACACATGGAAGTTGTGAAACTACTTATCAAAGAAAACAGAACTGAATAAACTAGTAAACAGTATGGTAACAGCTGTGAAACAAGATAAACTGAGAATACGCCTAGATTGTCAGGAGTTAAAAAATACATGCTATATATATATATATATATATATATATATATATATATATATATATATATATATAATATATGAATATTTCATTGCAGCAATGTCTAACTCAAAGATTTTTGCTCTTCATCATCCTAACGTTACAATGATCCTGAAAAATATTCTGGACAAGCATAGTTCCATGCTGTGTAGTTCCATACTGCATTTAATACACATCTGGTATGATAAAGACAACTATGGTTAACATTTGGAATCTTCTCCATAATGTTATAGCCAGAATGACTGATGGGCTAGATGCTGTACTCAGTGTTATAGAAACTCTGATATGGCATCATACATCTTCTTCATACAAACAGAAGGGCTTAGATTGCATTCCTCACTCAGCTCAGCATGTGAAATGTTCTTGCCTTTAACTCCTCCCCATTACTCATAATTCTTCCTGCTCCTCAGCGAATCACCAGATATCTGCTTTTGTTCATCGAGGTAGCAGCTGACAAATGGTCTCAGTTGTTTTTATATTCATTTGTCAGGAACTTTCTATTCCTTGAATTCTGGGATCATGGTGAGCTGCTAACCAGGACCATGATATAATCTGGTAAATCTACTAGACAAATTATGGCAGAGGAGTGAACTGAGCAAAATTAAGTGCCATGTCTATGTAACATCTGCCAAGCACATGGGGAATATATTGGCATCAGAAGAATTTAAGCTTAATGTTGACAAAGTCAGATAAATTATAAGAAAAATCATGCCTTATGTGCTTCTTTGGAGTGGTAGAATATCTTTTCACCTTCACCCTAAAGCTGATAGATATAACAGCAGCAAATGGAAAGATAGTAGAGCTTTATGTATCATGGTTTTCCCTCAATGGACTGAGAAAAATATTTGAAATGCTTCAATTTTTGGTCACAATGGCACCTATACTTGAATTTTTTAATAATGCATGTTCACAGAAATTGGGGTTTGACTTGAACGTTAGTTGGGATATTTTGCAGACATCTGAATGGTTATGGACATCAGCTGGGTGTAAAGACCCTGTGTTTCTGAAGTATAAACAAATAGCCCACTTTTGCTGTGCTGATGAGGTCATAAGAAGGCCAAAGCATGCATGTCCACAGCTATGAGGTTTGGCTTTATTGGCCTCAATGTATACACAAAGAAATAAAAAGAAAAAGTAAAAAGTCATGGACATTCAGAAGCCATATAGTTAAAACACTTGATGTCCTTAAACACTTATTTGCATGTATCCTATGGACCATTATTACAGAAGTTTTAAGGAATTGCACAGTGAAAACTCTAGTTAGGCTAGATTTTTCTTGTAGTATTTACAAACTGAATTTTATAATACATCATAACCTACAACTGTGCACGTACATGCTAGCCACCAAATTGTTGCTTCAGTGTCATTGCAGGAAGGTAGATGAATATCTTATGGATCAGCAGCTCTCAGATGAAGATTGAGTTGCCTTCTGAAAAGGTATTATACTTGAAAACAGAAAAATATACTTGCTATTTTTACAAAAAAGCTTAGACTATGAGAGCAATATCTGTGATAAATGTATCAGGTTTGCTTTACTTCTGTGACTCCTTCCAAGTTACAACGCGATACATTTTTGTTACTTAGTAGACAAAGAATCTATTTAAATACAAATTAATTTAGAAATCATCAGCATGTATTAATTATTTTGTCCAAGGAGGTATATACTACTGAATGACGGTCGGCTGAGCACTGACTAAGTCATGAATACAAGTAGGTGGCTGAGAAAGGGGAAATGATTGTGGAAAAGATAAGCATTTAATAAGAGCTCCAAGAAAACACCATCAGTCTGCATGCAGTTACACAAGGGGCAATAAGCACATTGAAAATGGTATGACATTGGGAGCTCAGTCTCCACATGGGGGCTATACTACAGCCAGATAATATGTGAGTGTATCTATAGACAGGTTCAGCAAGTTTGCTGAAATGTGATCTGGGAATATGTGTACGGTGTTACTTCAGTGTGCACAGTTTAAGTTTGAATATTAGTAGCTGGTCTCAGTAAGAAGAGTTTTGAAGGACAGCTCATGAAAAGTAGTACAATTTCAACGTAATCTACACAGCACATATCCATTTTCCTACTTTTATGAGATTAAAAAAAAATTGCAGCAGCAGCAGCTGTAAAACAGTAGAAGTTACTAATAGAACATGCACTAGGTTCTTTCTTTTCTGATTTTCATTTAGAGGTAGTCCACAACAAGATAATCCCTGGGATTCATTAACAGTCATGTAGGCTTCATGCTAAACCTACAGATTTAAGCAAGTTATCATGACAAGTAGCAGTGCTAATCAAATACGCAGGTTGCTCATTGCGTTTCCATATTTGCAAGCACCTTTTTGGAGCCAGCAACAGTGTTTATGACCATGGAAAGGTTCTTAAAAGCATGAGCATAGAATGTAAACAAAATGGCTTGCCTGTAGGAAAACCTAATAAACGAGCATGTTGTGCAGATTAGAAATACCAAGGGCAAGTACAGAAAAAGAATTCTGAAAGAGGGGAAGTGAATGGGGAAATTGTATGCCAGTAACCGTGATTGTTGCACTGCCAAAGTAATTAAAAGGGGAGGGGAAATTGGGAAAATGTACTCAGATACTATAGGCAAAGTGTCAAAAAAATATCTGTAACATAAATATTGGCATACCGATGTAATGAAAATTTATCTCAATGACAGTACTTCTCTTATGTGCATAAATAAAAACAGACATGCTAACAAAGGATGTGAGAAGGACACAAAGCTGCAATGTAACAAAGGGAAGTTAATGTGATAAACATGTTAGTAAAATGCTGAGATGAGATAGCACTTAACAAGGACAGAAGATACATTATGTGATAAATGCATATATTTTAGTTATTGGATATGAAATGTATTTACAGGGAACTGATGAATGCTACCTGACACCACTGCTGTATTCTCAACTTCAGTATGCATACACAAGAACAAATGAACCTTACATCTGTTGTGTCATGCACATCAGAAAAGGACATGTTTTGCAAGTAACTGCTATTGGCACCCACAGGAAAGGGGTCATCATGTTCAATCCTATACTAAGGCACTGTACAAGCACATCCACTCGTGCATGAATCATGCCATCCCAAATAGAACCAAGATGCTCTCCTCCAAAAAAAGGAAGCCAATGTGGTGGTCCCCTGCTATAAACAAACTATACAACAGAAGGAAGAAACTGTTGCAGAAAAGTGAAAAATCCCAGGATGCAAAAAACTCCCTCACCAGCCTCAGTAAGAAGCTGAGATCCCTCATAAAATCCTCAAAAGCTAGTTATGAAAATAAAATTGCCAAAGATTCCAAAGACAACCACAAGGCATTCTATAGTTATGTCAAGAATCTAAATGGCAATGCTCAGATCTGCTCTGAGCTTCAACAGAATGGCATTAAATATACTGATCCAAAGGGTATTGCCAATATCCTGGCAGATCGATTTAGTGCCAACTTCACCCCCCTCTCACCCCCTAAAGGGCCCATCTCAATACCAAAAAATTGCCAAATTCCGGTAATCACGGACACACAGGTAGAAACTGCTCTCTCCAAAGCTAAGAATACAGCATCCATGGGACCAGATGACATCCCAGGCTGTGTACTAAATGAACTACAAAATGAACTGGCACCTCATCTAAGTGTCATGTTTAATCATAGCCTCACCTCAGGCTTCGTGCCCACTGAGTGGCGCACAGCTACAGTTATCCCACTCCACAAGGAGGGATCCACCTTGGATCCCGGGAACTACCGTCCCATCAGTTTGACAAGCTTGATCTGCAAGGGCATGGAACGCATTATCATAGAACTTATAAACAAAGACATTGGCAACCTTCAAACACTGGACCCCACCCAGTTTGGTTTTGTGAAGGGCCAATCTTGTCTCCTGAACCGAATTGACTTCTTCAAATCAGTCTCCACAGCTGTGGATGAGGGTAAGGCAGTTCACACAGCCTATCTGGACCTCGCCAAGGCCTTCAACACCATCCCCCACTTGGGAATCATAGATAAACTTACTAAGCTGGGCATAAATCCCTACATCACTCGATGGGTTGCCAACTGGCTTACTGACAGAACCCAGACTATAAAAGTAGCCATCTCCAACTCCAGCTCCAGACAAGTGACAAGTGGAGTACCTAAGGGTTCAGTCCTGGGACCACTCTTGTTTGGCATCTACTTCTCTGAAATACAGGCCAACACTAAGGGACTCTGGCTAACAAAGGTCGCAGATGACTACAAACTGGGAGCCATTATTGAATCCCCAAATGATGTGGATATTCTGCAAAAGGGCCTTACAGAAACATATGCCTGGTGCCACAGCCATGGGCTCAAGCTTAATGCCAAGAAATGTATAGTTATCCCCCTTGGAAAAAAAACATGCACCCATGAATTACCACATAGGTGGCAGTACACTAAACATTGAAAGTGTGATGAGAGACTTAGGGACACAGGTGGACAGTGGTCTCACTTTCGATAACCACATCACCACAACAGTCAGGAAATCATTCTATGTGGCACAGCTCATCATTAAGGGCTTTTCATCCAGAAAAAAGGAGGTCATTGTCTCACTGTATTCATCCCTCATTAGACCCATTATAGAGTATAATGCCCCGTTTGGTATGTACCTCACAGGACATCTGCAACAGCTGGAAAGGCCACAGGAATATCTCATTAAAAGAATCACAGGCCTAAAGCAGATGCCATATGCTGACCGTCTAAAAAAACTCCAGCTATACTCTGTGGCAGATCGTCTACTCAGAGGTGATCTCTGCTTAACATACAAGGCCTTGTCAAACCCTGAGCTGTTGGACATGCTCTACTTAAAGAAATCCCAATCCCTCAGAGCCACATGCTCCAGGGATCTAAACCTTGTCATCACAATGAACAAAACATACTGGAGGGATAGGTTCCTGACCCAGAGACTCCCCATAGTCTGGAATAGACTGCCCATACATGTCAAGCAGAGTGCTTCCTTGGTCCTCTTCAAAAGGAACCTTGATGATTGGATGGGAAATAGGAAATTCACCCTGGGGATCTTGTCTGTTGCCCTGCTAGACATGGGTCCAGAGAAGTAAATATTGTGGGAAGAAATATCCATGGAATTGTTATGGCTAGGCTTGTATAGGCCCTAGGGCTGATAGCCTAGTACCGACCTATGAACCTATGAACCTATGAACCTATGAATAAGTCTGTAATAAGCCTGTATTGAATAGTCATGTAAATGCTATATGTTAATATAACACTCAACATACATAAGTGACAAATAACATAGATTTGATGAAATTTCATTATTACAAGTTTTCCATTGCGAAATGACACAGATGTCATACATTGTTATACTGAGTATGCTCACAAGGAATTACAGGGAACAGTAAAAGAACAGCAATTCAGCAGCTACAACACACAAGAAGGTGTCATAACAGAGGCCAAATCACACTGTCTGATTATCTGGCAGCATGCCATACAGTAAGAAATGTTTTATGGAATACCTCATCTGCCATTAAACTATAAAGCATGAGGAAAAAGAATTGTAGTGATAAAGAAATGTTTGGATGAAGACGTGCAATAGAGAGCGTAATGCCTGTGAGCAGTGAATGACATAAATATTCATATCATGTCATTTTCAAACACATGCCACGACATATATCAGAAAGATGCATATCAGTCATGGACACCACAGAAATAAATATATTGGCAGTGTCATGAAGAACACCCCTGAAGGGCTTACAGCACTTTCCTATCATAAGGGGTATAGATGCCCTACCTTGTAGGGCAAGGCCTGAAAAAAGCAGCCCTCTGGCTGTGCCATAACTATTTTCTTTTTGTAAGGCACTGCTGTCTGACACATTTGTCTGACAGATGGATGTTACTAGATTCAAACCCCTGCATATGATACTAGGGTCTTTGCAGAAGTCTGTGTTATAGGCTCATAGATTCATAAGTTTTTACTAGGCTAATGACCACTAGGGCAATACAAGCCTAGCTATGCACCCAAAACCATTTGGGTCCCAGGCATCATACGGGGAGCATGTTAATAGGCAGATAGCTAAGGATTTGTAGAGGGGTGTTAGTTAGGATAATACTTTTCTTCTTGATGGCATCTATCCATAAGGGGCATGTGGGCCAGACCAGGTGTAAATTTCCAATTTCCCATCCAGTTGTTAAGGTTTCATTTGAGTAAGGTTGGGGATTAACTCTGTTTTACATGTATGGGGATCCTATTCCATAAAGCAGGGATCCTTTGGGATAGATATCTGTCGCTCTAGCATGTTATGTTTATGTCACAAGTGAAGTTCAGATCCCTGGATCTGGTGCTGTTTGTTTTGTGCATATGCAACAGATCCATCAGGGCTGGGTCTGAGAAAGCCCTGTAAGCCAGGCAATGATTCCCTTTATGCACCATGTAGGAGACCGAATACAAAGACAGGGCTATTAGTTTAGGACAGGGTATTCATGTCCTGAATTCTCCTGGTGAGAACACTTTCTGGGCATTATAACTGTTGCAAGTGTCTGGTCAGATACATGCCAGATGAGGCATAGTATTCAATGACAGGTCTGATAAGGGCCGAGTAGAAGTAGAGTGGTACTATAAGTTCCTTGGATGTGGATGCCATATCCTTACCTATAAGTTGGGTGACATAAAATTATTTTCTTATTATCTTAGCTGCATGTTGGTCAAAGACCAATTGCTGTCTATATATATTCCCAGAATTCCTTACTACTGGGTCAAATGTTAGGGGCAATTTATTGATGGAATAATTCACTTGCATCGACAGTTTCCCAAAGGGCATTATAATGCATTTTTTTTGGCAATGAGTTTTAGGCCATGGCTTTGGCAGCAGTCATTTGTCTGTGTTAAACCCACTTTCAAGATGTTTATGTTTCGGGAGAATTTATAATAGCTCCCAATTTACAGTCATTTGCAAACTTGGTGAGCTAGAGGCCTTTAATGTTAGCCTTGACTTCTGAGAAGTAGATGCCAAACAGGAGCATGCCCAGCACAGAGCCCTGGTGTCCTGCACTGGTGACTGGTTACTTGCTGGAGAAGGTTTCACTGATCCTGACTTCTTGGGTTCTGTCTGTGACCCAGCCAGCAATTCAGCAAGTTATATAAGGGATTATGCATAGCTCTGAGAGACTGCAACAATGCCTAAGTGAGATACTGTATCAAATGCCTTAGCCAGGTCAAGATACACAATATGCTTTATTTTACCCTCATCTATGTCCATGATGACCCTCTCAATGAGATCTAGCAGGTTAAGTAGGCATGACCTTCCATTAAGAAAGCCAAATTGGGATTGGTCCAGTTTCTCTAGGTTACCAGTGTCCTTGCTTATCATGTCCACAATAATTTGTTTCATAGCTTTGCATATTAGGCTTGTTAGACTGATATGTCTGTAGTTCCCTGGGTTGGATGATGTTCACCCTTTGTGGAGGGGAATGACTGTTGTGGTCCTCCATTCACTTGGAATGTAGCCTGTGTCAAGGCCATAGTTGAAGAGTGCATCAATTGGTCCAGACAGGTTATGTTTTAGACTGCTCAGCAGGCAACTGGGGATGTTGTTGGCACTCTTATAAGCAGTGTTCTTGACTTTAGTGAGTGCTGTCAGCATCTGATCCCTGATGATAGCTGGGGGAAGTATGTTAGAGGTTGATTTCACCTGGTGGAGCTGGGGGAGTGAGACGTGAAGCTTGAGCTGAATTTTTCAGCCAGTAGATTTGATTGGTGAATTTGGTTTCACTCACCACCAGTTCAGCATGCTGTTCTGTGTTACCAGTAAGGTTCTGGATGTAGCTGAAAAAGGCCTTCTGATTGTAATTGGCCTGCATGGCTATCATGACCTCATAGTTGTTCTTGGTGAAGTTAATTAGACCTCTTGGTTTCTTGTTTAGTTGTATAAGAGTGCACTTTTCTTTAGGAAAATTACTTTTCCTGGTTTTGGCCATGCATTTTCTTCTATTACATACTCTGTCTAGGTGAAGATTCCAGCTGTAGGGTTTATTTTTAGTGTTATTTTTGCATTTATTTCTGATAGGCACGACAGCCATTCACACGTTTGTATAGACACTCTGTGAATAATTTTGCATAGACAACTGTGGTCTCAGAGGAGCCTTGAATTTTGAGAAACTGTGACTTAATAAGATGTGGTTTGCCTTTGAATAGTTCCTAACTGTTATTGCTTAAGCTGGATTTTCTGGGTTGATTTTTACTTCAAATGAGACAGCTTTGTGATCCAATCTCACTAGTGAGGATGTGGCGGGGGGGGGGGGGTGAAATGCTCTCCCATATTGGTGAGTGCTAGATCCAGTGTGTCTGATCCTCTGCTTGGAGCATGCACTATCTGTTCCTGGGTGTTTGTGTTAATAAAGTCCAGGAAGTGTTGTGCCTGTGAGTTTGAAGCAGTGTACATTTCCCAGTCTATAGAGGGGTAGTTAAAGTTACCCATGAAAGGAGTGTTTGGTTGGATGGTGAATGCCTCTAGTAGGTTTAGATAAGAATTGTGAGACTCTAGCGGCATAGATGAGTTACACATAGATGAGCTCCATGGTATTATGCTATTTAACCAACCTGGAGCTATGCTTGCTGCTAACATAGATCAAAACACTTTTGCCTTTGACCTCAGTCTGTGCTGTTGGTGCTCTAAATGTATGGAAGGCACTGCAGCCTTGCATTTCGAGAGTACTTGCTACAGCTTTAAACCAAATCTCAGTGACAACACAGATGTCTACATTATCCAGAGTGAGGAGAGCTTCAAGGGTGTGGAGTTTTTTTTGTTTTTTGCTTAGGCTCCCATAATTGAGCAGTAACACCTTAAGGTTGCTTGTAGACTTTTTCACTATGTTGGCAGTTTTATCTTTTTTTCATTGCCTAAAATGGCTCTAAGGGGGAAGATAAGGTTTTAGTCAATCTCTAAAAACCTAGGGGGACAGATGCAACCCATCCTTGGCAAAGCAAAGTGGTCTTTTGACCATGTTCTCCCATGGTGACAGATATTAGATCCCCTGGAGTGACACCAGAAACTAAGCCAGTTATTAAAATTGATAATTTTATGTTCATACTGTGGCATCATCCTTGGTGAAGGTAGAATGCTGCTCGATGCTAGGATCATACCTATCTGTGATGCATATTCCAAGAGATCCGTTTTCCATTGTGTCTGTTTTCATATAGTCCAGTGAGGAATGTCTCAGGTCATTTAAACCCACATGGACTATGAAAGAATCATATTAGTACCTGGGTGCAGTATCTTGAGTGCATGTTTGATACTGCAGATTCTGGCTCCAGATCATTATCTTCTTCTTGTCCAACCTGGTGAGTGGGGCATCTGGGTGTCGTACAATGAAGTCCCCAATGACAAAAGTATTAGATAAAGTATATGCTGGACTTATGGGCATTGCACTTGGTGGACCATTAGGTGTAGGCTTATGTGAGATGTTTGGTTTTGCTTTTGGTGCATCCTATAGTGATTGCTGAGGAGCAGTGTTGTCATTGGGTGGCTTTGGAGGTGTGTGAAATTTGAGAAGGTTTCTTTTAAGTGCATCAGCATAAGACAATCTCTGTGTGTGTGTAGTGAACAGTATGTGTGAGGGATGTAGTGTTGGCATCCTGAAAACCTTGTTTTTATGCAAAATAAAATTTTTGTCTCCAAGGAAGTTGTATCTTTGGCATACCATGTTATTTTTGTTAATGATTAACTGGTCATCTGAAAACATGAGAGACTTGCTACATTGTCTTCAGTTGCCCCAAATCTACCAAGCTGGCTATAGAGACATTTGGAAATTGCAGTTTAAGTGCAGGTAATCAAAAGTATTCTTATTCTATTATGAATGGTTCTAGATACAGTTGAAACACTGAAAAAGCATTCCAGAGTTGTCTCTAAGTGAATAAAGAGCCTTGCAACTTTCCTGATTTATAATAGAGAAAAAAGCTTGTCAACTGACTGCTATGCCTTCTAGCCAATAAATAACCACACTTTGAGCTTTTGCCACAAGATGTCTGATCCTGGAATTTCTTAATGTAAAAGCACAGCAAAAGCAGCTCTCACATGCAGATTAAACAACAAACAAATACCAAACTATTAAGTCCTTGGCTAAGTCAACCTTCTGCAAAGAGATAAGGATGCACACGGACTAGAAAAGCCAACAAACAGAAACATGACTATTTTGCCACAAAATGAAATAAATGCTTTAAAATGCTCCGAACAGTAGTGTTAACTGTATAAAGCAAGTACAAATGCAGTTAATCAGGAAAATATTGACTGCATTGGCCACAGGTTCCACAAATCACAATGTCACAAATAATTGAAATCAACGTGTGCAGTAAGAAAGGAGTTGGGAAAATAATTTGAACAATATGATTTAGCCAGAATACTGAAAAGGAGCTATACATGTTACTGACCACATGACAGTGAGCAGTACAATATAAATGATTCTTTGTCAAGGAAGCTGTTGCCATCATGTAGTAAACACACTGTCCCAGAATTGGTCCACATTTTATCTGTGTAGGTATGCTATACAAGTTAGTACTCAATGCATGTGCCACTGGAGCACTCACAGCACAGTATGACCTAAATAGCTGTTTCACTGCTGTGCAATCACAACATGTGATTATATATCACTATGTTCAATTGTGTTTGTGTAACGTCAGTACATTAACATAATGCTGCCCTTTTCATGAATTGAACAGCAAGCTATGTAAGTCTACTGACTAATGACATGTAGATGGACCACAACCACTGCAGTGAAGGCCTTAATAGCTCTCTGACACTCGACCTATGCTAACTTATTACATCATATGATTGTGTCACAAGTGATGTTCTTGGGATAAAATGGATGGAGGAGGCCTCTCCCACTGTAAATGTACACATTATAACTGTAGTGGATGTCATTCATGCATTAAAGTATAAGGCTATACAATGATAACAATCACTGATTGTGGATATTGACTACAGACAATACATGATATTGCAGATAATGAATGTGCCAAGTAGAAGCATCACTGCAATTGTGTAATATATTGGTATTTCAAGGCATTGCATCGTGTTATTGCTGCAAGGGATATGTGTGACTGTAATTAGTGTGCTAAGGCAATAACATGCAGAATATTGTCTCATTCCCTCATTATAGAGGAGAATACTTATTACAAATGTTATGTAAGGAAAATGTAATCACATGTCATTGTCATCATAGGTTCATAGGTTCATAGGAAGATACTAGGCTAATGGTCCAGAGGCCCTTATAAGTCTAGCCAAGAATTTCACCCATGTTCCCACAAAGTCAGCACCTGTTTTTCTGTCCAGTAGGGACACAGATGGGATCTCAGGGGTATATTTTCTGTTTCCCATCTAATCATACAGGTTCCTCTTAAAGAGGCCTAGTGAGGTACTCTGCTTGACATGGAGAGGAAGTATATTCTACAGATTGGGGAGTCATTGGGACACAAATATATCCCACCAACAAGTTCTATTAATGTCACAGACCAGGTTGAGGCCTTGCATGTGGGTTGCATGAGTGGAGTTTGACCTATGTGTATGCAGCAACTCCATGAAGACTGAGTCTGAGAGACCTTGTATGCCAGACACAGGTCACCTCTGAGTAGTCTGTACGAGACTAAGTAGAAGGACAAGGCTTTTAGCCTATCTGTATAGGAAAGGTGTTTGAGACCCTGGATTTTCCTGGTCAGGAACCTCTGTGGTCTCTCCAACTGCTGCATGTGCTTGGCAAGGTTCATGCCGAAGGGGGCATTGTACTCAATAATGGGTCTGATAAGGGAGGAGTACAGGGATGTTATGACCCCTTGTTCCTGGATGAAATACCCTTACTTATGAGGTGGACCTTGTAGAAAGACTTCTGTACAACAGAGCCAACATAGTGGTCAAAAGTCAGGTTGCTATCAACCTGGGTGCCCAAGTCCCTCGAGATTGATTGCATGCTTAGTACATTGTTATTAATGTGATAATTAGTGGGGACACCATTTTCCCCAAAGGGGATAATGATGCATTTCTTAGCATTCAGTCTGAGGCCATGCTTCTGCACAAGTCATTAGTTTGGTTTAGGCCCTCTTGGAGTATTTTCACATCACTAGGGGAATTTATGACAGCACCCAGCTTGCAGTAATCTGGAAACTTGGTCAGCTACAGACCACTGGTTTTGACTTGCACCTCAGAAAAGTATATCTCAAATGATCCTTGCGGTATGCTGCTTGTTACCGGTCTACCACTAGAGGTGGCTTTCCCTATTTTGACTGAGTGGGTTCTATCAGTGAGCCAGTTAGCCACCCATCTGGTAATGTATGAGTTGATAGCAAGCTGGGAGAGTTTATCTATTATGCCCAAGTAGGGAATAGTGTTGAAGGCTTTGGCTAGGTCAAGATAGGCAGTATGCACCATCTTGCCCTCATCCATGGCCTTGGTGAATGTTTTGAAGAAACTGGCCAAGTTTAACAGGCATGATCACCTTTTGACAAAACCAAACTGTTTGGGATCAAGCATTTGGAGGTTGCCAATGTCCTGGTTTATAAGGTCCATGATAATGCTTTCCATGGCTTTGCAGATCTGGCTAGTTAGGCTGATGGGATTATAATTGCCTGGGTCAGTGGACACTCCACCTTTGTGCAGATGGATGAAAGTGGCTGTCCTCAATTCTGCTGGGATGAAGCCGGTGCACAGGCTTTGGTTGAATAGGGTGCCTAGTGGTGCTGAGAGCTCTCATAGGACACAGCCAGGGATGTTGTCAGGTCCCAAGAAGGCTGTATCCTTTGCTTTTGAGAAGGCATTAATAGCCTGTTACCTGGTGATGAGGGGAGGGGGGCAGGTGCTGGGGATGTCCTGGTTTACTGACAGGGCACAAGGGGGTGAAGTTTTCACTGAACTTGCCTGCCAGCAGGTTGGCTATATCTATGGCATTTGTGTATGTTATATTCTTGACCACCAATTCATAGCAAATTTGGGAGTTACCTTTGAGATTGTGGATGTATGTGAAGAAGGCCTTGTGATTGTCCTTAGTGGATGTGGCCAATTTGGACTTTACGTTAGCCTTATAGGATTTCACCTGTGATGTTATTTGCTTGTTCAGACAAAGGAGAGATCACTTCCAATGTAGCACCTGCTCCTTCTTTGTCCTGGACAGTATTTCTTTCCTTTTATTATAGAGTCTGTTTTTTGCTGCTGTCCACCAGACAGGTTTATTCTTCCTTGAGGAAGATGATTTCATCCTGTCAAGGTATTGCTGAGTCCATACAGCTATATAGGTGCTCATTTAGTTTTTTGGTGTAGGCTTGGACATTACTGCTTGATTCAGCTGAAGGGATGGTGGTTGTGAAGCTGCTTATACTTGCTCTCAGGAGGTTGTAGTCAGCTTTGGAAATGTTTTTTTGTTCGACCCTGGCAGGGGATAGGCAGGGGAGATGGTGACTTTGAAAGTGATTGCTTTATGCTGAGATCTTACCAAGGAGGATGACACTGTAGGGGTGCTACAGTGGCTACTCATGTTAGTTAGTACCAGGTCCAGGATATTTTCACTTCTTGTGGGGGTGTCAACCAGCTGATCCAATGCATTGGCATTGACGAAGTTGAGGAATTTCTGGGCATTCATGTTTGAGCTAGAATAGGTCTTCCACTGTATGGTAAGGTACGCAAAGTCACCTGGTATCAGGGTAGAGGATTGAATCTTGATGGATTCAAGTAAGTCTAGATAGGTGGAATGGGCCTCCTGAGTCATGGTTGGGGGTCTGTAGCTAGCTATGATCTGAATAGGTGTTTTGTCAATACTTAACCGCACCTGGAGTGTCTCCTATATGTCATACTGTTTGACCAGCCTGGAGGTGTGTATGTCTTTGATAAATATTGAAACTCCACCTCCTTTGGCTTTGTAGCTCTCTGTTTGGGGACTGGAAGTATGGTAGAACAATTAACCTGGTAAGTCTGGGGTGTTCTCTGCAGCTTTGAACCAGGTTTCAGTGACTGCACAAAACTCAGCATCTTCCAGGGTGGTGAATGTTTGCAATGAGTACAGTTTCATGTTAGACTCCTAGCGTTTAACAGCATGACCTTTACATTTCATTTAGAAGAATATTTCTCATTGGTAATTTTGTCCTCGTGACTTTGCCTAACAAAGGCACTATGGGGGAAAAAAGAGCCTTTGTCAGAAGCCTGAAGCCCAGGGAGACAGATGAAGGCCATCTCTGGAAAAGCATCATGGTATGTCAGTCATGTCCTCCCACACTGTCAGGTAGTGGATTCCCTTGGAATGACATCAGAAACTAAGTCAATTGTTAAAGTCAATCATTTTCTGTTTGTACAGAGGCATCATTCTGGGTGACGATGGGATGCTGCTTAAGGATAGGGACATACCTGCCTAGGACACATATTCAGCAAGCTCAGTCATGTCTCTCTTCGTATAGTCTAGGGAGGTATGTCTCAAGTCACTCGCACCAACATGGACTATGACAGAGTCATAACAGTACCTGCTGTTGAGAGACCTGAGTGCGTGAGTGATATGGTGGATTCTAGTTTTTTATAAGAGGAATCAACATCTATATGTGTACACAGCAACTGTATTAGGCAACAGTATTAGTGACATGTAAAGTCACAGTAAGAATGACACAATGTAGTCTCAGCAGTAATGGCTGGATTTAACTAACTACCCAAGATCACACACTACAGAATAGTGCCTGAATTGCAAGTGCATCACGACATGTTGCTGTACAACTGTGACAGTGCACATTTGAATGGATGACATCACCATTGTTTATTAGCTGGAGGTTTATGCTAAAAAGTGGACAAATGGCACAATAACACTGTACAGCTACACTTCATATATGTATTTGAAGAGTAGTCTACACACTATGTGAGTGAAAGACATGCTCACAGTTGGACCTTTACCTCTTATCTATGTAGGTACACAGTGTACAAAGCACAGTATCAAACGTATGCAACACAGGAGAAGCCACTCTACATTTGTGAGATACTGCAGTTATATAAGCATTATATAATCATTGTGATGCCAAAAATGTATTTTTCCTAGGGATACTAGAATTTGCTGCATCTCATAAGTGGAAGTATATATAACATTAGTTGTGAGGTAACCAACCATACATGATGGCAATCACAATCACACTGTTTAAGCAAGGGTGGACTTGAACCTCCTATCTAGATACACAATCTATATAGCACAGTATTAGCAGCCAGCACCACAGACAAATTCTGAGTACAAGTGAGGAATACAGTATCTATGAAGGGATGGCATCAACAGTGTATTGCCAAAGATATGTGTGTGTTAAAATGACTTTTACAACTTTCTAGGGTTGTAAATGTTGTCACTGCAAATGTGTGTAAAGCAGTCCTGAATCCATTAGCAGTTACACACACACACAATCTTAGAAGGTAATCACTGCTGTGTTCAAACCTCCTACCTATCTATTTATGCATTGTAGAGAACAATGTAAGAAAGACAAGTGTCACAGCAGAAGTCTGACTGTTAAAGTGTGAGTGCACTTTAAAAAGAATGACTTCATCAGTGTGTTGCAGAGAAGATACTGTTGTGAAAGGTAGAATAAGGGAATGGTGGAATCATCTAGCAGTGTTAAATGTTTCTTCAGGGTGGATGTTGATAGAGAACAGCTGTGTTGGAGAACATGTGAACTTAACTCTAAACACCCCTCCCTTCACACACACCAGATTCCCATGTTGAGCATCAAACTTCCCACCTATTAAGTTGCACAGTTTATAGAGTATCAGTATTAGTTACAAGCACCATCGGAGAAGTCTGACTTTGAATGGAAGAGAGTGCCCTTTTGACAGGCTGACATCATCACTGTGTTGCAGGAAGACTGTTTCTGTTAAAAGTGGGTAAGGGAGCTATGTAAAAAGTTAAATGTGTTCTCCTCAAGGGAAGGGGAAAAATCATTAAACATTATACACACACACATATGTTTCCTGTGTTAAGCATTAAACCTCATACCTAATAACACAATTGAGAGAACACAGTATTAGTCAGAAGTGCCACAGGAGAAGGCTGACTCTTAAAAGGAGAGAGTGCACTTTTAGCAGGTTGACTTCATAAGTGTGTTGTAAAAAGAATGTTTCTGTAAGAAGTTGGGTAAGGGAGCTATGTGCAAAGCTAAATGCATTCTGCTCAGGGGAAGTGGATACATCACCAAGCATTACATACACAAGTTTCCCACATTGAGTATTGAACTCCCACCTATCAAGTTAGACAATCTATAAAGCTCAGTATTAGTTGCATGATAGCACCATAGGAGAAGTCTGACTCTGAAGGGAAGAAAGTGCACTTTTGACAGGCTGTCCTCATAAGTGCATGCAGTGATGATGTTTCTGTTAAAAGGTGGACAATGGAGCTGTGTGCAGACTTAAATGCATTCTCCTCAGGGAAAGTGGATACAGCACCAAGTGTTACACACACACACACACACACACACACACACACACACACACACACACACACACACACACACACACACACACACACACACACACATTTACCATATTGAGCTTCATATATCAAGCACTGAACTTCCTATCTAGTTACACAATCTAGAGAGCACAGTATTAGTGAAAAGCACCACAGGAGAAGCTTAACTCTTAAGTGGAGAGGGAGTGCACTTTTGACAAGCTTACCTCATAACAGTGTTGTAGAGAAGATATTTCTGTTAAAAGTGGGATAAGGGAGCTGTGTGCAAAGTTAAATGTATTTTCCTCAGGGAAAGTGGATAAAGCAGCAAGTGTTATATGTGCACAGAAACATAAGTTTCACACATTGAGCATCAAACTTTCTATCTATCTAGTTATACAATATAGAAAACACAGTGTGAGCCACAGGTGCAACAGGAGAAGTCTGACTCTTAAAAAGAGAGAGTGCACTTTTGATAGGCTGACCTTATCACTGTGTTGCAGAGAGCATTTTTCATTAAAAGTGGGATGAGGGAGCTGTGTGGAAGGTTAACTGCATTTTCCTCAAGTGGAGTGAGCATTTCACCAAGTGTTGCATACATACATACATACACACACACACACACACACACACACACACACACACACACACACACACACACACATTTCCATGCTGAGCATTGAACCTCCAACCTATCAAGTTCCACATTCTAGAGAGCACAGTGTTATTCGCAAAAAACATACGAGAAGTCGCAGCTTGTGAAAAAGCACATTTGTACTTCTTAAAAATCCACTGTTTGGAACAGATAGTCATGTGCATCACAGGTTTTGGGACACGTATATGTGTGCAGAGGACATCGTAACAGCAGTGTGATTGTTCCATGTAACAACATACTTATCTACTAAGATTTCGATACTGTCCTTTATATACATTACATTATTGTGAGGGCCATGTACCTGTTTCACAAACATGGAATATCAAAGAAAATCACAGTTGTAATTTCATCTTGCTTATTACATCTTGAGGTGTTGAACTTAAAATGGGAATTAGCAGTAGCCTATGGTGATCTTTGCCGACTTTCATATAAAGAACCATTATATGCATGCAGCCATATGTGTATTTGCTGGAATACAGAACAGAAATGTGTTATGATCATATTTCATGTGTAATGATTTACACATTTCTCATGACAAATACATTTAGTCAATCCTTATATGAATATTAAAGGTGCATTATGAAATGCACGAGGGACTAAACATGTTATTGTTGGTGAAAACATGGCTTCTGGAAACATTTTAGAATTAAAGATATTTTTTGAATGACACAGAATTGGTGGGAAGACTTGGATATACAAAACAGACATAATAACACATTAGTACATGTTTCATTTCTGCACATACTTCGATTGTGCTACAGACTGCTTTATCAGCATAATTATTCAGGCAAGATCTATACAAGACAGGCTTCACAATAGGGAGCAGGCACATTAATATAGCAGCAAGATAATGGTGTGTTAAGGAAATGTGTAGCCAACATTTACAGCCAAAGGAGTCATACAAAACATTCTAAAACATTTTGCACCTATCTGGATTCAAATCTCTAGAGCATTTTGAGAAAAAAAAATAATACCCAAGTATTATCTAAACACACCACATATGAAGTCATACTTCAGAAACGTTACATGTAAAAGCAGATTACAGAAAATGAGAATGCATGTATTCGTCTTCATTACCCTTTAGACATCTGTAAGCTGTACATTCAGTTCTTCATCTTGTCAAAAAATATAAACTGAGTATGCATAGCTAAGCACAGCAGCATGAATGGCACTAGAGTAATGCAGCTGATGGCAAAAATTCACACGATTTTCCCATAAGCTGTGTACTTCTATTTAGCCTTAGTTGCAGTTAATACTTGGCACCAGACATTGTGCAAAGACAGAAGTAGAAGAATAATGACACAGAAGGGAGAAGATACATAGGTTGAGATGGCGGCAAGGACTAAGTAGCTCATGACAGAACCAGGATAACAGTGGCTCATAACAATATCTAGCCAACAGATACACATAAAACAGTGTACCAAAAACAGTCACACTAAACTAATGCATGGATTAGAACCCTTGAATCCAGCAGCCTAAGAACTGTTGCAGTAACTGTTTCATAGTAGTGGCTTTAATCTGTCTTTATTCTGCAATCCCATAGAGCAGTGAATTTAAGCACATTCGCTAAAATTAACCACACCACTGTCAGTCTGTCACTGAAATTTAAATCTTCAGCTTTTGCCTTAGGAAGTTAAACAACATTCACCATCATTCAGCATTCATGCACTATGCCAACCTCTGAGGACATAAAGTGAAGACTTTTCCGTGGTCATTTCTAACCATATGTATGAAGTTATTTCTTTTTTGACCAGACAAGATGTGTGAAAAAGGGGTGGATAGAACAGTGGGGAAATTGTGGGTGGAAAGCAGACAGTAGGGCCCAGGGGAACGAGTACAGGAATTTGCAAGTGGGTGGTAAGTGAACACAATTTACATCCACTTCTTCAAAAATAAATGCAGTATTATATCCATAACTTCATGACTTTGGAGAATCACCACACCAGGGATGGGTGACAACAGCATAATAATGTTGTATAGCCAACTGGAACAATCAAGTGTGTCAAGATGATACATACGTGTGGCAAAAAGCTATGTATGGAGCATAATTTTTTGTGGGACCTGCATATTTTTTGTGGGGGGAAGAAGGTTGTGGAAGGTGCTTAGGAATGAAAGGGTCAGGTAGGTAGGGTAGATTAGGAAGCATGCACAAACATACAAGACATACAATACAGACAATGATGGTGATGCTTATGGATTCCTTGGCAGACATTAGCAGTACTTGCATACAATAGCACTAAAGGTGTGAAACATGCCAGTGAGATTTTCTATGTGTGATGCTCAAACTATTGACACATGCTGCAATGTTCAAAACTGAAATTCTTAATGGCTTGGTTTGTAATCCTTTGTGCTTGGAGGGACAAATATGGTGAGTTATGACATATTTTGATGTTGGGACTTACACATTGTTAAAATTGTGCATTATCATCTGGATATAGATTCCATGAGATAAAAAGTGCAAACATTTGAAACTTAGCTTATTAATTCCCATTACCACAAGAGAACTTCATTTTAAGCATGAAAATTAGCTATATACTAATTTCAGAATAAATGGAGGTTTCCTTGAGAGACCTGTATGCATGTGACTTTAAGTAGTCATGGGAATGCACTCATATGTAAAAGGCTGTATTTCTGTTTGTAAATATATTTCAGATTTATGCAGTCACATCATCTGAGTAATATAGGTTGGAGTATGTTACATGCATACTTCACAAGACATACTGTCATAAACACATAGGATATGTGCTAAGTCATGATGATTGTAAAAAAATACTGTGATGGTCATACATATATAAGTGTATTTTATATGAAATATCTCGTCATATTTATGAAATTGTACACACATTAATTTGAAGTCATATGTGAATCATTATTATGTGTCACATAGAAAAGTTTAGTTATACAAGCATTACTGACACATTGCTTGAAATAAGCAAGTTTATCAATCTCATTTCTCTCTAGGTTTACATTCTTAATCAAAATGTGAGAAATGTGATTTTGACACCCTTTGTAAAAGTATCTTTTAGCTGGATTTGAAACATTAATCAATTGTGTTCTTTATCTGAAGTAGCTGCACTTAACATCACGTGCCGCAGACATAGGCAAGGGGCAGGTGAAATTTCTCCAGTCTGTACTGTACAGAGTGCTGATGGCTATGCAATGTCATCTGGCTTGTTTGCACTAAATAAGGCAGACTAAACTAAAATTTTCACTTTTTTCCTTAGGCAGTGAACCATGTCTGTGTGCCACTGAGTTGAGAGCAAACACAAAAGGCATTAGAAAATATATGACAAAGAATAAAGTGGACAGTAAAATGAATTCAATCACTGGGTATATCTAACAATGACTAGAGCAAGAAGTACACTACAGTGACACATTCATACTTCTCACATCTCCTTGCAACATCAGAAATGTACTTAGTGGAATAACATTATCAGACTTGTAGTTAATGACAAATAATGTAAAAGTGGAAAGACAACAGCTCACATGTCATTAGCAGTAGTGCTAATGGTTGATTTCAAACAACACAATTATGTCACGAATATGAGTAAATGTGTATTCAGACTATCCTCTGTAACATTATCAGACTTGTAGTTAGTGACAAATAATGTGAAAATGGGCAATTAGTGGCTCTCATGCTGTTAGCAATAATGAAAAAAGTTGAGTTTTATGCAACACAGCGATAAAAATAAATGTATATAATATCCACTTATACCCCCTCTGTACAATTAATAATTAGCTGTGTTCAAACCCTGCATCACCTGTCTTATTTCTCTCAATTCATTTCAATTACACATTGTAGCACAGGGATATTTATCTGAGATATGGAATTTATTCACTAAGTACTGTCAAGATTGCTGATGTCCACAAACTGTTGCCAGGCATGTTTGCGCTACATAATGCATCCAATACTGAACCCTGCTTGTGAGCTGCTGAGCAGCATGCACATTTAGATTACAAGATTTTTGTAAATTAAAATACTGGGAATAATTGAAATTTGATCTGTAAAAAGAATTCAAACACTGCATCATCTGTTTTATTTCTATCAGTTCATATCATTTACACTTTGTGCCACAAAGTTGGATATCTGTCCAGTGCATTGTCTGCAGTCATTACTGTCCAGGGTGCTGATGTCCATGCACCAATGCCAGGCTTATTTGCACTACATAAGGCAGACTAAACTAAATGTTCATTTTTTCCCTTAAGCCATGAAAGCTGATTGCATGTTGCCAGGAGGAATGCAAATCCAGAAGAAAATATTAACTAAAAAATTGACAAAATTTGTTTTAGATAACAATTTGAAGTAACATGAAATGAATCAAAATGTGCATCTAACAATGAGCAGAGCTACTAATGTATTACATTGACCCATTCAGGCTTTTCACATCTCCTTGCCACATCTCTACTATCATCATTACTTTAGGTAATGCCATGGGAATGGAAAAAAGGACAGGGAACAGCAGAAATGCTTCATTTCTCACATACTCACATACAATTAATAGTAACATCATTGAAAATAATATATCAGTCTGTCATGTTTACTCAGTATTGACATTACTTGAGTTTCCCACCTCATCACATTCATACTTCAAAATGAGTGTCAATACTTATTATGAATTCCCTCAGTTAAATGATCTGTGAACATGATGCAGAACTTACATCCCCTGAACTATTTCTCTAAGCTCAATAGAGTTATACTTTACGCCACAGAGATAGGCATGTAACAGCTTGAATTTTTTCACTCAGTACTATCCAGACAGTTGAGGAAAGCTTACCAATGCCAGTTTCAATTACACTGTTGATGGCATTCCAAATTAAATTTGTCAGTTTTTACCTTGGGAAGTTAACCACTGCTCACTGACAGTATACTGACTGTTGCCTATCATCAGAGTAAAATGTGAAATGGTGCTCAAATGGTCAAGGAAAAAAGACACACTTTGAAACAAGTACCCTAAATATACATTTCTCATGTTTCATAAGCTTTGTTATCCTGGAATAGGAACCTGTATGGATTTGAACCCTCAGACCATTGTATTAAGAAGAATATTTTTAGATAATTTCCCATATTTGCCACAGACAATGATATATATTAGCAAGGAATCAAAGTGGTTAGATGTACTCAAAATGTGACACATCAAGTCGCATTAAACAAGTTATGAAAGTTTTCCTCTCTCATTTGCCAGTAAATGTCTGTATGATTGGGGTACTGGCAGCAGTTAGGACACCCATATACTCACACAATATTAAACAAGGACCTCAAACATTGTGAGTATATTCCTCTCTTTCTTTATGGTGCCTCAGTCCCTTATCTATGCTTTCCTAACAGCAATGTTATCTCACTTTTATTGCAAATGGTAGCTGTATCAGTGCTTAATGTACTTTCTTAAATATCCACAACATTTTTAGTAAGGGTTATTTACTGTGGTCATTAAAACAGAATTTGAATGTTAGGAATGTTAATCTCCTAAATCAGTGTACTTTCAGACATTATTTATTTATTTATTTTACATTTGTTTACTGGGGAGGTCCGACTGGAAAAAGCTGTCCATTTTCAGCAAAGGCCCGGGGAGAAAACTCCAGAAACAATTGCTAACATACTATACATAAGATATTTACATGAGCATTGTGGTTTACACATACGGTTATAAAAATATAGCAGATATATGACTGCATAAGATATTTACATAAGCATAGTGGTTTAGACATATAATTAAAAGTATAGCAGGTAGTAACATATGATTGTTGTTCATACAGTATGTTTAGTAGAGATACACATGAAGATGTAATGAAGATAAGAGAAGAAAGGAAAAACTAAAAATACTAGCCAGTTTGTCAAAGGAGGAGAATATAGACAACTTCATATGAGGTTCATTGAGATTTTAAGGAAAAGCTTTTCAACTTAGTCTAGGGGAGAGTTAATGGGTATAGATGGGACAGTGGGGAGTAGGCAGTAGTGAGTTGGTAAGTTGTTGTTGTGTCTTTCAGCTTTGCGGAACTCCGATCCGCTAATGATTGGCAGTTGATTATTACATGCCGAGTTGCTAGCCCTGACACACAACCTTCAAAGAAGGTACGCCCATTCATGCATGTCTCCACACAGAAGACGCTCTAGCTGAGAATCAAACCAGACAGCATCTTACTGTGAGGCGACAATGCTACTGCAGCACCACCACCGCGGATTGAGTTGGTAAGTAATGTGTGATAATAAATATAGTACACCTGAGGGGGGTTTAAAAAAGAGGTTGGATAGTGGGTAGGGGAAAGGTGTTAGAATATGTCAGCCTAGTATTAGGTAGTTGCATGTCCAGGAATTGTTTAGGTGGGAAGTAAGCTGTTTTTTGAAGAAGGTTTTGTTAGGTTGTACCCTGATTTGTATTGGTAGGTAGTTCCAAGTCTTGGCAATGTTGCTAGAATATAGGGAGTCACTAGAGCTGTAATGGCTTTTGGAGATTGTGGTTAGTGCCTAGTTAGTGGATCTAAGTTCTCAGTTATTAGAGTAGAGGGTGATCATGTCTTGTAAGGCTGTAGTTTTTTCAGGTTGGTACAGTATTTGGTGAGTTAGAAGAAGTTGGTTTAGAGTTAAAGGTTAGGGAGTTCCAGCCATAAAAGCTGTTTTAGGGCTTGGCAGTGGTGGGTATAGTAGGAGGAGTTTGTGGTGAATTTTGCTATTTTGTTGTAGCATACTGATAGCTTGTTTAAATCACTCTTGTTTAGATTAATTAGGACAGGAAAAGCATACAGTAAGGTAGAGAGAAGATGGGTATGAGCTACAGTAATTTTACTCTTTCTGGTTAGGACATTTTTACGTCTGTAAAGAGTACCTAGTTTTTTGTTAACGTTGGTTATTGTTTGAGCTATGTGTTTGTCAGATTTCATATTATTGTCAATAATTACCCCTAGTAATTTGGTTAGTGTGACGGGGAGATGGGGGTATTATCTGAAGCAGAAATAGAGAATGGGGAGTAGGTAATGCTGCTTTGCAAGGATGGAAAATCATAAGTTGGGTCTTTTTAGGATTTAGTATTAGCTGGGATATTCTTAGCCAGGTTTTGATGGATGTAAAGGCTTCTTGGGTCTTGATGTAAAGTTGTTGGAGGGTGGGGGCAAAGCAGATTAAGGTGGAGTCATCAGCGTATTAAACTAGGTTTGCTAGAGGGGTGGCTTTGTGAAGATTATTTGTAAATATAGTGAAAAGTAGGGATCGTAGGATTGATCCCTGGTGTACTCCTAGTTTTAGAGGAAGTAGGGGGAAGCAATTTTTTTCCACTGAACAGCTTGTTGGCATTGGGAGAGATAGTCTTGAAACCATAACAGAGTGGGGATAGTTAGTTTTAATTCTGAGAGTGATGTTAGAAATTTTGTATGCCTTTGATAAGTCAAGGAGAACTGCAGACACTAGCTGGCTGTTGTTGCATTGCATATTTACTAGGTTACTAAAATGGATGAGTGCAGTGGCAGTGCTATGGTTGGGGTGGAATCCATGCTGAGGTTCAGCAAGAAGATTGTTGGAGAGGAGATGTGTTAGGATCTGGGTGTGGATACATCTTTCCAGTATTTTAGCCAGTGGGGAAAGTATAGTATAGGGCAGTAGTTTGTTAGGTCAGTGGAGGCGCCCCCTTTGTATATTGGTATAATGTAGGAACTTTTCCAGAGAAGTGGCACCTTTTGTTCTGAGACTGATCTGTTAATGATTATAGAGATTGGGTAGGAAATGGCTTTGGTGGCTATTTGTAGGACTTTGGCAGGTAGGTTGTCTGTTGCTAGGGTGGTGGGCTTAAGTTTGGTTAGATGTCTATAGATGATGTAAGTTGGTAGAGGTTGAAGTGTGAAGGAATTGGTGTTATTTGATGGGTTATATAGTATAGTAGGGGTTGAGGAGTGTAGGTCTGTTGACAGCTTTAGTATAGAGTTGGTAAAGAACTCCTTGAATTGAGTGGCTGTGTTTATAGAGGTGGTGTCTATGCTTGGATGAGGAGTTGGTGATTTACCTAGTTGGAGAATACTGTTTATAGCAGCCCAGAACTTTTGTGAGTTTTTATTGTGCTTAGTTTGAATTTCACTATAGTATTTTTTGTTTTTCTAGTCTGATTTGTTTTTTTTACAGTGTTTCTTAGTTCTAAGAATGTTTGCCTATTAGGAGTAGTTTTGTTTTTGTGCCAGGTGTCCCATTTTGTCAAGTCCCCTCTCCCCAACACACCCTTAGTACCTCAATGAAGGAGACTGTAAAACACTCATTGTTCCTGCAGTCAGACTGATTATAAAAAGTTACAAGCCATTAGAGATAACCCTTAAAAATACTCATTCTTGCAGTGCTAGAGCATGTGCATACAGTTGTGTAGCTCCTTATACAATGTTTACCTTTCCTGTACTTAGCACAGATTGAGATATTCCGGAACGCTAAAAATTTAATAGCTTATTTGCATACTCATGGTGTTCAGAGAGCTGAATCTGCACTATATAAAGGTAATCCTATAGATAGTGAATTTGTATTGTAGTGGGGAGACTGATTGACTCTAGATAGCTTGATACTGCTTTTGAAGATATATTTACTTTCTAAATTGCTTTCTTGTCAAAGTATGCTGTTATTTCTTATAGAATGTTTTTAGTGTAACATTAAGGATGAATTTCAATGTCTAATACAACTAGTTTTATCTGTCTGCATTTTCTTTATCCTTTACTGTTGGCATAACCCATGCATATCAGTTATTTGTCTGCATTACAAGGTTTAATAGAGAAGGCTACCTGACATAATTTTGTAGGTTTTATTTTCCTGGAGACTGAACAGTTATTTCAGAAGAGTACTGTATAACTTCACAGTGAGTTGGAATGTCTAACTGGCTGCTCGCCACACCGGTGCGGATGGCATTATAATAGTTTTCTCCATTTCTACTTGTACTTTGTGAATTAGTATTGTTAATGGTGTAATGTATTCCAGTTACACAACTGTTGTCTCCATTACATAACTGTTATATTTGTTGTTATTTTATTAATATATTAGTTGGGGCTGTCTTAACTTGTATGCAGTCATAGGGAGCATGTCCTTTTAAATTGTTGTGTGCATGATGGATGCATACATTCATATATAACTGAGTTCACAGCAATCCTGTCTGTGTATTATAAACTTAATTTTGTGTCTGTTTTCTGTTTCATCTCATTGAGGGATATGACACCCAATACATCTGTACCCTGTGAGCCACCATTTACTGATGCATAAAATAAGGTCATTATCCAGGCATTTTGTTGCCATGGAGCTTTTGCCTTAGTAAGAGGAAGAGGAGACAAATCTTCCCAACACAGGATATGGATATGGCAACAGGTGGTCAGTGAAATCAATGCTATTGGAGGGCATGGGAGAACTTACTTCCAGATACAAAACAGAGCAAGTGATATAATAACCTCCCTACATTGTATGGCAGATGCAGTTGGCCAGGAACAGGTAACTATGGGGACAGTCCTACCAAACCACTACTAACTGAAACAGAGGACTTCTTGTCCACTGTGATAGTTCAGCAAAAGGTTTACAGATAATCCTTGATTTTGGTGCTGATTTGGACAACAGACCCAGAGTATACCAAGCAGAACTTTCAGGTATGCAAAATAAAAATTATTGTTAAGTGTCATTGTATATATCTTTATATGTATATATCTTACATGTTTGCTATATCTAGAGCCAGACATATGTGTGACTTAGATGTTAGATGTTAGATGCTAGATGTTAGACAGAGGGAGGTGTTGTGGGGGATTCACCTGGTCAGTAGATTTTTGTATCAGATTATTCTTAATCTGCACATGTAAAGGGGACTGTTTTCCATTTCTTGTGTCATTTGAATTGTGATATTTATTAGCCTTCTTTCTTTTCCTTCCTTACACACAGGGATATCAGGGCTACAGTCTGCAAGACCACTTGCACATGGTAAGCACACATTTTTTATTGTTACTGAGTGCATATAAGACAGATTTGGGTATAAATCTGAGTAATATTTGCATTGCTTTAGCATCTATTATACTTTAACACACTTTTTGTATAACAACATTTTTATCAATTGTATTCCTTATTTCTCTTTGTTGTGTTTATTGCTTGTTATCATATGTGATCCTTACAGTGGAACTGTAGAACTCCTACCACCAAGGTAGTAGGAATTGCTACCATCAGAGTATCAGTAGCCTCTGATGATGATGATGATGATGATGATGATGATGATGGCAATGAGGGTCAGTGTCTCCCACATCCCTGCCCATATTTTGGACACAGTCAGTATACCTATGCATACCCATGACATGGAGCCCTCTGATATAAGATTGAGGGTGACACAGTTGATTAGGGTAGTGTGGTTACTGCTGTTGCAGAGTTGGTTTATTTTCCCTGTAGCTATTGTGAGAGTGAGGTACCACATAGGAGGATTGGCAGACATGCTCAGAGCCTACTGTCCACCCAATCCTGATGCCCATGTGTCATTAGGTGCTACCAGACATATATGTAGGCCTTCATGGAAGCACAGTTACATTCCACCAGGCCCTTGGAAGAGATAGTGTGAATATTAAATGTCATGCATTCTAACATACTTGAATCCCTAAACAGTGTAGGTGACTCCTTAAACAAGATGAATGACACTCTGGATTAGACAGTGTTTGTGAATGAATGTCTGCTGGGGGCAGGCAGGTATCCACATGACTGGAGATCCCGCTACATCTTCTGTTGTTAGCAGACATGGCCGTGCCAGATCCTACTCTTGTACTGGCACTACTTCCACAGCTCCATCAGTGATTGCACTGTCCACACGCAGATGTGGTAGTCCATGGGGTCATGGTTCTAGGCATAGTTGTGAGGACAGTTCATCCAGCAGATATCACTCATGTTCAGGTAGCACCCCGACGTCTTGCCAGGGCTGTGGAAGTAGCAGTGCACCTTCTGGCAATGGCTGAATCTGTCTGAAATGCACTGTGCTTCATTGTGTTCATGCAGACACACACACACACACACACACACACACACACACACACACACACACACACACACACACACTGAAAAAAAAAACACTTGGCCATTCCACCTTACACACATGCAAGCTATCTGAACAGTACTGTTGTGTGTTATACATCTCTTGTTACTGGTCCTGAACTGACCACTGTATACTTTAATAAATAAATAAATAAACAAATAAATAAATAAATGACTTAGTAATCCTAAATTCAGACTAATAGTGGATGGGAAAAGATACAAGACCCACTTTATAAGAAAATATTTTGATTTTCATCTTCTGAAGGGACTAAAGGTATTTACATATATTACTAAGGACTCTTGGCAATTCTTGGAAGGTCTGGATAAAGTTAAAATCAATGGTGACATTATTATGGTCACCACTAATGTATGTAACCTGTTTTCTGTGATTCCACACCAAAAAGGATGTGAGTGGCTCAAAAATCAACTTTTGAAAACTGGTCTTTTTGACCAGGATGAGATGAACAAGTTTGTTTAGTTAATGGAGGTGGTACTTAAAAATAACTTCATATACTCTGAGGGGACAGTACTACAAACAAATAACAAGTATGGCAATGGGGACGGCGGGCGCCCCAATATTTTCGAACTATGTCATGTCATATTGGGAGCAGGTACACATAATAGATGGTCCTTTTTATAGTAAAATATTATACTAGACTCGGTTTTTGGATGATTTGTTTATCATTTGGAAAGGAATGGAGAGTCAACTCCAATTGGTTCTTGAATATGTTAACCATTCAGAAGAGTTTTTGAAGTTCACTCACAACTATAGTGACACACGTATCACATATCTTGATGTGGATTTGAGTTACAATAAAGTTGATAAAAAATTAACATCAATCATCTATAGGAAACCAACCTTCTCTAATTCCTATTTGGAATTTAATAGTTAGCATCCTGCTCATCACAAAAAAAATTATTAAAGGGCAGATGGTGCGGGCTGCCTATATGGTTACTATGGATAAGGAGTTTTTGGATGAACTATTATTTATTAAGCAGTTATTTTTAAAGAGAGGGTATCCTATTGACTTGTTAAACAAAAACCAACAGGAGTTAATTGCTAAACCTGAATCTAGATTTTACCAACCTTTATTAGCAAGTGGTAAGGGATGGACATTTAGTATGCAGTCCAGGGAAGTTAGGAAAGTAAATAATTATTTGACTAGCTTCATTACTACCTTTAACATGGATGCGTCTGAGTTTGTGGATATTGTCCTCAAGAACTGGGAAATCTTGAGAAGTGACAACAATATAGGGAATAAGGTGGGGCCCTTGCCTAAAGTGGTATTTAAGAAGGATCATTCACTGAATTCATCAAAAGTATTTTTTTCTGCATTTTCGACTTTTTAAGCCTTTCGATTGCTATTTCTGCCTGTTTTATTCTGCTATTACCTATTTTTACTGTTTTTAATAGCTTGAATTGTTTATTGCACTTCCTTGTTTAAGTTTTGCTTAAAAGTTAAACAACAGGCTAATACACTCAAGTGTACTAGCTTTTGATAGCATTTAGTCGAAAAACACAGCATTTATTGTATTTTCTGCCTTTCTGAAAAAAACTTGAAAAAAAAAATACTCTTGTTTTCCATACTTTTCTAATAGTTTGTTCCAGTGATCAGATTTTGCTGATCCCTGGGCTTGTTCCTGTTTTCTCCATTTTCCTTGTTTGGTCAAGGAGTTTCTTTACTCACTAGTGGGAGTAGGGAGTACTGAGCTGCCTGTTTGTCCTCAGAGGAGTGGTTTAAAGCAGTAACTTGTAGTTTATTGGCCATTTTGGGTCATTTCCTGTCTTTTCCAGCCCCTGCTATAAACGCTTAGCCTTTAGCATCGAGATTAGATTTAGCGATTGAAGCGATTTAGCACGGAGCTGCCACTGTTGCACACTAAGGCAGGTTAAGCAGGTTTAAACTATTCGGGCTACCTAAAGTCCACTCTTCAAATTTTCCCTTAAAACTACCTTCCTCGAACTATACTACTGATCAAATCAGCATCCTATAACTAAAAGATCATCTCTACTTGACTCCAAGTAGACCATTCTCTACCTGTTAAACCTAGCACTTGCTCCTACAGTACTTATTACCTTGATACGGCACTCTTGTCATAGATAGTACCCCAAAAGGCAACCCCCATTTCTCGGTCACCCACGCCCCTCGGATTCTTTTTAAAGTTTTTTAGTCTATACTTCTAGCATGTCGAGGGATCAGTTGCTAGTGTCCTCTCCTGCTCAGCTGGTGAACAATATTGAGGCAATGCTACAATTGCCTCATGTACACAGACAACCCTCTCCTCCTCCCACAAAACACAAATACATGCGAGAGATGCAACTATACAGCCAAACTGGAGGCTGAGCTCTCTCAACATAGGACTGGCAAGACCAGTCAGGAGGAGAAGGTTACCACACACACTATAGACCCAGTCTCACATAGTACCATTACAACCTCAAATCATACACATAAACACACAAAGACATACTCGAGGCTCTGATCAAAATCTACCAAAACAGCAGAGGCCACCAAAGCAGACACCCAAACAACCACCACCTCAGAACACAGCACCTGCAACACATAGACCTCACAGTCAGAGTGTCAAACAGTCACAGCCCTTAAGGCCAAACACAATGTCAGACACACTAGTCATTGGTGACTCCATAGTCAGACACACTGACGTCCCGCCACCAGACTGAGTAAGGAGAAGGTCACAGTAAGCTGCCTGTCGGGCGCTAGAATCCGCCACATAACGCAAGCACTCAGGTCTCTCAACAGCAGGTACAAATATGACTCAGTCATTGTCCACGCTGGTGTAAACGACCTGAGATGTACCTCCTTGGACTACATGAAAAGAGACATTGAGGAGCTCTCTGATTATGTAGCCCAGGCAGGTATGACCCTGACCTTGAGCAGTATCCTACCTTCACCAAGAATGATGCCACAATACAGAGATAAGATGATCAGCTTTAACAATTGGCTTAAACACTGGTGTCATTCAAAGGGGATCCAGTGTCTGTCTGCCTGGGATGACATGCTGGACAAGCGCACCTGTCACCCTGGGATTCCGGATATTGGCAAAGGCTCTTGCCACCCCATAGTGCCTTTTAGGCAAGGCTCAAATTCTAAACCTACCATCCTAGAACACAAAAGGAAAAACTAAGGGTAATGCTGCTCAATGCCAGAAGTCTAAATCTCAAAATGCACTTTTCGAGGCCCTTCTCAGTATGGAGAACATCGATGTCTGTGCTGTGACAGAAACCTGGTTCAAGGCTCCTGAGAGCACCCCAGCTGTCAGGTTTTACCTCATATCATGCTCTGGCCCCAAAATCCGGACAATACCAAGAAAGGAGGGGGTATCCATATTCATCAAGGACACCCACACCTCAAGACTGGTGGCGATGCATCGGAGACCATCCAGGTGCAATTAACCATAGGCAAGACTGCTCTGCAAATTGTAGCATGTTACAGGCCACCCTCACAAACTCAGGAACCTCACATGGCCTTCCTGAAAACACTAGAGGGATAAATGTATCACCAAACACCATCATACTAGGTGACTTCATTACCCTAATATAGACTGGGAACACTACTCAAGCCCAAACACCCTAGCCCAAAAGTTCCTGGAATTCATAAACTCAAATGCCATGGAACAACTAGTCACCATCCCCACAAGAGGAGATAACATACTTGATCTCATCATCACGAACATGGGAGCACAATGTTCAACACCAGAAGTACACCTCACTGGTGAGATCAGATCACAAACTAATCTCGCTGGAGGTCCTCATCCCACCCCCACCTGAAATAAAAAAGCCCACAGTAAAGAACTTCTCAAAAGCTGACTTCACACTTCTAAAGACTAGTGTGGTCTCCTTTAAGGCCCCGAGCTGGCGGAAAAGAGTACTCAAGCCGCTGAATCACTTACAAATGCCTTCTACCAGCACCTGCAGGACTGCATGGATAAGGCAATCCCAAGCAAAACAAAGACTCTTTGTACCAAAGGCAAGCGTCCAGTCTGGTGGACCCCAGCCATAAACAAACTCTACAACAAAAGGAGGAAGCTACTACAAGATAGAGCAAAATCCTTCAAAGGTAAGACACCCTTGATCACTATAAGTAAGAAACTAAGAGCCCTCATAAAATCATCCAAAGCAAATTTCGAGAGAAAAATAGCTAAAGACTCAAAAGACAATCATAAGGCCTTCTTTAGCTATGTTAGAAACCTGGGAGGAAACTCCCAGATATGCTCAGAACTAGTTCAAAATGATGTGAAGATTACTGATCCTACAGACATTGCCAACATACTGGCTGACAGGTTCAGTGCAAACTTCTCCTCCCTCCCCAAAAGGAGAGATATCTATACCAAACGATTGCAGCCCCCAAACATCTCCAGCCCAAGTGAGAACTGCTCTCTCCAAAGCAAAAAACACAGCATCCATGGGACCTGATGGTGTCCCCGGCTGTGTGCTCCACAAACTCAATGAGGAATTAAACCCACAGCTAGGACAGCTGTTTAATCAAAGTCTTACCTCTGGATACATACCCAGGGAGTGGCGCACTGCAACTGTGGTCCCACTTCAAATTACCGGCCCATTAGCTTGACAATCCTTATCTGCAAAGCCATGGAGAGGATCATAATGGACCTCATAAATAAAGACATTGGGAATTTGCAGACTTTGGATCCAACCCAGTTTGGCTTTGTCAAAGGAAGATCATGCCTTTTAAACTTGGTTGACTTCTTGAAACAGTCACCAAAGCCATTGATGAGGAAAGGCAGTCCATACAGCCTACCTCAATCTGGCTAAGGCGGTATCATTGAAAACTCATCAGCTTAAATGTTAACCCATACATCACAAGATGGGTTGCAAACTGGCTGAGTGACAGAACCCACAGAGTCAGAGTTGCTGATGTCAGACTCAAAGCCTGTCACAAGTGGTGTCCCACAGGGCTCAGTCCTGGGCCCACTCTTGTTTGGCATCTACTTTAGTACAAGCAAACACAGAAGGGTTATGGCTGACAAAGTTTGCAGATGACTGCAAATAGTAGAAAACACATCTGACACAAATATCCTTCAGAAGGGTCTCACAGAAACAGATAACTGGTGCCAGAGCCACAGCCTAAAGTTAAATGCCAAAAAAATGCATAGTCATACCCTTCGGGAAAAACAAGGTTACCCCTAGCTACCAAATAGGTGGCAATCCACTGAGCACAGAAGAAGTTATCAGGGACCTGGGGACCCAGGTTGATAGTAGTCTGTCATTCGACACCCATGTAGCTAAAGTAGTTAGGAAGACCTTCTACATTGCCCACCTTATCATGAAGGGATTCTCATCTAGATCAAGGGAGGTCATAGTCTCCCTTTACTCATCACTCATCAGACCAATGATTGAGTACAATGCCCCATTCGGAATGTATCTGACCCGACACTTGCAGCAGCTGGAGAGGCCACAAAAGTTCCTCACCAAAAGGATAAAGGGTCTCAAAATCTGTCCTATGCTGCCCGACTGAAAGAACTCCAGCTCTATTCAGCAAACGCTTGCTCAGAGGTGACCTTTGCCTAACATACAAGGCCATGTCAAACCCAGATTTGATGAATATGCTTCACCTCAAAAATCTAGATCCATCAGAGCCACAAGGGCGGAGACTTAAACCATTAATAGGACGTGCTGGAGGGATAGATTCATCACCCAAAGACTCCTATGTTGTGGAACAAAATCACATGTGAGGCAGAGCACCTCGCTGGCCTTGTTCAAAAGAAATCTTGACCAATGGATGGGAGATCGCAGATATACCCCAGGGATTACCTCAGTGTCACTGCTCGACAGAGGCACAGCAAAATAACGGGTATAGTTCCCCATACACAAAACGATGGGCTAGGCTTGCAAATGCCCTCGGGCAGATAGCCTAGTATGAACCTATGAACCTATGAACCTATGAAAAATATACTGGAAGCTGGTACTTATAGGTTGGGTGGACATCAACATAGGACCAAGGACAATTTTAAATGTAATATATGTTCATTTTGCCCACACATTTTAGAAATTACAGAACAGTATAGACTGAATAGTACCCCTTTATATATTGATGGCCATTTCAACTGTAATAGCCAAAATGTGGTACATGTGGCCAAGTGCCAATCATGTCCTATTTTTTATGTAGGAAAAATGTGTAGGCAATTTAAAAATAGGATAGCTGAACACCTTCTAGCTATTAGACATGACAAACTAACCAATGCTTTAAGTAGACACATCCATTCACATAGGGATCATAAGTTTAAATTCTTGGTTATACAGCAGGTAACTAAAGATGTTCAGGGTAGAATTATAGACCTTGTACTGGATATATGTAAATTCAAATGGCAGTTATGGCTTAATGCCACTGAGTTTCCATGAATTAATGAAACTACTGCCATTACATGGGTTTTAAAGTTTAACAATATTGTAATTTAAAGTATTTTAGTGTTTTTTAACATTTGTATTCATGTATGCATTTTTAGTGGATAGCTTTAATAGTTTTTTGACTAGTTCATAGTTGAATTATTTAATCATTTAATTAGTTAATAGGTGTTATGTTCACTATATAAAGGCTGGGTGGGATTTGATGCATTGTTCTGAGGAAGTCCCTACAGAAGGGAAGAAAGCACTAAACCTTGTAAAATAATTTTTTTTGGACTCTGCAGTGGCTGTGTCATGCTGTGCTTTGAGGTCATACTT
This sequence comes from Protopterus annectens, assembly GCF_019279795.1. NCBI lineage: Eukaryota > Metazoa > Chordata > Ceratodontiformes > Protopteridae > Protopterus > Protopterus annectens. Next base: position 1,815,476,307 of record NC_056735.1, read on the forward strand.
TAATAAATACATGTGTTTCTTGCTCACACAAACTCACTTTTTTGGTGTCAGCCTTGCCCTCCTGACCTCCCCCAACCAACCAAGTGGAAATGATGATGACAGTACCCTGCCCCTTTACACATGTCTTTGTGACTTAGGGATGAATATATATTTGATGCCCACAGCTATCCACTGTGTGCATCAGATAAATATCTAAAGCACACAGTGGCTAGCTATGGCTTGCTTACTCACAAGCTTGCATTTATCAATATGTATTGCAGAAGAAAGTTGTTTATTTCTTATTCCTACTCATTTGTTAATTGTTTATATAACTGTTGACCTCATTGTATTTCAGTTAGTATTGTAAATAAAGCAGTTGAACCAGTAGTGACTTCAGCCTTGCTTCTTGATGTATTCGTGGAAATGATGGTAAAACTGATCTGATCCATGATCTAGAGACAGTGATTAACTGAAATGCTTGACCAGTGGTTGATTTACTGGGAGTGCTAGGGGAGCTAAAGCTCCCCATAACCACTCACCTATCAACACTATTGCTGCTGTCACTACATCCATTTCCCCAGACAACTTTTTTTTCTGTTCTTTTTTATTTTTATTTTTTTTGTAGCTTGGCAACATAGCTTCTGAAACATGATTGTACTGTGAGGATCAGTTCCTCATCAGCTGATCCTGATCACTAAATCACATTTTAGAAGCCATGCTGCCAAGTCTGTGTCAACTGCACTGGCAGCTCAGTTAAATGAATTGCTTTTCCAGTTGCCTTACCTCCAGATGATTTGTTGGTGGAAGTGCAAGCAATCTGCAGAGTGACTGGCAGGTTGGGGTAAGACATGGCCCTCAACTGCCTGGTAATTGCACGAAACTACCGAATTTAACCTTAAATGAACAAATTGCCATGAAATTGGGAGTGGCACGTTTTACTCAAAATAGTCACTGAAGTAGACAAACCAACAAAACAAACAAAAAACCCCACTAAGGCAGTATATTTATAACTGCAAAACCAGCCACTGAAAAGAACAAAAATATGATAAATGCCATCATCTTTGAAATATTTGCCATCATCTTTGAAATATTTTGCAACTGTGTGTATGAGTTGGTTTGATGAATTTCTTTGTTATATATTAAAGAACAAAAGCACTTATCATATTTTTTGTGTTCTTTTCAGTGGCTGATTTTGTGGTTATATGTACACTGCTGTAGTGACTTTTCTTTAGTTTGCTGTTGCTTGATCCATCACCAGCTATCGCATCATCAGCCTATGCCAGTGACTCCACGGCATCACTGGCATCAGTTGCTGTGACTTTGAATGACTGCTCTGAATTCTTAGGAGAGAGGAACAGCTAGTAATCAGAACTGCAGGAAACAGATTCTAATATGGCCGCCAGATAGGAAGCATGTACTTCTGCCTGCTCTCAAAATAGATGTTAATCAAACCAAATCACTGGTGGCTACTATACTAAATCAAAGAAAAAAGCTAAAACAATATAAAGTGCTTCGTAAATTTAACAACCTGCTCTCTATCTTCAGAAAAGAAGCCAGTTTTAAACCAAAGGGTTCTCTGAAAGAACAGTGGCACAGTGGTGATCCCGGATACTTGTGCTTGGGCCTACCAGACTTGAATAAGCTGTCTAAAAGAATTAAAAAAGAGGAAAAACCAATCAAAATGGAACAAATGGAATCACAAACCACTAAGACTAGACTTTCTCTCGTTAGTACTCCTGAAAAGGAGTCTTCTTCAAAAAGACAAAAAACAAACAAATCGCATCCTGAAGCTGACAAGCAGATACAAAAACCTAAGAATGAGCAACCATTCATGCTAGAAGACTTTAAAGAAGCTCTCCTTCCGCTACAAACAGAAATACAAGCATTCTCTACAAAACTAACATAATTTGGCAACAACTTGGATCATATGATGGCAAGAATGGAGCAAAACGAAGCTAAAACTCTGAACAATGAAATTAAAATACAAGAACTACAAAAAGTGGCTGCAGCTAGAGACACTACTATCACAGAAATGAAACAAAAAATGATCGACTTAGAGGCAAGAGCTAGACGGAACAACATATTAATCAGAGGCATACCGGAGAAATACGATCATTCACAGCTTCCTGTAATTGCAAAGGAAATCATCAATATTGTGCTAGACAACAAAGAAATATCTAAAACAATCAAAATTGAGAGAACACATAGAGCGCTAAGGAAAGCTCAAACATCGGAAACACCCAGACAAGTTTACGCTAGAATTTTAAATGCAGAACATGCACAATCTATAATACTCAATGCCAAAAAGAAGAAAAGCATCTCCTGGAATGGCTATAGAATTACAATAGCACAGGACTTACCTCTTCAAATTAAGCAGTCAAGACAAGCCCTATCCCCTTTTTGTAGCTACTTACTGAACAAAAACATCAAATTTCAAATGAAATACCCGGCGACTCTCTGCTTCCAATACAACAGCGTTAATTACTCAGTGAAAACTGCTCAAGAGGCTAAATCAATGTTTAACAATGTATTCAAAGAGGTACCTACCAACACAGTTTAATTTCAAGTTATTTAGAGAATCTTGATTATTGATGGTTACTCTCCACATGTTTCTATTTTATTTGCTATACGAGTAAACCCAGATACCAGGCCAATGTGAAACTGTACTTACCGTCTTAAAATTCCATTTTCGGGCCTAGACTACATGCAAGCCTACAACCTTTGCCCTCTGACCATACAAATCACATCCAGGATATGATGATGCCATAAGTGCACAAGTAAATAGCTTCCGAAGTATTACATAACCTGACTGAACAGAATCAAATGCGGAAAAAAGGGAAAAAGGAAAGAAAACGACAGAATACAAAAACACATAGTCTGGCACTTACTAAAACTATTGGATCGCTTAACAATCTATACCTAAAAAAAACAAATACTATAAATCTAAACAACTCACTTTACATTTTAGATGGTTGAAATCACAGACTTCTATTTCACTTTGTCATAAACTCATCACTATACAAGCTGAGAATTGTAAAATCATCCTACTTAAGTAAACATTCTCCTAAATTAAGCCGACGACTATACTCTCTGCCATAATTACCCTGGAAGGAAAAAAAAAAAAAAACTCAACAAACTCTTTATGCTTCCAGACGACGTATTACAACCAACATATCTCTCATTCTCTCTATATAAATGGTGAGACGCTATCACAATAGTGATCCAGTTTATAAATAAAAATGAAGGACTCTGCAAGACATCGCGTACCTGACGTGGTCCGACTCTTCTAGCCCAGACTCTGTGTCGCTATTGCAAACTTTGTTCCAAGGGTTATAAGATAAAGCTGCCTGGCTCTCAGCTAAGAGCAAAAGACTGTACCATGTCAGCTGCGGTCCACATAGTAAAAACCTACTTGTGTGATGGACGATGAAGCGTTCCGATGCGCATGACAAAGCCAAAGGGGTGGGGTTCTCACACAGCTGGCGCTGAGCAAACAGAAATATGTATGCATAGTTTCGCAAGCTCGAATACTACAGTCTATTCACTCTTCAGAGCTGGAAACTTATTTAAGCTGGCAGATATAGCTTATGAATTCTGAGTACCCTATTCCAAAGTTTGTTATTATACCAATGATTTTATAGAGTAGATATCCTCACTCAAACAACGTACATGTCATACAAAGGATGATTCATCCAAAGTGTACGTCTCACGTACACACATTAGACTAATCTAACCTGTCATTAGAGAGTCATTTTAGTCGTAAGTGAGTAATTTAAACATAATAGTTTGTGCTAGTAGTATTTGACTACAGTGTTCCTATATCTGGATTGGCTGCCAATTCTAAGAATGAAATACTGTAACCCCACCAACTGGGTGGTTCAGATTCCCTATTTCCTACAGAGCTATTTAAAGCTGGCTAGCAATTCAGAATGCAGAAATTAGGCACACTAAATGCTAAGAGCTATTGGAGCAGCCCACTACCCAGAATAAATAACATATTTACACTAGAATGTCTAATGAAAGCAAGAGAATTTATGGGAGATATCCCATTGAAATTATATTATTGTAACTAAATTACCGCCTGGTCTACACACGAATATCATGCCAACAGGGAAGGAAACTGGGCAGAAAATAAACTAGCACCCTGTTTTTTTTCCCCTTCCTTTATGGGGAGGGCTTATCCAGCGAAAAACTGAGCACTATCTTATGATCTCCCATATGTATAGGAGGCACAAACAGGTCCACGTCATATTAAATATAGCCCTACAGTTGATAGACAGGGGGATCTCAAACTGTACATTAAACTCCTTTCCAACTTTTGATACACAAAAGGATGGTATGAACAGTGGTACCTAACAAAGAGTATCACAGATTTAATACATACTAGACACCAGCAAAGTCTACCAACACTGTCTGCTTTTCAATGTTAATCAGGATAAGCAGATGAGACCTAAGGCCTGCATGCCAAGTACTTTGGGATTCACTATCCATTTTTGCCCCACAGCCAAGATCTGGTTAACTGGACAATCCTAAGTGGACAAACTACTGCTTTGACTTTGGACATGTCATAAAAGAGAACATCATTGGACCGTGTGATAAGGGGAATCTACCCCACAACCTGTCTATTACCTGTCTAATGAGAAAAGAGGAGGATAGGAGGCATTTGTCAATAAAATAGGATGAACAATTCTTAAACTTTGGCTGGATTACTCAAAGATGTCTGGAAAGAGATCTAAATAACAGGTATTCTCTGATGAAGTATTAACTAGAGCTACCTGTGACTCAGCTAATTAGTACCTCATGGCACTCTAGCAAAGATATTAGATCTCAAGACAGGCTTAAAAAGCGTATAATATCTTGCTTATTCTTGACTGTAAATGTCTCAGCCTAATAGTAAGCGACATCTAAATGTTAACAAAATCGTTGTTAGTTTTAATGCTATCAATCTCAATTTAGTTGCATGCTCATTATGACTGAAGTATTTTCTCTGCATAATATTCTAGAAGGGAAACAGCATGTGTCTTATTTACACTAACAAAGGTCTTAATTTAACAATTAACTGTTTTCAGAAAATATATATACTAGGCAGACAAAGACTTAACTAACACAAGAAGACAAAATACTTGATACTAACAATACAATTAGTATCTGGAGTGTTTTGATAATGACTCACATAACTTTTGGCCGGAAGCTATATGGACAGACAGACTACATATGACCTATTGAGTTCTTTCATATCTAAACTGCCCAAAACAACATACAATATCTTAGTTCATGAAAGCATAAATACTAACAAGTATTTCTGATGCATATAAACTAAAAACACTTAAAGCACAATCAACTGCTTGAAATTAATTGACCATTTGGGTGGTCTAAGCAACATCCTTTGCGTAGAACCAAAATCTTCTTCAATGAATCAATAAAATCATTATAAAATAAATCAGTATTTCAATAACTACTACAGGCAAGAAGTTAGTACCGTGCCAATATCTGATGGATATTAGAATGACAGCAGAAATTTGTATTATAATTGAGATTGTACATATGTTTCTAACACCTCTTACAGAAAATAGGAGATTGTGGACATGTGCGGGTGGGGGTCTGCATGGGGTGAATTGTTACTCATGAATTATAATACTGCTATTAACACCTTATTACATTTCCAGTACTACATACCTAAACAAAAGTAGCATTCCTATAGAAACCCTAAATCACACTTCAATTACCATAATTACCATACCTGCATTCAAATTCAACCGACAGTGAAGATAAAATGATATTACTGGAATCATGGAATGTTAAAGGTCTCCAAAACAATAGAAAAAAAAAGCTAATTTTACATCTCATCTATAAATCAGAGGCAGAAATAACACTTATTCAGAAACCCACATGACTACAGCTCAATGGGAGAAGGAAACAAAAAAGAACTGGGTGAAATCAATCATAGCTGCTGGTAAGGATACTGCTTCAAAAGGAGTAGCAATAATAGTTAAAAACTCTTTCAATGGCACTATAAAAACAACTGATTGCGATCCTAATGGCAGGTGGTGCTACTTGGTCTGTTCCCTTCCATTTTTCAATAAAAGCATTTTAATACTGAATGTGTATGGTCCCTGTATGTACCAAACTGCTTATATCTATGACATATACTCAATCTTAGAAAAATTCCCCAATCATCTATATTTAATAGGCGGGGATTGGAATATGACTATCAGGCCTGAACTAGATAGAACGAACAAAGAAAGTAAACAACCTGTTGACTTAACAAATCTCATAAATGAACTAATAGATGATTTTAATATATTTGATCCCTTTGAACTGTTCAGACATGACCCTGGAATCAATAAATTCACATTTTTTTCATAACCCCATAAAGCATGGTCTAGAATAGATTTTTTCTTAATTTCAACAAATTTCAAAAAATATGAAATAAAATACCATACAGAACCCAGAACCCTGTCTGATCCTGCAAAAATCAACCTAAAAATAAATGTGACTAAAATAAGCGCAAAAGAACAATATACAATAAATTGGACCCTAAAGCAGAACTTATTAAAAAATGAGGAACTCTGTCAGGAAATAAGGGAACTTCTTAGCCAAACTAACAGTAATTTAGAAAGAACAAACATTCCCCTTGACATACAGTGGGCACCGACCAAGGCAACACTTAGAAGAATATTAATACAAAAAGCATCAATACTCAAAAAAACAAGCCAAGTCCCAAATTGACAACCTAGAACTTAAATTAAAAAATCTAGAAATACAAATGCAACATAACCATACCTTGGAACTCGAGAAGCAGATCATCTCTGTACAAAAACAACTACAAGAAGCACAAATGAACCAACTCTCTCTCATTGAACTTAGAATTTTACACAGATATGCTGAATGGGCCCAAACTCCCTCTAAAATACTAGCCAGAATAATTATCAAACCACCCCCTCCAGAATAAAGCAAATTAAACACAATAATGAATCATTTAGCTCGGATCAGGAAATCATAAAACTTTTTGAAGAAATATATCGAGAAATTTATGGCCCACACCTGTTTGAAGATGAAAAAGCATCCAATACTTTTCTAGAAGATTTGCATTTCCCACAAATAAATGACACTCAAATACAATCTCTTAAAGCACCAATAACTACTGAAGAAATACTTCTAGCTATCAACAAAATGAAATTAGGAAAATCCCCAGGACCTGATGGCTATACATCAGAATTTTATAAAGCCCTTGTGGAACATTTAGCCCCAATTTTACTCAAAGTATATAATTATATAATAAAATTTGGGGTTACAGATCTATACATAAATAATTCTAAAACGATTTTCATCTTAAAACCTAATACATCTGTTTTTTACCCTAGTGACTACCGCCCAATTACATTAATTAACCTTGACATAAAAATATTAGCAACAATATTGGCTCACAGATTGAGCAAAGTACTCCCCTCTATCATATCTCCTGAACAGTTATGTTTTATGAATAACAGACAAGTCTGGGATAATACGTTAACAATAGATGCAATAACAAATATGACAGTAAAAGACTCTTCCCCTAAGTATACACTTTCTGTTGATGCACAAAAGGCTTTCAACTGAGTCAATCTAAATTTCTTGTTCAAAATATTAAAATGTTTTGCTCTTCCTGACGAATTTATTGCTATGATTAGAGTATTATATAAAAATGCCACCACCACATTACACATAAACAAAATGAACTCACATCCTATACATATAATCAACGGGACTAGGCAAGGATGCCCGCTATCCCCATACCTGTTTAACCTTTACTTAGAAGTTCCCCTTCTAAAGTTAAGTCAAAAAACATTTAACCACCCTATCTGCATATCAAATGTCCAAATAAAATATACGGCATTTGCTGATGATCTCAACATTTATTTTCAATATCCCTCCACTGATCTAGTCAAAATTCTAAACTCTATTGATAAATTTTCTGCAATCTCAAATTATGCTATGAACCTGAGTAAGTCAAAAATATTCCCGTTAAATCCTCTTAGTCATAAGGAAATCTTCTTTCCAGATTCAAAGATTAAAATAGAATATTCACTCAAATATCTAGGAGTCACATTTACCCACCCGCATAAAGAAATCACAAAAGAAAACCTCTATATGACTTGGTCAAAAATCATAAAGGATTTGGACAGATGGAAAAGTTTAAACCTCTCTCTTCTCTCCAAGGCATTAGTCATAAAAATGAATATACTTCCTAAAATATTGTATCACTTTCAAGCTGTTAGCCAATGCGTCCCAAACAAATTCTATTCCAGAATGAAAATAATACTGGGCAAATTTATGTGGCACCCGAAGAGCATTAGAATTAGTTACAATAAACTAATACTACCCAAAGAAAAAGGCGGCTTAAGCCTTCCTGATTTTCAGACATATTATCATATTATCAATGCTAACCACATTATACGCCTAACCCAATATGAACCTTTGGACGCCTCCTGGAACCCTCTTTGGATAAAAATCTATTACCAGAATCTAAGCATCTCTAATATAAACCCCAAAGCTATTCCTTTCCTTAACAACAATACCCTAAGGAATTTTAAAATACATACCATAATAATTAATAAGGTAACATGCTTTCAAAAACTTGTCACATCCTTAAACATAAGGAACTCCTTAATTATGGCGCAACCAATACACATGAATCCCGAAATCAAATTAAACAACAATATGATAAACCTAGAAAAATATCCAAATATTAAACACTGTACAATATGGGATTTCTATCAAATAAAAGATCAACCTATAAGCTACATTGTTGATCACTTGGCATCAAATAAAGCATACAGCTTAATCATTAAACAGATATTATATTTAATATCCCTGAAAACATCGGAAATAAATGTAACTCCACAAGAATTCCAGCTTTACCAGCAATGCATAACCTATTTACTGCAAAAAAACAAAATGCTATCAAAAACTTATAGACTAATCACCCGTACTAAATACCAAAATGAAATTCTATACTCCAGTTATTGGATGACCAAAAGTGAGAAATTGACAATGGAACAAAAATTAGCGGCGATTGACATAACTATAAAACTTACTCCTTTCAAAAATGAATTTATACTCAAATCATGATTAATAACAATGCCTACTTTACACCACTCTTTCTAAGTAAAATAGATCCTAATACCTCACCATTTTGCTCCACATGTACTAACACAATAGCTGATACTCTCCATATCTTCTGGTCTTGCAAAACTGTCCATAAACTTTGGTGGTCCCTAAGAGTGAAATTAGAGAAGTCAGGCTATATGAAATCTACCCTCTCATGGGAAATGGCAGTATTAAATATTCTCCCAAATTCATATACACTAGAATCCAAGCATATCATAGTAACATTAAGTGCTCTACTTAAATCCTACATAGCTCTCAATTGGCTTGACAGATCAAAAATTTCCTGGGCAGAATTCAAAACTATAGCCATTCAATACGTTTTGGTTAACAAATTAAAAACTGTGAGCCAAAAGAAACTAACCTACTTCAAGAAATACTGGGAAAAGCTTACAGGAATATTATCCTAAATCTGCACTTAAATCAGAACATATTACTTTATTATACTACCCCAGTACCAAAAACAAGCCTTTCCCCCAACACAATCTGGAGACTATGTATATCATATATTGCGAACGCTATGATAAATGCATTAGGTATACCATTATCCACTAATACCTACATATTCAACTTTACACTTTATCACAGGATCCTTCCAGAGTGACAACCCAGTGTATATAATGTAAATATTATAAATAGTTCTTTTGATAGATATAGGTATATAATTATAATATTTTCCTTAGGAAAAATAACAATGGTCAATGAAAAAAAATTGTATAAATATCTAGATGTTTAAACTTTTAATGAGATTCCTATTAAGTTGTGTGTCACGTATTTTGTTTGTCATTTATTAATACTCACTATATTAATTATGCACCAGCAAGGACAAACTCACAGGTATATCGTGAGATATAGTATTTTTGTGTTATTTGATCCTATGTAATTGCGTTGTTATTTTATTTCTACTATGTATTATTGTTTATAACATACAAAAAAAAAACTTGGAAAAAGAAATAAAAATTTAATTTGAAAAAAAAACTGCAGGAAACAATGTGGCAGTTTGGAGTTGTTTGGATTACAGAGAGAGTTAGCTGGGGATTATGAATGGATTAGAGGGTTGGGTTGCTGCTGCTTGTTAGGATTGTACAGACTAGTCACTTTCATATAATTAGCTGTTACATGTGAGGAGGTTAGGCTGGTGGTCCAACAGTTTGGAATTATTAAAGTATATGGTTATTAAAGATTCATTTGCTTTTTGTACTTGGAAAGGTTACTAGAGATAGAATAATACTGGCCTTGCCTGAAAATAATGTGACTTGGTGTTAAAATGGCAGCATGGAGTCAGTGTGAGCAGTCAGATATGCACACTGTTCCTCTCTGCACTCATTGTGGATGGTTTGGTTTAATTTTGGACAAGAAACAAAGCTACTATAATAGCTAACAAGCATACAATAGCACCTCAATTCTTTCAATGCTATTCAAGAGTCTTTGTTTTTGGTTTTTAATGTGTTTATGTGTTAGAATGGTGACAGTATATTGAAATCTGCCACTGAATGTGAATGGGTAAGTAAACCAACTTTTTCCTTAGGGCAGTTGTGACTTTCACAATGCTTAAAACAAAAAGTTATGTTTATCAAAACCTACCTATCGTTAACATAATCCATACAAGCAGGCCCTATAATAGTAACATCTGCTTTAATTTTTCTCAGTAAGTTAGCACTTCTTATTTAAGCTTCCCTTCTATTTACCATCTGTCTCTTACTCCTTTATTTTTTCTCCTTCATATTCAAACTGTCCCCCCATTAATTCTCTCTCTCTTCTGTTTCTCCTATCCTCTCCACTCGCTTCCCCTTCTGTCTCCTTTATATGTAATTTTCTTTTCGCCTCCATTTCTTCTCAAATAATACTTCTGATCTATATATAAACCAAAGTATTATTTACCCTCACTGTCTAGTCTACCTTTTTCACTTATGAGAAAAATGGTCATAAAACTACTTTTTAGTTGAAACTTGTTAAATAGATATATGAATGTAAATAGAACTATTGCTCATTAGAAATGTTTTATATTGAAATGTTTATTTGTATTGTTTACGTTTTTTTGAAAAACTATTATGCAATTATTGTTTATGTTTCTATATGTTGTATTTTTGTGGAAATTTTCTCCCTGGGCTTCAGCTGAAACAAATCATTCGGCCAGTCAGATTTACCAGGTAAAAAGAGCAAATGGTGTATTGTGAGTGATATTGCCTTCTCTTGTCACTGGAAGAAATAGTATTTTAAGTACTTGGACTCAATGTGGGACGGCTAGTTGTCTGTTGTTTGCTATTTACACTGCTATCATGACATTTGCTCTACTTTTCAGCATGGTATTCCTTCAGTGATATGACTGTCAGTATACCACAGTATTCCATGGGACCTGATAACATCCCAGGCTGCATCCTACATGGGCTCCAACAAGAATTAGCAACACCATTGGGTACTCTTTTCAATCATAGTCTAAGTACCGGCTTCATCCCAGCTGAATGGAAAACAGCCATTGTTATTCCCTTGCACAAAAGTGGTGCTTCCACTGACCCCAGGAACTATAGACCTATTAGCCTGACTAGCCTTCTCTGCAAGGTAAGGGAGAGAATCATCATGGACATTGTCAACAAAGACATTGGTGACCCTCAAACATTTGACCCTACTCAATTTGGATTTGTCAAAGGGAGATCATGCCTGTTAAACCTGGTGGACTTCTTTGAGACAGTCACCAAGGGCCTTGATGAGGGGAAATGTGTGCACACAGTCTACTTAGACTTAGCCAAGACTTTTGACACTATCCCCCACTCAGGAATAATTGACAAACTCACCCAGCTAAGTATTAACCCATATATCATTAGATGAGTTGCTAACCTGCTCACTGATAGAACTCATACAGTCAAAATAGGGGACACCACCTCCAGTAGCAGACCTGTAACCAGTGGTGTTCCACAGGGATCAGACTTGGACCTCTACTACTTGGAATCTATTTCTCCAAAGTGCAAGTTAAAACTATAAGTCTGTGGCTGATAAAGTTTGCTGATGACTGCAAACTGGGAGCAGTCATAGAATCTCCAAATGATGTCAACATCCTACAAGAGGGTCTTGCACAAACAAATGACTTTTGCCAAAGTCATGGCCTTAAACTCAATGCAAAAAAATGTATTATCATCCCTTTCAGTAAGAGTGATGTTCCTGCTAACTACCACATCAGTAACACTGCCCTAAGCACACACTCAGTGGTGAAAGAGACCTGGACACACAGGTTAACAGCAACCTTGCCTTTGATCACCATGTCTTCACAGTCATAAGAAGAGTATTCTATATTGCTCAGCTCATAAGTAAGAGTTTTGCCTCCAGAAAAAACAAGAAGTTATAACCGCACTGTATTCTTCCCTCATCAGACAAATAATTGAGTACAATGCCCCTTTTGATATGTACCTGCAGCAATTGGAGAGACCACAAAGGTTCCTCATTATGAAAATTCAAGGTCTTCAGCATCAGTCCTATGAGGGCTGTCTGAAATCCACTGTCACTTTAGTATGCTTCATACAGACTGCTCATAGGTGAACTCTGCCTTGCATGTAAGGCAATCTCTGACCCTGCTATATTGGAAATGCTGCATCTCCGTAAGTCAAATGGTACACGGGTTACTCACTCTAAAAGCCTTAATCTGGTATGTGACACTAATAGAACCTGCTGGAGGGACAGATTTGTCTCCCAGAGGTTGCCATACCTTTGGAACAGACTCCCACTTCATGTCAAGCAGAGCACTTCATTGGCCATCTTCAAACACAATCTGAATGATTGGATGGGTAACCGTAATTTCACCCCAGGGGTTCTACCTATGTCCTTCTTGGACAGGGGTGATAGGTGCTGATCGTGGAAATAAGGGTACAACTTGGCTAGGCTTGTGAGGGCCTCAGGGCCATTAGTGCCTAGTATCCTCCTAATATCCTATGATCCTACTGTTGTTAGTGGGATTATCATTAGCTGTTTGAGATTTTTTATTGAGTTTTATTATTCGCATCACTACAGGAGAATAAAATTAGGTTGTGGGATGCCTAATTGGCCATCGTTTGCTACTTACACTGCTGTCATGACATTTGTTGCAGTTTTAGCTTACTGCTTCAGCATGGTATTCCTTCAGTGATATGACTGTCAGTATACCACATTAGTGTTCTTGGTCAGTATACCACCCTAGTGTTCTCGGTCAGTATAACCCGCCAGTACTCTCAGTCATTATACCCCACTAGTGTTCTCGGTCAGTATATCCCACTAGTGTTCTCAGTCAGTATATCACACCAGTGTTTTCGGTCAAAAATTCCTCACCAAACTGGGAAATCAGGTTGACATATGCCACTAGGTTTGAGTTTTACATTATAAAAAGGGCATTCAGGTACTTGATAAGAAAAAACTATTTTAGCATCAACATTGTATGCCATGAAGGGAGTGTTAGGGGAGATGACTGAAACAAGCATGAAATGAAAAGCATTATACATAGGAACAAACGGAGAATTCAGGAATAAGAGAACAGACTAAAAATGAAGCATAGAGCAGTGGGGTGGAAATGGTAATCTGAGTGAATAAGTCAAAGTATTCTGATCAATGGCCATAAATATATTTAGTGCAAAGAAAAATAAGCTGCATTTTCCATAGCAAAGAATCATTTTTGACACTAAGAAGCAAACAATGAAAACCTGTACACAAAAAAATCTAAAAAGCACACAGCAGGATAAATTTATAGAAACACATGATGATTTATAATTTGGTTTGCTGAAGGCACTAAATACTAAATACTTTTGAGGTGCTCAGTTTTGTGGATTCTAAAATCATGTTTTGATTTTCTTTTTTTTAGTTTAGTGACAATCATTATTTCAAATACTCTTTTCAAAGCAAAGAAGAGTTACCTTGAAAACACAAGTACTCGCTACAGAATAGCCATAAAGGAATTACTTCATTCAGTTTATCTGTGAGTCTTCATAGCTGTGCTCATTACACCAGACTCTCTCTTACTCTAATTATTTTGCCCCATATTTTTGGTCGTTTTTCCCTGATTTTGCCTCTTACTTTTTGTTCTGTTCCTTATGAAATTTCTGTTTTTCTAGCAAATCAGTAAAGACTGCATTCAATAAATAATGAGAGATGTTTGAGTTTTTACTTCATATCCTTTAGAAACGCATGCTAATGCAAACCTGTTTACTGTATCAACTTTTTAAATATAAAACAACACTATCTAAAATAACTGATTTTAGGCCTTTGCCCCCCATGATTTTTGGCTTTATCCCTGATGTTTAAGCTATGAAATTGTGAAGTATGTCTGTTCCTCATAAAATTTGTATTTTTCTGGCAAGTTACATAGGACTGAAGACACACAACATGACTCTGGCAAAAAAATGGCTTTAATTGCTGGGTGTTTTGAGGGGACAGCTCTCTGTGAATGAAAATGCTTGACTCTGCTGTCTTGATCAAGTTAAATGTTTATTAATTTGGTTTTACAGAACTAGTGTATGTTAGTATAATGCAAGTTGGAATTCTTTACTGGGGCAATTTTTTTGTAAATCCCAATCGGATATTGGAGGTGTATACAATCAATAAAGTTGTTGATGGGTACAGACACTGTATATGGATAAAGCTGATACCAGTGTTCTTATTCAGTTACAGAAAAAAAGTCAGTCATCTGGCTTGGCAGGGGTAATGTCACACAATGTATTTTATTTGCTGAAATCTATGTGAAATTATTATTGCTATAATCATGCATAGGTGTGTATGGAGGGGGTTGACTGTCATTATGATACAAACAGTCACAAATCGGTCATTTTTTTCACTTTCTGTCACATTTGTACATGTCTTTGAAGGTCTAGATAGGATGTATATCAAAGCAACTGATTATTGGCATAATGCAGCAGACAGTAGTGTTGCCATCTTAGAGTGCTTGGTTCTACGGTTGTGTTTTTGGTTGTATCTTCTTCTGTGTGGAGTCTTCATGTCCTCCATGTCTCTGAGTGGGTTTTATTCAGGTGATCTGGTTAATATCGACCTCTCAAAGACAAGGCATAGGCAAATTTACCTGTAAGTAAATGTGCAGTATGAATGATGTATTTATGTGTTAATCTGTATGTGTTTGCATGCATGTGTGTGTGTAAGTAAGACATGCAAAAATTATTACCTTGTGCTAAATATAATACACACTATTATGGAGTACTCTTATACTTTTGATGCCAGTATGAAATTTGCTTGCTTTCTGTGATTCAGTGTGTTCACAACTTCATTTGTGCATTTCTAAATGTATAAAACATGAACACAAAATGTGTGAGTGTACTAAGATTTGGTACTATATACTGAATGTCAACAGTAGCTCCCCATCCATATCTGTTCTGGATCTGCCACTGTTGACACACAGTATTGGGTAGAATACATAACTGTGTAATGCAAATATCAGTCACATAAGCTATTGCTGACGTAACTGTACATTTTATATTTCCATATCAGAGTACTCAGTTCTTTAACATTTTTTTCCTTACAGGTTCAGCACTTACTATGTCTATACTACAAGTGCAAATTACGTCCTTGGAGGTTGCCCCTGTCTGTTGCTGTCAGAACACAGCATTACATGGATAAGTAAAGGCTGTGGAGTTTGACAACAACAGTTTTCATATCTGTATGTGTATGGGATCTTAGGCTTTGTCTGCTATCCTTTGCCTCTTAGCCAGAGCCAGGGCATACTGTGTATGCCTCTGCATGCCAGCACCATCTGCAGCTGGTGGTTCTCCCTCAGACTCCTCATCTGTATCTGCTGCTGCTCCTGCCGGCCTTGCTTGTGGTCCTTTGAACTGTGGTCCTGTCTCTTGTTGTCCTTGTTAAAGCTGTTTCCTGAGAATTATATTACGTAACATGGTAAGGACTGTGAGTATATTATGCAGAGGTGCCTGGGTCATACTGCAGTGCCCCTCCTGATGTGTCTAGACACCATAACCTATTTTGAGCATTCCAAACACACCTTGGAAATCCTAGTTTGACTGTGGGCCTTGTTCTGTCTTTGCTCATTGGGGCTGTATGGGTTTCTCATGGGTGTCATGAGCCAGGGCTCTACTGCATTACCTGTACTTCCCACTAGATGCCCTTGTGGAATGTCTTCTTAGCAAACCTTGTGTGTAGCTCACAGGTGTACCATATGTGTGAGTCATGAAAACTGCCTTGGCTGCCTGTACAGACATTATAGATGATCCCCCAGGCATTATAGACAACCTTAGAGTTTATAGAGTAGTAAACTTTTCTGTTGATGTACCCCTTTTCCTGTTCATTAGGTAGAGCTTTTATTTCTATGTGTGTGTGATCTATGGCCCCCAACATTTCAGGGAAGTTTGATATTGCATAAAATTCCTGCATGGTTCTTGATCTCTCTTGTGGGGTGTGTGAGAAATAGATGTGATCCCTTGCATGTTGTAGCACTGCATTTAAAAACTGATGTAATGCTTCAGAGGGTGATGTTTGTGACAGCCCCTTTGTGTCTCTGGGAAGTAACAGTAGTATACATAATGCTGTGCATATCTTTGTTTCCACTGGGATGCATTCTCTATGATTTCCCTGGGCTTGAGTTGGGGGCACAGAGGTTGTATAGTTCCTCCAGTGTTTTCCTGTCCACCCTGTATCACTCAGCAATTTCTTTGTCATGCAGTCCATGATAAGTCAAATGGGGTCTTAACACCCTCCTTCTTTTTCTTGTCCAAGGCCTGCAAGCAACAGTCGCAGCAGCACCATGATTTACAGTCTGCTGCACGTACAACATAATGAGAGCAGCAGCAGTGACCCCTAACATGTTCATGTTTGTTTGTTTGTTTGTTTGTTTAAGTGTAATCATGCCTGTATTCCAAAGAGTTTGGGAGTTTAGGGCAAAAGTGAACACAAAGAGTACATGACTGCTTTATAGCTTCCTGAATAACAAACAGGTAATTTTTGTTTTGTTGATGTTTAATCATGGACCATTTCAAAGCAACTCAACAACATGTTGTTTGTTATCTTGGCATGATTCTTTTATTTTAGCAAGAAATCTGAATAAATCTTGGAGAGGTTACAAGGGGAGTTACTTTTTTAATATTCTGGACAGTTAAAAATCAAGTGCTTCAGGGATGAAGATAGGGGATCCCAGGGAAGCTCTTGGCACAAAGAAATCCTGTGGATTATATGTAGTCTGACACCATGCAACCAGCATTCATGTAGGAGAAAAGGTAGTCTGACACCATGCAACCAGCATTCCTGTAGAAGGAAGGGTAGTTTTAAATCATGCAACCAGAATTCCTGTAGGGGGAAAGGTAGTCTGACACCATGCAACCAGCATTCCTGTAGAAGGAAGGGTAGTTTTACACCATGCAACCAGCATTCCTGTAGGAGGAAAGGTAGTCTGACACCATGCAATCAGCATTCCTGTAGGAGGAAGGGTAGTTTTACACCATGCAACCAGCATTCCTGTAGGAGGAAGGGTAGTTTTACACCATGCAACCACCATTTCTGTAGGAGGAAAGGTAGTCTGACACCATGCAACCAGCTTTCCTGTAGGAGGAATGCAGCCAACCCTTCCAGCCCAATATCTGTAACAAAGTCTGGGGCACCTGATATCTGTAGCCAAGTCTGGGGCTGCTGTACATAATTACCCTCTCATATTGGCACTGTTACACTTTCTGGCTTCTCTGTACATCCTATATTTTGTACAATGACAGCTCCTTTGGTTATACTAAGTCTGAGCTATAGCTTGTCAAGTAAGTGGTTGCATTAACCAAAGAAACTATCTCAATTTATTAGTAATACTCCTCATTTTAAGACATATTATGCAGATTCTGAACCACTGGCACAATGATAGGTTACTAATCTGTGCCACTTGTAGCAGCCACTGTGACATTTTAGTCAGGTACCCATAGTATTGTTGCTTCTTTAGGAACCACGGGGATGTGGGTTTTGGGGTGCATCCCATTTTAAAATCTCATATGGATACCAAGAACTTAGATATCAGGTTTTCAAAGCAAGTGGCTTTTGAAGCGTTTGTCACTTGCATGAGAAACCAGCACCCTGTGCAAAACCTTGTACATATCCTTCATAAAACGTGACGCAGGATACTAGAGCTGCATGAATGGTTGGATAGATAAATGGATGGACAGATGGACAAGGAATGGTAGAAAATCCTAATTTCCAATTTCTTTGATGACTGTGAGGAAGAGACACAAGTAATAGTCAACAAATTATGTTAACAAAATAAAACATAAATATGACTTCTGGACTCTAATTTAAAGGTAGCTCCTGCAGGGCTATGTTCTTCTGCTCAGTAATCTGTTTGTCAGAGACGCTCTAAATATTTAGACAAAACTGACATTTCTAAAGGCTTTTCACTACAACTTCATTTCTGCTTTACTTTTGGATGCTAAGGAGGCTGAAGAGAAAGACTTTGGGTCCCTCAAACACATCATCACATCTCCAGGGAATGTGTCCTTCTGTGATACACTTTGAAAAGAGTGTAAACATCATGGGTGGTGATATTGGACTAGTTTAAAAAAACATGTTTTTTTTTGTTTCTTCAAAATATTTTTTTAAACAAAAATTCCATTAGGCAACAGGTAGAATTCAGAAAGTAAAGAAGAGATAAAGGCGGGAATGGAATATAGAGACAATATTCTATTTTGTGACTTTGCTCATTATCAATAAGTAAGATGCAGGAGTCTCACTTAGACACAGGTAGGTGTAAATAAAAGGCTGTTCTCTGATGCACTAAAATGTCTGAGTAAACAGAAGAAATGGTACAGAAATGTGACATTTGTAGCATATTCAAATATTTAAATAAAGAGAGATAATATATCATGATATTCTGTGTTTACCTTGGATGAAAGTGAGAAATAACTTGTTTCAATAAAAGATAAATATTATATTGACTGCTAGTCAGAATTTCCATGAGGCTGTTCAATTGCATGAAACCAGAAGTCAAAGTGCTTCTGCAGTGTTGAAATCTATCCTTACAAAAATGTAATATTAAATAATGGCTCTCAATTTTTATGCCAAAACTTTGTAACTTTGTGAATCAGTGGGAGTTTAAACACATTAACTCAAGTTCTAATCATCCTCAAAGCATTATGTAAGTGGAACAAATGGTCCAAACAGTAAACATGCATCATCCAAAATATGACCATTCTGAGTCTTCATATTATGACTTGTCAGTGGTGAAGCTTCTTTAGTTTTCAATCAGTTGTTAATAAGCCAAACTCCCAAAAAAGATTATAATTGCAGTAGAGCTTGAATAATTACAACTACCTTATCTGTGTAAAAATGCCTTGATATATGATAGTTTACCTCAACCAGAAGAATAATTAGTACTGATACCAAAATAATTTCATTAGGCAGTTAAGCTGCGCAAATGGGAAATTTTGATCATATGAATGCATTTAATAATTTCTTCGTTTGGAAGATTGATTTAAAAAATACAATTTATTAAAGTGACTGTACATAGTATGTAAATATCATATATACATGTTTTACAAATCAAGCTGAATTTTTCTTTTTTTCACTTTATAGCTTTATGTGTATAACCTGGTGCACCGAATACAGCCACACAATAGCATTTTGAAGTTGATATTGATGACATACATAGTGTAGGAAAACATGCAGCAAGAGGCCTCGATGGTGCAGAGGTTAGCATTGTTGTCTCACAGCAAGAGGTCCTCCTGTTTGATTCTTGGCTGGAGTGCCCTCTGTGTAGAGTCTGCATGTCCTCCCTGCAGTCGCGTGATGTTTAAAGTCATGCAGGTAGGTGTGTGTGTGTGTGTGTGTGTGTGTGTGTGTGTGTGTGTGTGTGAATGGGTGTGCCTGCTTTGAAGGTTGGGTGTCAGGCTGGCAACTCGGCACCGTAAAAATCCATTGCCAATCATTAGCAGACTGGAGTTCCGCTGTGGTGACCCCTATCCGGGAAAAGCCACAAGACATTAGTTTAGGAAAACAAACAATAATTGCTGAACAAGGAGCCACTCAATGAAAAACTGTTTTTGACTGGTGTTAATGCTGATATTGGAACATACAAGCATTCACCAAGTGATTCCTTGAGCAGGATTTATTATTTTATGGAATCAGCTCATTGTGGTATATATAATAACATTTTTCTTCCTTTTAAAGTATGGCAAATGATATATGGAGTACTACTAGGTAAAATAGCTGAGGATTCTGCATCTTTAAGAGAAATGCTTTTACCGGGATTTGTGCAACATGCAAATCCTGCATTTTGTGTCAAGGTGCAGTAAATACTTTTTGTGTCATCATCTATGTCTGCACGTCTTACTCATTTTGCTTGAAAATGTGTATACTTTACCAATGCACATATATTCCAGGCACTACATGTTTTAATTTGAATTTGTATATGTGTTTGCAGTCTACGCACTGATACAGTAAATACTCAACTCAAGATAGTAATAAAAGAGAATTAAACAGTAAAAGAAGAGATAGCATACATGCAATGATTGTTTAAAGCCAGTGAGCATCAGGGATTTCCTCAGTCATCTTGATATGAGGTTTCAAAGGTATGTATTTTGAAACCTAAAGACAATCCACTAGATGAACTGAAAATGATCTTTGGGACTGACAGCAACCCTCAGTGTAACAGTTCAGGGTGCAGGTTTGCTGATGCCATGCTAGAGGTTTCTTTTATTTTTTATTTTTTTAAACAAGAAACATCTTTATTAAATTATCATATATGATATAGGCAACCTTACATTTATATTAATGAAAATAATCCATACCGACACAATCTCAGTTGCAAACATTATACGTTGCAAAACATGCTGACACAACTATACCCAAAAACATTATACATCAGTTATAATAAAGCCAGTCATTGTCAGTCAAGCATTACATAGCTCATTGAAATCCTGCTTTCGTTTAAACCTTGTTCCTCCTCTGCATGCATTGATACCACGCTTCCCATTTCTTCCTGTGTAACTTGCTCTTACCCTTTTCTATAGGTTCCCTATTCCAGTGGTTTTCTCTCTGTTACTACCTTCACTACTTCTAGTAAAGTTGGTTTAGACTTTGATTTCCATTTTGTAGTAAAAAGAAGTTATGTCTTACCATAACGTTCCAGCTGTGTTGTAGATCTTTGTTCATTCATTACAAATAGGACTTTGTTTCCATCCTCGGAACCGATACAGCTGTTTCCAAGCTTGTGCTAGCCAAAAACTCTCAGCTAAGACCTACCCATAATGCCTCTCTCCTATTTATTTCAGATCAAGTTTGCTCACCCCTGTATAATAGCGGTAGTAATAAAAAATAGCAGAAGGCTCTGTCTGAGCAAATACCCTAACCAGGAGTTCCTAAAGTCCACCAGGAGTCCAGGCAGGGGGAAGGAGGGCAGGAAGTAATGAGTGAACAAAGATCTACAACACAGATGGAACATTATAGTAAGACATAACTTCTTTATCTGATGTTGTAAATCTTTGTTTATTCATTACAAATAGGACCGAGGTCCCAGCTAATTGAGTCTTGTGTGGCCCTAAGGAAGGATATTCCTGAGCACCATTGAACCAAAAGATGCTCGTCCCCTGGAGGCCAAATCCAATTTGTAATGAGAAATAAAGGTATGAGATCTTGCCCAAGTGGTTGCTCTGCAGATATCATCCATAGAGGCTCTGGAATGAAATGCTAAAGAAGTAGCCATAGATATGGTAGAATGAGCCTTTATTCTGGAAGGTAAGAATAGATTATTTTGTTGGCAGATAAAAGTAACGATGTTTCTAAGCCAGGAGGATAAAGTCACTTTGGAAACAGGTTTACCCAATCTGAGTCCTGCAAAGCCCACAAACAATTGATCTGTTTTCCTAAAAGATTTAATCCTGTCCAAATAACAACGAAGCTGCCGATGCACATCAAGGGTGTGCAAAAGGTACTCCCCTCTGTTAGAATGCTGAGGGAAGAAAACCGGCAGGTCAATAGATTGTTTAATGGAAAATCCAGAAATTACCTTGGGCAAGAAGGAAGGGTCAGTACAAAGGAACACTCTATCCATGTGGAAGATCAAGTAAGGTATCTTGACACTCAAAGCCTGCAGCTCAGATACTCTTTTCGCTGAGGTAAGTGCTACTAGAAGTAAGGTTTTCCATGACAAAAATTTTAAATCACATGAATCAAAGGGCTCAAAAGGAGGACCTGTGAGAGACTGAAGCACCAAAGTCAAGTCCCAGGGTTCTAAGGGAGGTTTGACCGGAGGTTTAACGTGTAATACTCCTTTCAAAAATGTCTTGCATAGGTGGTGTGACATAACTGAAGAATTATCAAGTCTATTATGAAAATTGGCGATAGCTGCTAAATGCACAGTGATCGCCGATGCTGAGGCTCCTGCATGTAAAAGAGTCATCAGGTATTGAAGGATCTTTTGAACAGAGAAAGAGAAGGGATCTATGTTCTGATCTGTGGCCCAAATAGAAAAGCTAGTGCATTTACTAAAATAAACTTTCCTGGTGGAAGGTTTGTGTGAATCCAGAAGAATTTCACAAACAGGAGATTGGATGTCAGGCAACCTGGCAATCATTGGAAGTGGAGGAACCAAGCTGTGAACTTGAGACTGTGGAGGTTCAGATGAATCTGCCTGAGGATGCGATAACAGGTCTTGGGAATTATCCAGGATCCACGGTCTGTGAATCAGATGATGCCATAGAAACAGGAACCACACTTAATGGGGCCAGTAGGAGGCAATGAGGATCACTTTGCTTCTCAATCTCTGAGCTTTCTGGAGAAATATTGGAAGGAGGGAAAATGGGGCAGAGGCATACAGAAGACCCTGGGGCCAATCATGCATTAGAGCATCCCTCAGGGGTCCCCCCTGAGGGGGGATTAGGGAAAAGTAGCTTCTGCATTTGTAGTTTAGGGGGAAAGCAAACAGATCGCAGCAAGGCCTGCCCCAGCGTCGGAAGATCCAATCCACTGTTACATAGTTGAGGAACCACTTGTGAGGCATCAGGATGTTCCTGCTCAGATTGTCTGCAATGAGGTTGGAACTCCCAGGAATGTGCATTGCTATAAGAAAGCAGTTGGAAGCTATTGCCCTGTGCCAAATCCTCATGGCTTCTCGACACAAGGGGTAAGACCTGGCTCCACCTTGCTTTTTAATATACCAGTCAACTGACATGCTGTCTGACTGAATTGCAATGGTCCCAGAGGGTAGGGATGCATGGAACGCTTGCAATGCTAAGAGAACTGCCCTCAGTTCCAGGATATTTATGTGTAAATTGGACTCCATGGGGGAATCAGGTGCCTTGAACCATCTTTCCCTGGAAATGCCCCCCTACCATAACAGGGAAGCATCAGTGGTCACCATGGCTGTGGGCTGGAGAAAACAGAACGGTCGACACCAAAGATTCATTTGTGGCTTCATCCACCATAGCATTTCTTTCTTGCAATGGTTTGTAAGACATATCATGCGGTCGAGTGGGTGAGTTAGAAATGACCACTGTGTGGAAAGGAGCCACTGCAGAATTCTCATGTGCAGCCTCACCAGTGGTACTAACATAACGGCAACTACCAAGGAGCCTAAGAGTTGCAGTACAAGATGTGCTGGTACAAAGATCTGAGTAAGAAGGTCTTGGATTTGATGTCTTATTTTCAAAAGCCTGTGGGGGGGAGAGAAGCTTGACAGGATGTTGTGTCGAAGACCGCTCCAATAAATTCCACTGTCTTTGGTGGGGAAATCTGAGATTTGTCCTTGTTGATTGTAATCCCCAAGTGGAGAGTGAGACCTTGAGTGTAAGAGAGGCTGCAGACTAGAAGATTCCTGGTCAGGGCGATAAGGAACCAATCGTCTAGATACGGAAACACCTGGAATCCTTGTAGTCGAAGATGATCTACCACAACTGCCATACATTTGGTGAACACTCGGGAGGCTGTTGAAAGACCGAATAGCAGTGCCCTGAACTGGTACTGATTGGCTCCCAGCTAGAAGCAGAGAAACCTCCAGGAGTGGTGATCCATCTTTATGTGGTAATACGCGTCCTGGAGGTCTATAGAGCACATCCAGTTGTCCCTCCCTAGGAAGGGAAGAATGGACTTTACCGTGACCATCCAGAATTTTTGAGGTTTGATAAATTTGTTCAATAGGCTGAGATCCAGGATTGGTCTCCAGTCCCCTGTCTTTTTTGGCACTAAAAAGAACCTCGAGTAAAACCTAGATCCTGTCTGGTCTGGTGGGACTGGTTGGATGACTCTTTTTTTTAGGAGCTTTTCTATTTCTAAAGTTGCTAATTCCCTTTGATTGGGTGGTACATCGGGGATTCGCTTGACGGGTCTGGGAATTAAATCGAATGGTATTTGGTAGCCTCTGGATATTATTCTCTGCACCCAAACATTGGTAGTAATAAGATGCCAGGCTGGTAGGTGCAGAGAAAAACAACCCCCGACTGCTTCCACAGGAAAGCAATTGGGCCGCTGCTCAGGAGCACTGGTAGGGTCTGCTGGAGAAAGAATCTCTATCTCCCTGGTTACACGGACCCCTTCTACCCCAAAAGGGGCATCTTCCAGATGAGTTTCCCCCTCTACCTCGGGGGGATTGTTCACCATGAGTGTCACAAAAAGATCCTTGGGATTTCAAACTAGTTCAGAAAAAAAGCAAATCCCAAGAAGGAAGGACATCCCTGATCAGTATCAGTTAGAAACTGAGGTCCCTCATGAAATCATCCAAGGCTAACTTCAAAAGAAAAATAGCCAAGGATTCAAAAGATAACCACAAAGCCTTCTTTAGCTATGTCAAGAATCTAAGTGGCAACTCGCAGATATGCACTGAACTAGTGCAAAATAGCGCAAAATATACTGAACCTACTGATATTGCCAACATCCTGGTAGATAGATTCAGTGCAAACTTCACCCCCTCTCACCTCCAAAAGGGCCCACAACAATACCAGAAAAGTGTAGTGTTCCAAAAATCACAGACGCACAGGTGAAAACGACCTTTTCAAAAGCCCAAAACACAGCATCAATGGGACCAGATGGTGTCCCAGGCTGCATCTTGCACAAACTACAGAAAGAACTAACCCCCCACCTAAACATGCTGTTCAACCTCAGCCTCTCCACAGGCTACATGCCCATAGAATGGCTCACAGCAATGGTTATTCCTCTCCACAAAGGAGGGGCCGTAACTGACCCTGGTAACTATCGCCCCATAAGCCTGACTAGCCTGGTCTACAAGGCTATGGAGTGCATTATCATGGAACTCATTAACAAAGACATTGGGAACCTCCAAACACTTGACCCGACCCAGTTCGGCTTTGTTAAGGACAGATCATGCCTACTAAACCTGGTTGACTTCTTCAAGACAGTCACCAAGGCCACTGATGAGGGAAAGGTGGTTCACACAGCCTACCTTGACCTCGCCAAGACTTTCAATACCATTCCCCACTCGGGTATTACAGAAAAGCTCACCAGCCTGAACATAAACCCCTACATCACAAGATGGGTTGCCAACTGGCTTACAGACAGAACTCACACGGTAAGAATAGCAGGCTCCAGGTCCAAGTCTAAACCAGTCACAAGTGGTGTCCCGCAAGGCTCAGTCCTGGGATCCCCACTGTTTGGCATATACTTCTCAGAAGTACAGGCAAACACAGGAGGACTATGGCTAACCAAGTTCACTGATAACTGCAAACTGGGAGCCATAATTGACTCTCCAGCTGACATGGACATCCTCCAAAAAAGCCTTACTGAGACGGACACCTGGTGTCAAAGTCATGGCCTCAAGCAAAATGCCAAAAAATGCATAGTCATCCCATTTGGGAAAAAACAAAACACCCATGAATTACCACATAGGTGGCAGCCCCCTTAATACAGAAGAAGTAATAAGAGATCTGGGGACCCAGGTAGATAGTAGTCTCTCATATTGCCAAAGTAGTTAGGAAATTTTTCTATGTGGCCCATCTAATTACTAAAGGGTTTGCATCTAGAAATAAAGAGGTTATAATGCCCCTCTACTCGTCACTCATTAGACCCATCATAAAGTACAATGGCCCATTTGGGATGTACCTCACAAGACACTTCCAACAGCTGGAAAGACCACAAAAGTTCCTCACCAAGAGGACTACTGGTCTCAAAAATATGTCCTATGCAGCCCGACTGAAAAAACTCCGGCTGTACTCAGTGGCATATTGCTTACTCAGAGGTGTTCTCTGCCTGACTTACAAAGCCATGTCCAACTCAGAATTAATGGACATGCTCCACCTAAAGAAATCCAAGTCACTGACAGCCACACGGTCTAGTGAGCTAAACCTCACCACAACAATAAATAGAGCATGCTGGAGGGATAGATTCCTGTCACAGAGACTCCCCATGCTTTGGAAGAAAATTCCAAATTACATCAGACAGAGCCCCTCACTAACACTCTTCACGAGAAACCTTGACGAGTGGATGGGTAACAGAAAGTACATCTTTGGGATCACTTCATTGGCTCTGCTTGACAGAGGATCAGTTAATTAATCAATGTGGCAGTGAAAGCCAACACACTCTGGCTAGGCTTATAAATGCCCTCGAGCAGATAGCCTAGTACCTACCTATGAACCTATGAACCTATGAACCACATTTTTCCCTCCCTTCTGGTTCCTGGAGTAGGACCCCTGGGAGTTGGAAAAATGTATGCCCACAGCAGACAAGGTCTTTCCATCTTTCTCACTTCCTGCAAGTGTGTCTCGTACTTTGGGTCCAAAAAGTTCAGATTCATCAACAGGTGCATTGATGAAGGAAGATTTAAAGGGGTCTGCAATGTCACACAACCGCATCCAAGCATTACATCTCATGACAATGCCTGATGCGGCAGCTCGAGCTGCCCCCTCAGTCGTGTGAGATATCAAGCGCATCGAGGAGTTCGAGATGTATTCACGGGTAGCTAGCTATGAGGCTAAGTGTCACAAACCTCATCAGGCAGTACCCCCACCAAAGAGGAAGATGTTTTGGAAATTAGATCTCTTGCAGGCAAGTAAAGTGTGCCAGATAGTTCAGCAATCGAATGGCAAAGGTCGCTGAAGCATAGGTCCACTTCTCTAGTCTGCCCATGGTCCGTGACTCCCTGTTCGAAGGATGGACAGTGGAACTTTCTTCTGCCAGTTCCCTCTTGTTGGCTGCTGCCATGACCATAGAATCAACTGTCAACTGCTTGGACCAGTGGGGCTGATCGTCAGGTGTAGATAAAATTTTGTCTGGTCTCTGGGGGACAGGTTCTACATTGTCCGGGGCCTTCCAGGCACTCTGCACAATGAGCTTAACAAGGTCATCTGCTGGTGGGGTCACCAAGGAAATAGATGGCTGGGCAAGGAAGGTCTACAAGAACACCAATTCCTCAAAAGAAAGTTTAGAGACTTCCAGTCTCCCCGCTGCTTGAGGATTTCAAGAATGTCTCTGAATGAGACATCATCTGGAGGAGACCGTGTGGACCCTTCCCCCTCATCACAATCTGTGTCTTCGGTGATAGATTCCTCAGGGGAATCAAGGTGCATCCTCTTGCACTGTTTCTTCCTGGGTGGCTCCCCAGTGGGATCTTCTGAGGAGGACTCTGGAGAAGGGGTTCCCTTCAAATGGGGATCTTGCGATTCCTGTGCTCAGGGTCTGGAAATAGGGGGTTGGGACAGCTGCATACTAGGGGCAGAGTTCTGATACTGATGTCATTGGTGCTGACTGTGAGCCTGTGGAGGAAAGGACCCTCTCCATCACCTGGAAAGCAGGCCTGCCCGAGAAGGGATGGGTGCCCGGAACTGGGAAGGACAACCTCGGAACTGGGGTCACACCCACCCTGAGGAGCCCACCTCCAGGCGAAGGGCTCCAAGAGGAGTGGAAGCCATTGGAGCCATGGACATAGATGGCACCAGCAAGAAAATAGGCGCCAGGCTAGGTACCAAGGTATGGACAGTCCAAGCACTGCTTTGAGAGAGAATCAGCTCCACTGGAGCTGATGCAGCAAGGGTGGTTGGTGCCGACAGGGGAAAAACTGCTGTCAGAGCCAAGACAGTATGCACCAGGGTGGATATTGGCACTGAGATCTCCGGGACCTGGGTAGAGGCCAGAGGAGGATACACAGGGGGAGATGTAGTAACAGATTCTGAGCCAAGAGGGATGGAAGGTCTAGCTGGAATGGGCAATCCCCTAGCTGCCAGAAGCTGGTCCACAACCCACACTAGTTCTAATTCAGAAAACTCCTGGTGGAACTAAAGGAGGCTTCTGAAGGAGAATCAGTCTTTCTAGAAAGGGGCTAAACCTCTGCACCAAAAAAGGGTCGTAAGTTGGAGAGTATCTTGTCCTTGGAAGATATTCAAGTTTTGGAGCTGATGGAGCTGAAGAAATTAATGGCACCATGGCCGAGGATGGTACCAAAGCAGATGCAGTCATAGGAGCCAGTGTTGAATCCAAGGATGACACTGAAGTCAGTGGTGCCATGGTTGGAACCCAAATAGGGGTGAATATCATGGAAGGTACCGAGGGAGAAGATACAGAGCCTGGTGCCGAAGAGGTCTAAGCCAAGGGTGCCTACGAAGCATGGAGCCGACTCGGTTCTGTAACTGAAGGAGATGCAGGAACTGAGTGACTCCATTTTTCCTTATGCTTTTTGATCTTTGGAGGGGGTGAGACCTACGACTCAGATAGAGCCTCTGAAAAAGGCATCTTGATTAAACATTTTAAAATAAGCTTATTTTTACATTCTGCTAGTGTACGATTACTAAAGCTAGCACAAATGTCACAGTCAGCTTTAATATGATCCACACCCAAACAGTAGACACAATGAGTGTGCCCATCTGAGTTGGGCATCTTACGCCCACACTTGTCACACTGCTTAAACCCCAACTTAGCTTTGTCTGACTTAGTAAGGCAACAAGGCTATCCTAAAGAAAAAACAAAAGAAGGGAGAGAAAAAGGTGAGAGAATACCAACGATGGTATTTAAAAAAATACCGCAAGTGGTAAGGAAGGGCCTATCAAAGGCAGGAGAGAGGGCAGTACCAATAATGGTAGAAATTAAATTACCAAGGTAAAGGGTAGGGAATAGAATTTGGTTATAGGCAACAGTGAGAAAAGGTTAAATTGACTAAAAAAAAAAAAAAAAATTGAGGCGAAACTATCTAAAAATTATAATTTTCTACTTAGCTTTGAGAGAGATGGCTAGCACGTCTGACTAGGAATGTGGCAAATGAGATCTGAAGTAACTAGGAGAGGGGCATTATGGGTAGGTCTTAGCTGAGAGATTTTGGCTGGTGGGAGCTTGGAAACGGCCGTATCAGTTCCAAGGATGGAACAGAAGTCCTATTTGTAATGAATAAACAAAGATTTACAACATCAGATCTATTTTTTTAGCAGCTATCATAAATAATTTTCTTAGTTTAACCAATTGGCTCACCGAGTATTTCTGACAGAGCAGTCTGCAAGGAATCTTTAGTCTGCCAACTCATTACACTCCCAGAAAATATGTTCCCAGTAACCTCCTTCTTCCCCCCCATCACACCTCCAACATTTGCTGTTTACCTGAGGAAAATTCTTTGGAGTCTACTTGGGGTATAAAAATAGCTATGTAAACACTTCCAAGCAAAGATCCTAAATTTTCTAGACTTTGCTGCATATTTGGAAGACATACATATATCACCCATTTGTTTCTTTGTGAATTGCTTATCCAGTCTATCTTACCAATCTTGTCTAACCTCCTCTGATTGATTCTTATAGTTATCATGCAATATTGTATATGCTGTACTAATTATTCATTTCATAATGGCAACTTCTGTTCTAGATTCTACTAAAAACTCTAGCAGTGCTGTTCTTTCATTTACAACCCCCCAATTTCATTCTCCATGCCTATACTCTGATAGCAATGCTTGATAGGGAAGGCAATCTCTAACCTGCAGTCCAAATATGTTCTTGGCATCTTCCTCTTCCTATTGCCTTTCCCTTTCTAGTTATTTGATCCTAGTACCTTGGTTCCTTTGCCAGTTTTCAACAGTAATTTCCAACTTCCTCTTGCCTATTCTCTATACCCCTTATTGCAGTCATCACTATCAGCAGAATCTCCTTTCTCCATTACAGTGTTGGCTTAGTTCTTTGAACATTTTCTACTAGATGTTTCTTGAGATAAGAGGAGGGGGTCTCAGGCCAAGAAGGAGGGGGACTCAGGTCAAGAAATGCCAAAATATATCACCTCTACAAATTCTGTAAGCAATAGGTGACCATTTTGACAAATGGTGTACAGCCCAGAGAAGCAGCAGAATATAGTGGTATTTAGATACCCTTGCCAGCACTCAACTTGTAGAGATCTGCACCAGCTGTTGGTAATCAAGCTCTGAGTCTCTGGAAGGCCTGGGCATAGGCATTATAGCACTTACAGCTATAGTGAATGAGTGCATGCACCACTACCAGAAAGTTCATATGCAGAATATGAAGTTTAATGAAGACATTATTACTCAGGTAGAAACAGAATGGGCCAGATTCACGAAGGCTTGCATGGAGTCTAAGAGTAGAGTAAGACTCCAGACAGCCAATATGTCTGCCAAGCGATCCAGGAACAGACGGCAGGGGCGTGCATGAGAGCTCCTAAAACTACTCTTGCACGGACAGTGTTATGTTATGCAAATTACCTCATTTGCTGCTGAAAGCTATGCAAATGAGGTAAATTTGCGATCCAGGAAACACTAACCTGTCCGAGTAAGAGTAGTTATTTGCAGAAATGTACTCCGTTGGTAATGGAGTACCGTTCTGCAAATAGCAAAATGGAGCTATGACAGCTCCAAATAAAGGATGCATCCAGTTGAAGAAGCATGCCAATGGCCAAATATAAGGCCATTGGCATTTATATCTGTGGCAAAATAATAAAAATAAATAATTTTTTTCCCCGATCTCCGATGTTTAAACGTAGCGCAGCGCTGCACAAATGTGCGGCGCTATAAAAACCAGAAAATAAAAAAGAAAGCCAAAAATAGGCATTTTATTAAAAATATTCTTCTGCCATGCAGGTGAATGTCAGGCTGAAGACAACATGGCTACTGAGTAGTGGTTGCTAAGGGGGGAAGCTCAGTTTGAGAGATGTAACCAAGCATTAGTAGGCAATCCTATGCAAATGAGGATAAGGATAGTGAATCCCAATTTTCCCTGCCATGTGAACCATGTCCCTAGAGTGTAAGTATAGGATTAGGTGAGTAGTAGAGTAGAAGATAGGTGACATCATGAGGGGGTATGTATGAAAACTGTAAGCTTATTGGAGCAGAGTGGCATGTGTTTGCTGTGAGTTACTCAGGAACTGGAAGAGGTGTGTCTACAGTTGTCTTAACTGAAACCCAAAAACTGAAGGTGTACACCGTGGATATCACTAAAGTTTCTTGCAAAGATGCTTACACTGTGTGCGAGCGTGTGCGAGCCTGTAAACCCGTCTAAGCCGGTGTGCGCGTGTGTGCACCCGTGTAAGCCTGTGTAAGGCTGGCTAAGCCTGTGTGCGTGGATGTGCACCTGCCTAAGCCTGTGTAAGCCTGTGTGCGCGTGTGTGTGCGTGTTTGCGCGGCGCTGCCCCCTGTGGAAACAGAAAGGGAAAAGGAAGGAAAAAAAGTAGTAGGAAGTTAACCAAGGAGAACTAGCAGAGTTGCCAGGTGAAATCAATCAGAATCAGC
This sequence comes from Protopterus annectens, assembly GCF_019279795.1. Lineage (NCBI taxonomy): Eukaryota > Metazoa > Chordata > Ceratodontiformes > Protopteridae > Protopterus > Protopterus annectens. The sequence goes on from NC_056735.1 coordinate 1,815,508,021, forward strand.
CAATTACACAGGCAGTACACTAGCCCAGCCCAGCCCAGCACTTAAAACACTGCAAACAACATTCCCCCATGTTTTACTCAGAAACACTGCAACACTGCAGTATACAAAGAGAAGTGAAAACTTAAAAAGCTTAACTGAGACAAAAAATGTTAGGGGCTGCCATTGTTATTATAAGGCGACATGTGCAAGATGCTGAGGGTGGTGCCATTGCGAATGCTGCTGAGCAACCCACAGTGAGGAGATGGAGAAAAGTGTACAGACCCAGGGTAACCTACCAGGGGCTACATGAGCTGGAGATAGTGGAGCACTATAGAGTGGACAGAGACCTCCTGCAGCAAATTGTTGAGCTGTGCAGGCCACACCTCACACACAGAACCAACAGAGGGGAACCCATCCCAGTGGAAACCAAGGTATGTGTTGGCCTAAGAATACTAGCAACAGGTACCTTCCAGAGACCGACTGGTGATATGATGGGGATTTCACAGGCATCAGCATCCAGGGTACTGCACCAGTTCCTGAATGCCATGTCAGCACATGTTGGTGATCATGTATATTTCCCGTAAGGCATTGGCCAGCAATATGCGTCTCTTCCAGCAAATTGCGGAATACCCTGAGGTAGTGGGCACAATTGACTGCATGCACATACACATCAAAGCACCAGCCGGTGAGCGGGGTAGGGCCTACATCAACCGCTAGGGCTTCCACTCCATCAACTGCCAGGTCATGTGAGATGCCCAGGGCATAATACTGAATGTGCATGCTGGCTGCCCTGGAAGCTACCATGATTCCCATATCTGGCATCTGACGCAGCTATACCAGACATTTGTTAATGGGGACATCCCTGATGGTCACCTAGTGGGGGATGCTGGATACCCACTGGAGCCGTGGCTGATGACACCCATCAGAAATGCACACACACCTGAATAAGAACTCCATAATGAGGCACACGCACAAACATGAAATGTAATCAAGCGTGTGTTTGGGATGCTCAAGTCATGGTTCCGATGCCTGGACACATCTGGTGGAGCCTTGCAGTACTCACCAACTACATGTACCCAAATTGTCATGGTATGTGCCATGCTACACAATATGATCCTGTGAAAACAGCTGCAGCAGGAACAGCATGGGGCAGGGCCAAACAGCCCCCCACCATTGCCAAGGCCTGCACAGGCACAGCATGACTTGGAGGAGGAACAACCTGAGCCTGCCCCAGTCGGAAGAAGGAGGCGTGCCCAGTATGCCTTGGCCTTGGCAAAGAGGCAATGCATAGCACATACACTGGCTCAGTAGGAACCTTGGAAATGATACCTCTCTTTGACTCGCACATAAAATAAAAGGGATGCCTAACTTGACACTACCTGTTTTCAAACATGTATAGGGAGTGTACTATGTGCATCCAACATAGGCAGTCCTGCAGCACCACCTGAGGCATGATTGCCATGTTTTAAGCAATATAAAGCAGTGCTAAGCAGCTTTTACCACTATTTAGTATATGTAAACAAAATTGCCTGCGTTAACTAGCGTAACTTCGGGCAACGTTGAGCAATGTTGGGCAAGGTCGGGCAAAATCGGGCAAAGTTGAGCAAAGTCAGGTAAACATGCTCATATTTGCTTTACTGTTCCTTAAACAGTCTGGTCTGCCCAGCATGAAAATAAAAAGCAGTGATAGAGCTCGAACCCAGGATACTGTGCACTATAGTCACAGTACTGAACCACTAAGTCATGACAGCATTACACTGGCACAGACACAGCAGGACAATTGTACACTAATGCAAACACAAAGAAATGCTGTATCATGACCCTAAAGAGGCATATGGGTAACCTCCCCCACAGGCCGATGCAGACAGAGAACAGCAGGCCAGGTGGTGTGATGTGGGTTGGGTAGGCTATGAAGTCGCAATCTAATATATGTGACATTGGATGCTATGATCTGTAGTACAGTAGTATGCCTCAAGCCAGTATGATAGGCAAAAGTACAGACTGAAATGGTGTACCTTACATAGCAGTGCAGGCCTAGCAAATGTGTATAAGTGTCAGGTGAACCCCTCATCCTATGTACACCCACAGTGACAATCAGGTGTGCCCCCGGGTAGAAATGTACAATGAATAGCTGTCCCCCCTGTATGTAGAAATGTTGCTAAGTCTATTCAAAGTGTCTCATGGAAGCCCTGCAGGCACAGCATGATCCCTGTTGAGTTATGACACAAAGGTGAGCCCTGCAGTAAAAATACAACTTGATTTTCCACACACATATAGTATAAATGTGTATACCGGGTGTGCTCACACACTTCAACAAATGTAGTGCATTTCATTCAACAACACACTGAAAGGTCATACTGGGCATGCTCACACACTTAGGCCATGTCTGAGTACAGCAGTGGGCCACACATATCTGTCAGTTGCATGTTTCACCCCAGGAACCTGTCACTATTCACCAATTCTGCATTTTGCACACAGTTATATGAAAACCGACACATATAATATATTGGAACCCTGTCATAATCAAACTATGTACCACAAGTACTTAAGTTGTACACAGAAAGCGAAAAAGCAAAGAAGATCAATAAACCTGTAATCAGTATCATCAACAAACAATGTGCACTCCAAATATTATCCAATCCATGTTCTGGCAAAAGAGTCTGTGAAGGGGTCCATAGAGAACCATGACGCTTCCTTCCGCTATGTCATAAATAGCAATGTACCCTCATATATGTCCTGAGTCAGTGCAAACTGTAAATGACTTACATTGTCAACATCCTGCCACACAGGCCCATACATACATACCACCCTCTCACTGACAAAAGGCCCTATCATCATACCTGGAGATTGTGAAAGCACAGATATCACATACAGAATCGGTAAACAGCTCCTTCCAAACCTGAAAACACGGCATCTATGGGATTACATTGTTTCCCTAGCTGTGTCATAAGTGAACTCCAGGACAAACAGAGCCTGCACCTGAACAGTCTGTTGAGACTCACCCTCTGTACAGGATATGAAACTGTTGAATGTGTTACAGCAACCTTTGACACACTCCACAAGTGTTGGTGCACAACAGAACATGGGAACTATTGTCTTATAAGCCTACTAAGCCTGATCTGCAAGGCCATGGAGTCCATCATGATGGAACTCATAAACAGAGCTATTGGGAGCCTACAAACACCCAACCCTACCAATTTCAGTTTGGTCACGGGCAGATCATGGTTCACAAACCTGCTAAACTGTTTACAAGGCAGTCACCTAGGACATACATCAATGAAATGAGCTACACATGTCCCACATAGACCTTGAAAAGCCCTTTGCCAACATCCCAGACACATGTCGTATCCACAAAATCAACAACCTGTGCATAAATATGTCAGTCATCTGATGGATTGCCAACTGGGGCACAGATAGATCACACAAGGTAAGAATAGTGGTCTCCTGTACAAGCTGGTAACAACAGCTGTCCCCCATGGCTCAGTCCTGGGGCCCCTCCTGTCTGGTGTATACTTTTCAGAAATACAGTCAAACACATGAGGGCTATGTTTAGCAAAGTTTGTGGATGACTGCCAAAACGTTGTCATAATCGATGTTTGGGACAACAGAGACATCCTTAAAAAGGGTCTCAGTCAGACAGATGTGGTGTCAAAAGTATGTCCTCGAGCTACACTCATACAAATACCACATAGGTGCCAACACCCTAAATATGGAGGTGATAATAAGGGATCTATGGACAAATGTGGACATCTGTACTTCCAGAAAAACATTCACAAAGTGGTCAGAAAATCATGTATGTGTTCCCACAAACTGCCAAGGTCTTTTCATGTAGGTCAAAGGAGGTTCCCTCTAGCCATCAGTCATCAGACCCATCAGAGATTACCACAACACACCTGTGATGAATCTGACTAGGCACCTTCAGCAGCTGGAAAGACCAATGAAGTACCTCAACAGGAGGATTACTGGCCTCAAACAGTTGTCCCATGCAACAAGACTGAATTTAACACAATCTGCACTCCATTGCATACTGTCTACTCAGGAGATCTCTGCCCAACAGACAGGTCTATGTCATGGCAACACTCTGATCTGCTCTGAGTTACAGCTCAATGGCATTAAATATAGAGACCCAACTGATATTGCCAACATCCTGGCAGACAGGATCAGTGTTAACCTTACCCCCCTTCTCACCCATAAAAGAGCGCATCTCTATAATGGAAGACAAAGTTGCTGTCATCATGGCTGCATAGGTAAAAAACACTCTCCAAAGCCAGTATCACAGCATCCATGGGACCAGATAACTTCCCAGGATGTGTTCTACACAAACTACAGAACGAACAGGCACCACACCAACGTACCATCTTCAGTCATAGCCTCACCTCAGGCTTTGTGCCTGCTGAATAGTGCACAGCGACGGTTATCCCACTACACAAGGGTGGAGACACCATGGACACCAGGAACTAGCACCCCATTAGCCTGATGAGCCTGCTCTGCAAGGCCATGGAATGTATCATCATACAACTTATAAAAAAAGACATTGGTAATCCCCAAACTCAGGACCACAACCATGTTGGGTCTGTAAAATGCAGATCATGTCTCCTACACCTGATAGATGACATTGAAGCAGTCACCAGAACTGTAGACAAGGGTAAGGTGTTTCGCACAGCCTATGTAGATCCTGCCATGGCTTTCAACACCATCCCACACTCTGGAATTATAGATAAACCTACTAAACTAGGTAGAAATTGCTATGTCACAAGATGGGTTGCCAACTGGCTTACTGACAGAACACACACTGTGAAAGTAGCAGACTCCAAGTATGACTTTGGACCAGTGACAAGTGCAGTACCACAGGGCCTAGTCCTGGGTCCTGTCCTGTTTTGTATCTACTTCCCTGAAGTAAACTTTAACATGGAAGGTCTGTGGCTAATGAAGTTTCCAGAGGACTGCAAACTAGGAGCCATAATTGTAAATACTAAAGATGTGGACATCCTACAAAAGGGCTTCACTGAGACAGATGGCTGGTGTCAAAGCCATGGGCTCAAGCTCAATGCCAAAAAGTGCATTGTCATCCCCTTTGGTAAAAACTCTGTAGCCATGAACTATAATATAGGCGGCAGTATACTTAACACTGAAAGTGTGATAAAAGACCTTGTATCACAGGTGGACAGTGGACACACCTGTGATAATCACATCTCCACAGTAGTCAGGAAATCCTTCTATGTGGCACACCTCATCACAAAAGGTGTCTCATGCAGCATAGAAGAGGACATTGTTCCCCTCTACTCATCACTGACTAGATCCATAATGGAGTACAGCGCCCCTTTTGCTATGTACCTCACAAGACATGTACAACAACTGAAAAGCCTGCAGCAATACCTCACAAAGAGCATTAGTGGCCTGAAATACATGCCATACACAGACCATCTCAAAATGCTCCAGCTGTACTCTCTCGCATATCGCCTACTCAGAGGTGATCTCTGCCTAACATACAAAGCTATGTCAAACACAGAGCTGTTGGACATGCTCCACGTAAAACACTCACAAATCCTCTGATCTTCGGACCCAAAACCACGAGTGAAATACAAAAGGAAGGGGTGTATCCATTTTCCTTATGGATACCCACACCATCAGGTTAGTGGCACAGCATGAGGCCTTGGAGACCATGCAAGTGCAACTAACATTGGGCAAAGCTGCTTATCAGATTGTAGCCTGCAACAGATCACCTACCTTGTCTCAGGAACCTCACTCAGTATTCCTGAGAACAGTGGAAAATATAAAGGTCCTATCAAAGACCATTATATGAGGAGATTACAACTACCCAAACATTGAGCAGGAGAATTACTTGTGTACAACGTCCTTTGCCCAATGTTTCCTAGAGTTTAAAACCCAAACTCCCTGGAACAGCTGGTCACCACACCCACTAGAGGTGACAACATACTGGACCTGATCATCACCAACATGGGGTACCAGAGTTCCACGGCAGAGATAAACTCCTCGCTGGTAATATCAGATCATAAAGTGATCACACTGGACATCCACATCCCGCCCCACCCCTCCAGTCAAAGAAACCACTGTGAAGACATTTTCAAAAGCAAACTGCACACTTCCCAAGACCAAAGTGGAAAGTTCCAAAGCCCCCTTGCTATAGGATAATGCTATACAATTTGCCGAATCATTTACAAGTGCATTCTATGAGCATCTACAGGGATGCAGGGATTGAGACATGCCAAATAAAATCAATGCAATCCTCCAAAAACAAGTAACCAATCTGGTGGTTGTCGCCCATAAAAAAGCTATACAACAGAAGGAGGAAATGAACACATGATAGAGCAAACTTCACAAAAGGAAAGGCATCACTGATCATTATTAGGAAGACACAATGATCGCTCATAAAATAATCCAAGGCCAGTTTCTAAAGACAAATTGCCAAGGAATGTAAGAATAACAACCACAAATCCTTTGTTAGCTATAACAAACATTTAGGTGGCAACTTCCAAATATGCTGTCAGCTACTGACAAATGGCAAGAAATACACTGAACTAACTTACATTGGCGACATCCTGGGGGACAGGTTCAGTGCAAACTCCATCGCCATCACCCCCAAAAGGGCCTGTGTCCATCCCAGAAGAATGCAGAGCCCCAGACTTCATGGACATGCAGGTAAAGACAGCCCTCTCCAAAGCTAAGAACACAGCATCAATGGGACAGGATGGTGTTCCAGGCTGCATCTTACACCAGGCCCAAAAGGAACTACACCCTCACCTACATTCACTGTCCAGACTCAACCTTACCACAGGCTATGTACCCAAAAAATGGCATACACCAACAGTCATCCAGCTCCACAAAGGGGGTGCCACAACAGAACCTGGAAACCATTGCCCTATAGGTCTACTCAGCCTGGTCTGCAAAGCTATGGAGCAAATTATCATGGAATCCATAAACAGTGACACTGGGAACCTGCAGGCACTGGACTCTACCCAACTTGGCTTTGTTAAAGGCAGATCCTGCCTCCTAAACCTAGATGACTCATTTAAAACAGTTACCAAGGACATAGATAGAGGTGAAAGTAGTCCACACAGCCCACCTGGACCTCACTAAGGACTTTCGACACCATTCCTCACTTTGTCATCATGGACAAGCTTACCAGCTTGAACATTAACAGCTATGTCACAGGATGGGTGGGCAACTGGCTCACAGATCAAACACACATGTTCAGAGTTGCAGGTGCCATGTCTGACTATAAACCAGTCACAAATGGCATCCCACAGGTCTTGGTCCTGGGACACCACCTGTTCAGTAGATACTGCTCAGACATACAGGCAAGCATGGGAGGAGTATGGCTGAACAGGTTTGCAGATGACTGCTAACTGTGGTCCATAATCGACTCTACGGCTGACACAGACGTCCTCCAGAAGGGTCTTACAGAGACAGATACCTGGTGTCAAAACAATGCCCTCAAGCAGAATGCCAAAGAATGCATAGTCATCCTCTTTGGATAAAACAAAGTGCACACAAATTACCACATAGGTGATAATCCAGTATGTACGGAGAAAGTAATTATGGCCCTGAGGACCAAGGGAGATAGCAAACTCTCCTTTGATGATCACATGGCCAAAGTGTTCAGAAATTCCTTCTATGTAGCCCACCTAATGTCACCTAAAGTAACTCACTTTGTCTAGTCTTATGATGTCACCATCCTACAAATATACCTGTGGAAAGGAGAACTTACAGTAATGTGTATAGCGCATTGTGTAAATGCGTACTCCTCTAGTATTATAAAATAGGTAGGGGGTTAATTCCTGTGCTTAATAAGTTTGTGTGTGATCTCCTTTGAGAGTAGCAACCTTTTTGTATACTACTAAAACACCTTAAAAGTGGTATACTCATCTTTGTCAAGTCTGAAGATGTCACCATCCTACAAATATACCTGTAGAAAGGAGAACTCACAGGAATGTGTATAGCACATTGTGTAAATGCGTACTCCTCCAGTATTATAAAATAGTTAGGTAGGGGTTTGAATCCTGTGCTTAATAAGCTTGTGTGTGATCTCCTTTGAGAGTAGCAACCTTTTTGTAGACTACTAAAACACCTTAAAAGTGGTATACTTATCTTTGTCAAGTCTGATGATGTCACCATCCTACAAATATACCTGTGTAAAGGAAAGCCTCCAGTAATGTGTATCGCATGCCGTGTTAATGTGTACTCCTCCAGTATCATAAAGTAGTTCGGTAGGGTTTGCATCCTGCACTTGACGTGTGTGTGTGTGATCTTCTTGGAGAGGAGCAACTTTTTTGGAGACTACTAAAACACCTTAAAAGTGATATACTTAACTTTGTCGAGTCTGATGATGTCACCATCCTACAAATACACCTGTGTAAAGGAAAACCTCCAGTAATGTGTATAGCGTGTCGTGTTTATGTGTACTCCTCCAGTATCATAAAGTAGTTAAGTATGGGTTTGAATCTTGCACTTGACAAGTGTGTGCGATCTCCTTGGAGAAGATCAACCTTTTTGGAGACTACTAAAATACCTTAAAAGTGGTATACTTATCTTTGTCAAGTCTGATGATGTCACCATCCTACAAATATACCTGTGTAAAGAAAAACCTTCAGTAATGTGTATAGTGCGTCGTGTTAATGTGTACTTTTCTCGTATCATAAAGTAGTTAGGTAGTGGTTTGAATCCTGCACGTGACCTTTGTGTGTGATCTCCTTGGAGAGAAGCAACCTTTTTGGAAAGTAGTAAAACACCTTAAAAGTGGTATACTTATCTTTGTCACGTCTGATGATGTCACCATCATACAAATATACCTGTGGGAGAAAGAACTCCAAGTAATGTGTATAGTGCGTTGTGTTAATGTGTACTCCTCTAGCATCATACAGTAGTTAGGTAGGAGTTTGAATCCTGCACTTGACAACTGTGTGTTTGTGTGTGATCTACTTGGAGAGGAGCAACCTTTTTGGAGAGTAGTAAAACACCTTAAAAGTGGCAAACTTATCTTTGTCAAGTCTGATGATATCGCCATCCTACAAATATACCTGTGGAAAAAAGAACTACCAGTAATGTGTATAGCGTTTCGTGTTAATGTGTACTCCTCTAATATCATAAAGTAGTTAGGTAGGGGGTTAAATCCTGCACTTGATAACTGTGTTTGTGTGTGAACTCCTAGGAGAAGAGCAACCTTTTTGGAGAGTAGTAAAACACCTTAAAAGTGGTATACTTAACTTTGTCAAGTCTGATGATGTCACCATCCTACAAATATACCTGTGGAAAGGAAAACTTCCAGTAATGTGTATAGCACATCATGGTAATGTGTACTGCTCTTTTATCATACAGTAGTTAGGTAGGAATTTGAATCCTGCACTTGGTGAGTGTGTGTGTGTGCTCTATGTGTGTGACACTGTTGGTCAATGTGTTGTGGGTTTTGCTTTTACTACTGTATGACATATCAGTATGACAACAGTATGTGCATTGCACATGTCAGGTAGCTGTGTGGCAAATACATATACGTACATGTGACCTCAATTATTTCATAGGTGGGAACCCTGCTTTCTCCATGAACACATCTGTCATCTTTGCCAGAGTGTGCTGCCACTTTCCAGACCTTAGGTCACATCTGTATGCTTGTGACAAGCCCAGCCACTGCAGTGATCCCTGGCCTAGGTCATCCGTGTCACACACACTCATTACAGTTTCTTTTGCATAGTGTGAGTGAGGGTTTATGGCTGAGGTATATTTCAGACCTGTTCAAACGCAGCAAAGTCTGTCAATGATGGCTATTCATTATAGGTGTAGAACAACCTTTGTGGATATGCATGCAGACCCCTTATTGTTTATGTGATCCACCGAGGGATTTCAAAATACTTTTGGAACTGTGATTAGCAAAGGAGAGATGACGTAACACTTGGTTGCATGTACACATCGGTACCTGTTCAACATGGTGGCTACTACCTATGTGGTACTGTCGGGATACTATATTTTGTAAAGGTGGATGACTATGCTTTAATTGGCTTATAGCTTTACAGCATAGGTTTGACAACAGGTATCTGTCTGTATGATACCCTTGTGGAGGATGCGTGTGTCATCTGGAGAATGCATTATAGGCCACAGTTTGCATTTCCAGACATGGACATACATATCCCTACTGTGATTGCTTGTACCTAAGAGAGCTATATGCCAAACAGGAGTGGTCTCAGGAATGGGTGCAGGTGAATACCACTGGTTACTGGCATTGTATAGTACCTGAAGGATCCAAATGTTACTGTGTGTCCTACATCTGTGTGTCAGTTGTCAAGACATCATCTAACGATTGTTTATGGTCAGGCTGCTGAGGTTATGTATACTACCAGAATGCAAAACAATGACAGATAGTAACAGTATCACTCACAACACAGTGTCAAACAATGTCATACACAAATGTGTACTCAAGTTCCACAATGTGTGTAGTACAATGCATACTGGCCACCAATAGGAACTATAGAGTGTTACTGTGTAATACAGGGCATGTCACCCTGCCCATGTGTCCACTATGCACGTACATGCAGACAGTGCACCTCCACCATGTTCACAAATGTACACCTGCAAATCTGTGCTATACAGATCCCACACGTACTGTCCACTCTCTATCACATGCTGCCAATACTACACACATCAGCCAAGTGGCACGTGGGTGGACAATACACTATTGGAACTAACACTGGTGTAAACAATACTACATTGACAATCATAGCTTTAATGCATCATGCCTGCTCGGCTACACCTTCAAGGATATCATTACACTTTACTGCTGACAACATGCTAACATTGCTATACTGCTATAAAGTCACCCTGTGCATCAGCACCATGGTAGCCTGTTCCTGCATCAATGTTACAGATGACAGGAGGTGGCACAGGTTTCATCATATGCACAGGGTGTGTTGTTGGTTTGCCAGAGCCCTACAATGAGCCATACAATCGACATGTGTGTGTGTGTGTGTGTGTGTGTGTGTGTGTGTGTGTGTGTGTGTGTGTGTGTGTGTGTGTGTGTGTGTGTGTGTGTGTGTGTGTGTGTGTGTGTGTGTGTGTGAGGGCCAAGAGTACTGCTATGGGCCACTGTTGATGTAATGTGTGCGGGTATGTGTTAGCCCTAGGTGTCTGGTTTCTGTGTGTGTGCGTGTGTCTGCATCCACACAGTTCCACCATGTGGTTGCCATATACAGGGATTTGTGGGACAGCCACAGACTGTACCTGCCAGGCTTTACAGATCACCATCTCTGGCCACGGATACGGTACCTGTGCCTGGCAGGTGTGCTTCTGACAGTATCAGGTACTAAGCCAGACTGGGTACTATCCTCAGAGGTGGACAGATGTACACTGGACCCAGGTCCCTGCTGGGACTGTCCAGAGCCACGTACATGTGGTCTTCTAGGACGGTCTATGGACAGCCCACCCTCAACATTGTTGGGGCTGGTACTGGCACTACAGGAGCGGCTGTGACTTGAGGGATGTCTGTGGCGACTGCCAGCTGCTGATGTTGCTGGCATATGTCCACGTCGACGTCTCAACCATCCCGCACTGTCCTGACACATGGACATGACATTGCAGAGGACATCTAATGTCTCACCCCAACGTCTATCAGTGACCTCAGTGTAAATATGGATGGCACCTGCTAGGTCATGGATACTGTCAATTACAGCAGTGTTATGTGCCCTCTGTGCCCTTAGTCCCTGTCTGGTGTACCGTTCCATATGTGCCTGTGCCTCCGTGACAGCCTGGAACATGTGTGAGGTTGTAAGACCTGTGGCACGTCTGCCAGGGGCATGATGAGCAGCAGTGCTTTGACGAGAACCCCTGGACATCTGCCTATGTGGTACCGTTCCAGACATCTGGGTATGGCTGCTGTGTCGGGATGCATGTGCCATAGATACCACACTGTCCTGGCCAATGCCGACTGTACACTGTCCCTCAGCTAAGGGCATTGGTGATGGATGTATTGGCAGTATGACTGTGTGCATGGATGGGGTGGACACTTGTGTACTGTCGATTGGTGGCCCAACGACAGACCCTGGCAAACATGCCTGTGCCTCAACACACCTATCCTCATTATCACTATTTGGCTCAGTGACATTGGGTTCCCTGCTGCAGTGAACCAGCCCAACCTCAGCACTTGTGAGAGGAAGACTGGAAACACACTTTACGACCTGTACATGATGTCGGAACACATGCACACATGCACACATGCACACATGAACACATGCACACATGCACACATGAACACATGCACACATGCACACATGAGCACATGCACACATGCACAAATGCACACATACACAAATACACTCCTCACTAAAGCAGACAGACACACACACACATGCACACACACACACACACACACACACACACACACACACACACACACACACACACACACACACACACCACCAGCAATCCAGAACATACTCAATAGCGGTTGATGGTGGGGTACAGTATCACAAGTCAAACAGTCATATCACACGTGTCAGCATGCAGGACGTGTGTTGCTCAACAGCATGCAGTACGAGTGTAGACAGCCCTTGCTAATAACAGTATATATGGCTTTGATGCATGTGTGTTGTTGTTCAGTGATTGGCCTCAACCTGGAACGCAATGTGTACATGGACACAACATTGCTGTGCAAGTATTAAAAGCTCTGCAATGTCCTGTGCACCATCACTCACAGGTATACATACCATGGCTGGATGTGTATCTGTGCATCACATAGATATCCATTTCTGATTAGAGTGTCTTTAGCAGATAATTGTGGACACAGGTTTAGCACATGCATGCTATGCATACACACAGGATGAGTGGTGCATGTATACATGATGGAATACCATTGCTCAACATAGCCATTGTACAGTGGTTATGGTAAGTGTAGGACATATTGTGGACATGCCAGTGCCAGCCATGACATGGCATGCTACAACACAACTGCAATATTAAACATCACACATACCCAATAACATTACAAGACATATATGTGTCACTTTGTACAAATGGTGATTGCTATGCATATTGTGTATAGGTGCATATGTTTGCACACACACAACATTGACGTGCATAGCAATGAATGCTATGTGTAGTACTGTGGTTACTGTAACTGGATTGGGTGCAGTACCATGAGCCATCATCATGCAGCATCCTGTGGTCACTCAAGGCTACTAATGTGTGCCAGACCGGCACCTAGCATGCTGTACCTGAACTGCAGTACCATGGCTACATTCACCATTTCACAGCCAGTTGTTACATGGGTTTGTAAGGTGCCCAATAGGGAGCATTACCTAACATGAATGTGTTATGTGTTGAAAAGTGTCGCACAGCCCCATGATAGGCCTCTACCCCTCAGGTATATTATGTGTGCTGTGTGGATGACATTTGGGATACTGGAGTGTGACCTTACAGCGGGTGTCTGAATACGCCATGTGTAGCATATTTACGTGTACTGCGTATGACAAAGTTGTGTATGTTGTGTGCATGTGTATCGACTCTGCCTATCCAATGTCCACTACAGTGTTGCCACAATTGTGTGGGATGCTCTGTGTATTGCATGTCTTTCAGGCAGCTACTCACATTACTGAGATGTGCATAGTCTCACAGCAAACATGCACAGCATGCATTATGCGTAGGTGTGTTATGTGTACATGGCCTGCACCTCACCTATGACATGCACATTTAATCTGCAATATTAAATGTAGAACACACTCACCAGCATGGGTCTGCTGCCTTGCTGTCACACCAGAGGGACCTACAAAGATACAAAACAGTTTGTCAGTGGCAACAACTGTGGCATTGCTACTGTGGGTTTGCAGTCTTACAGTAGTACAATGGTTGACAGTCACAGACCTACAGATTATGTTACAAATTATCAGTATTGCACAACACCAGGCTCCACATCTTCTAACCACACAGTACACATCTCACATATGCATGATCTACCAATAGAGGTAACAGTAGTCTACAGATATGCCATGTTACCTGCATGCTCCATGTCAACTCACTGGGTGGCTCCGGCCTCCATGATGATACATGTTTGCTGTTGTTGTTGTTGGCCAGGAGCCACCAGGCTCAGGAGCAGCTCCTCCACTCTGGTGAGGTGGGAGTGGATGGCTGCCCCACCACCTGTGGCAAGCTGTTGTCTACGGACATCAGACGCACGCTGCTGGGCATGTCTAAGTAAATCACTGCAGTGATGGCGTACCTGCTCATAGGTCCGGATATGCATGCCTATGTCATTTACCCTACGGACAAAATCTTGCCACAGTGCAGTCCGCTCATGCTGGCCCTGGCTGGTTCTTGAGAACAGCAGGGTGTAGTGCTGAACCAGGCTGGTTGTTATCACTTCATCCTCTGCTTGGCTATAGGTAGGGTTGCGATGGTAAGCCATGACCCTGGAAGACAATGAAACAATATGTGTGAGCAAGTCATGTGGCACACTTAACATTCTAAAGTACATATATCACTGAACTGACATATATAGCAACCTACTGGCTGTCAGAGGATACACACTTTCAATACCACATATCATGTTCAACCCACAACTGCCTGACAGTGCCTGGCATGCTCTATATATCAAACCATGTTCTGCACAGCAACAAAGAGAAACCAGTATGTAAGACTATTCAACAGTACATGGCACACTGTATGCGACACAATGCACCACCTAGACACAGGAGGTATATATCAAGCTAATGCATAAAGAAATATGTCATCCATTGCAATGATTGTAAAGTCCAGTTACAGTATTACCAGTATACCACACTAGTTGCTGATGGCAAACCCCTGCCTAACATATGTGCACGTTCATTAATATAGGTGGCATACTGCTGTACTAGACTATACATGTTGCTAGATACACACTTATATCCTGTGACACACATATGACCAAGGGCATGTTACAGGCATACCCACACACACATCAGACATACATACAAGACACAAAGGTATGGCAACCCAGATGAGCTTTACCTGTGTACCATACAGTACTGTGTGTCAGTACTTACAAAACCTTATGCCTGAGGTATGTAATCTGTGAAGACTACAGGGAACACACAAAACAGTGGTTACAAGCAATGTGGACATACACCATACTGTGCTGTTTAGGCCTACAACTTCAGGTAGTACTACAGTTCATACGGGATTTGGATTCACCAACAGTACCAATCAATAAGTATACATGTACTGCTTTAGCCTACAATGGCACACCCCAGTCGACACCAAGGGATTACATCAGAACGTATGCCATACAGCTTTTTCTGCCTAGCAATAGCATACACATCTTTTGCTGGGATCAGAGCTAGGACACAAAATACCATGACAGAAACAGTTTCCCACTAAGCTATCACACATATACAGAACTTTGACACATTCACCAACAAATTCATCATCAAACTCAGTCAACCTCACATAGCAATTATTGCAACAAGTACATGTGGGTGTGTATTGGTTCATAGGTAGGTAATAGGCTATTGGCCCTAGGGCCTATAGAAGCCTAGCCATATGCTACCCTGGCCTTTGACACACATGTAATTTAATTTCACGTGCCCCTGTCAAGCAGAGCCACAGAGATGATTCCCGGGGTGTATTTCCTATCTCCCATCCAATCATTAGGATTATTCATGATGACTGCTAATGAGGAGCTTTGTTTGCTATTGATAGGTGGTTTGTTCCAGAGTATGGGATGTCTCTGAGATAGGAATCTATCCCTCCAGCATGTTCTGTTTATTGAGGTGACAAGGTTAGATCCATAGAGCGTGTAGCTCATAGGGATTGTGATCTGTTTATGTGGAGCATGTCCAACAGCTCTGGGTTTGACATAGCTTTGTATGTTAGGCAGAGGTCACCTCTGGGTAGGCGGTATGTGACACAGTCTAGCTGTGGTTTTGTGGGATGGTCTGCATAGGGCATCTGTTTGAGGCCGGTATTACTCTTTGTGTGGTATGTCTGTGGCCTTTCCAGTTGCTGTAGATGTCTTGTGAGGTACATACCAAATGGGGCATTGTACTCTATAATGGGTTTTATGAGTGATGAGTAGAGGGGAACACTGACCTATATTTCCCTGGATGACACACCTTATGTGATGAGGTGTGCCACGTAGACAGATTACATGACTAGTGTGGCACTGTGATTATCACAGGGGAGACTACTGTCCACCTGAGTCCCATGGTCTCTTATCACACTTTTGGTGTTAGGTACACTACCACCTATGTGGTAGTTCATGGGTACAGAGTTTTTGCAGGAAGGGATGCCAATGCAGTTTCAACATTGAGCTTGAGTCCATGGCTGTGTCACCAGGCATCTGTCGCAGTAACTATGACCCTGTCTCTCTCTCTCTCTCTCTCTATATATATATATATATATATATATATATATATATATATATATATATACATATAAACATACATTGGTGTACATATAGATATACATATGGGCACATATACAGTCCACCTTTCATGGTGGGAATACCAATTATGCAAAGGTTGTGAGGTATACAGTTATGTAATAATATTGCACAGTCTTGTGCGGAATGCATTGAAGGTGTTCTCAGCCCTTGTAGCTTTAGCAGGCCTCACTGGCTGCAACACTGCAAACCTGACAAATCATACCCACAGGGTTTAACCACTGCATGTCATATACCAGCACTGTATGCTGTCTTGTTTGCCACACACTACAACCTACATATAAATATGCACATAACAACCTTCAACAACATATATATGTCCACCCTTCACAAACAGTTGCAGTATGTCCCTTGCTCTATGCACATACACAGATGCTAATATATCTGACACAGAAAGATCTCTCCGTATGTGTGTGCCATACACACACAAGGTCCACACTGTTGTAAGTCCTTTGTATGTGTTTGTAAATTTCAGTTCCGTGTGTCTTTTTTTTTTTTTGGTTTAATTATATTTTTTTGGTTTAATTATATATATATTTTTTGTTTATTTTTTTTTTCTGTTGCTGTTGATGTGGATGTCTGTGTCTATCTCTGTCTCTGTCTCTGTCTCTGTCTCTGTCTCTGTCTCTGTCTCTATCTCTCTCTCTCTGTACCAGCAATGGAATGATTGCATGTGTGGACAGCAAGTACAGCCTGCTTTTATAGGTATCTGCACATGTGCATGTGATGGCCTCTGTACCAATTGATGGCCACCATTTGGCAATTGCATGCAGCCTGCTGTGTGGTGATTGCAGTACTCACTGTCATAGCAACCCAGTGCTATAAATTGCTAAGTCAGGTAGGCGTAGCCCTTTCAGCTTTCAAAAGTGGGGCCCATGCTTGTCTGCTGTGGACACTGTTGTGTAAGTCAGAAGGTTGGTATACTTCTTATATCTGAAGCTAGGAGTGTAGCCAGTGATTTGAATGTTGTACTCAGACCTGAATGTTGTCACTTTCAGTACACAGTTGTCAGTGTAGAATTGTACTCACCCCTACAAATGCTAACACAAGATACGTGGGAGTATGTAGTTTCTTTTCTACTTATACAATTAGCTGCCATACATTTATTTATTTATTTTATTTTATTTTACATTTGTTGACCGGGCTGGTCCAGCTGGATCAATGTCCATTTTCAGTGGAGGCCCGGGGAGAAAAGCTCCATTGGTTAAAACAAGATAAGATAATACAAATACACATAAAACAAAAGCAATAAGCATAAAGGATAAGAAGATTTTAGTATAGGTAATACACAACTAAGAGTAAAAAATATCCATAACAAGAAAATATTCAAGAAAATGGTTAACGACTTTCAATACGAAATTTGATAGTATCTAGTCATACAGTGTATCAATACATTGTTTTGAAAAAATGGTAGACAATATAAATTTTTTTTTTTTTTTTTTTTTTTAATACCACATATATGAGATCAGTAATATCTACAAAGATATTATGTCAGAGGAAGTCACTCAGAATATCATAGCAGAGAAGGAAGAATTGTGGTAGAGGAAATGAAGAAGGCAGGTTAGTAAGTGTTGGTACAAGAGCAAAGCCAGAATTTATTAAGATGTATTTGCAGTTGTTTTTTAAAGAGTGGAAGAGTGGCCAAAGAGGAGATATTTGATGGAAGGTTGTTACATATTTTGCCATCTGAGATGGAAAAAAGGCAATTACCTGCAGAATTAATAGTTTTGGTACTATTAATTAGTAGTTTGTCTGAAGAACGTAGTTGTTTCAGGTTGTTCTAGGGAGTCAAGAGATTACTGAGAACTGGTGTTTTAGATGGTTGATATAGAATTTTGTGAGCTATTAAGAGTTGTTGATAAATGAGCTTGTTAGGAAGTTCAAGCCAGTCTAGTTGTTTTAAGTTTAGACAGTGGTGAGTTCTAAACTGAGATCCTGTGGCAAATCGAGCAATATTATGGTAAGATGTAGTAAGTTTCTTAAGGTTACTTTTAGAGAGATTAGTGAAAATAGGGGAAGCATATAGAAGGGTAGAGATAAGGTGTGATTGGGCTAAGGTGGTCCGGGCTTCAGGTGTAAGGAAGGGTTTGATTCTGTACAGGGATCCAATCTTTTTATTAACTGCTTTTATTGTGTTGTTGATGTGACAATCATAGTTAAGATTATTGTCAATAGTAACACCTAGAAGTTTTGTTGAAGAATCAGGAGAAATTTGAGTGTTATCAGTGGAAGTAATAGAAGTTTATAGAAGTAGATTTATGGGTAGGTGAAAATAGTAACAATTTGGTTTCTTAGGGTTAAGGAGTAGACAGCGGTCAGAGAACCACTGTTCAACAGTTGAAAAGGCTTTTGTAAGAGACTGGAGTTCTGTTTGAGAGGAAGCAGTGCAAATTATAGTGGAATCATCTGCATATTGTATGCAGGTAGTGTTAGGGATAGCTGATTGGAGGTCATTAATAAAGATAGAAAATAGAAGTGGGCCTAGGATAGACCCTTGAGGTACTCCTAAAGAGATAGGAAAGAGAGCAGATAGCGAATTTTTCCAGAGTACTGCCTGGTGACGGTTTTCTAGATAAGAAGTAAACCAAGTTAAGGAAGAGGGATCCAGTGCAAGAGATTTTAGTGTGTGCAGAAGAAGTTTATGATTAACCATGTCAAAGGCTTTTGATAGGTCTATGAATAGAGAAGATGTAAGTTTATTATTGTTACGGTTATAGTTGATGGTGTTGGTAAAGGAGAGTAAAGCTGTGGTAGTACTGTGGGAAGGTCTAAATCCATGTTGAGTGTTAGCAAGTAGGTTATTATGGAGGAGATAGTTAAGTAGTTGTTTGTGTATACAATTTTCCATAATTTTGGCTAAGGGAGATAGAAGTGCTATGGGACGAAAGTTAGAGAAGTCATTAGACTTGCCTCCTTTGTGTAGGGGAATGACGTGGGATATCTTCCAGATCGCAGGGAAAATACCTTCTTTTATAGATCTATTTATTAGGATAGAGACTGGGTAAGCAATGGCTTTTGCTGCTATTTACAGGAATTCTGCAGAAAGCTTGTCTGCAGATGGGGTGGTAGGTTTAAGTTTTTGGATTAGAGATTGGATATAGGAGGTAGATACAGGTTGTAGGTGAAGGGGAGGAAGAGTGTTTTTTAAAGTAGGTGAGAGTAGTTTAGAAGTGTCAGGAGATAGGTGGTTTGCTAGAGTTTGTATGGAATTGGTGAAGAAAGAATTAAAGTCATTGGCTATTTGTGTGGGATTGTCAGGGTCAGAATCTTGAGGGTTGGGTGTAATTGCTTGGCCTGGGGTTAGAAGATTATTAATACTGTTCCAACATTTTTTAGGTTCCTTTTTGGTGGTTTTCTGTAGTTGAAAGTAATAGTTCTTTTTATCTGTCAGAATGGCTTTTTTGGTACTGTTTCTAAGCTCTCTAAAGTTTTGATGGTCAGTTTGGTTTTTAGTAGATCGCCATTTATCCCAAGATTTATTTCTGAGGATGATTTTTTGCATAGTATTCTTGGTTAGCTAGGGTGCTGTTTTAGTTTTGGTTCTAATGGTACGACTTGGGGCATGTTGATCTAGGATAGATAGGAATGATGAATTGAAGTATTCCACTGCTTCATTCAGAGGGAGATGTTTTAGTGGGGCCCAATTACATTGTGAAAGTTCAGCTTGAAACTGAACAGGGTTAAATTGTTGTTTTGAATGTAGAGTTCTGAAAGTGGTAGGTAAGGTTAGGTTAGTTTTGCATCTAATGATATAGGTTAGGGAGTGATTACTAAGGTCATCAGGAAGGGTGCCTGATTGGTAGGTTTGCAAGGGAGTATTAGTAAGAATCCAGTCTAAGGTGGTTTCCGTATTGTTTGTTTTATTGGTTCTGGTGGGACTATTTATGAGTTGTTTAAAGCCATAAAGGTTGATATGGTTAGTGGGGTTAGCACTGTTACAGGTATGCCAATCTATGTTAAAGTCTCCTAAGACTAGTGTTTCTTGAGGGAGTTTGGTAGAGAGTTGGTTATGTTCAAGGGTGTTGATATTATTTCCAGGAGGGAGATATGCACAAATGAGGTTTATGGATTTAGTAGTATTGACTCGAAGTTTAGAGCTGATTACTTCAGCATTATCATCTTGACTAAGAGTCAGGTCTAAAGGAATAATTTGGAGTTTTGTTTTATACAGAATAGCTACCCCTCCTCCCTTTCTGGTAGTGTGATCTACTCTAATAATGTTATAACCAGGTGGGGTAATTTCAATGTCTTTAATTGAAGGCTTCAGCCAAGTTTCCGTTAGGCATAAAATATCAAATTGCTGGGTTTCTAAAAGGGCATGGAGTTGACTAATTTTATTACAAATACTACGTATATTGAGATGGGCAATGGAAAGAGAGTTGGAGGGTTTAGAGAATGAGAGAGATAAAGGTTTGGTTTGGTTTTGTTGTGTTTTGGTTTTATTATGATGTGGGCCTGGATTGGGGTGAATATCTCCATCTAGTAGTAAGTGGAGGAGTGTGAAATGTTTTTGTTGGGTAAGTTCATAGAGAGAGTCAAATGTTTTCTTGGATTTAATTTTTTTTAACTTGCAGTGTACTAGTCTGTGGTATTTGGCTAGTAGGTAGATGGGTTGTGAGGGTGGGTGTAAGAAGGCTGGGGATAAAGATGTTGCAGGTGTAGAGGTGTATTTTGAGGGAAGTGAAAGAGAAAAATTCAGGGAGTATTCATAGGAGGTTAGGATGTAAGTAGTTACATAAGTCGTTATTGAGATTTATTCATTTGGCACATGTACTGTTTGTGAACTGCTATACTGTGAATATTAATGTACTCACTTCTGCACAGTTTCTGCTTTTTTATTGTTGACATTAGCACAGGATGCTCAAGAAAACTAGACAATTCCAGTACTGAGTATGCCTACCTACATCCTTGGTGGACCCTGAACACACAGGTATTTCGTACATTTGGGTGGGGATTGTCCTGCTATGATACTGTGTAGGGGTTGTAAAGTGTTGCTGTAACATTATTTACTGCTAAAATGGCTGGTTCTGTTATCACAGTCATGTAATGCAATTCCACAACAACTGCTGGTAAAGTTCCACAGAACAGGTTTTGTGTTATGGCATTCCTATCTTTCCTTTACATTTAGTCATTCCGATGCATGATATATCTATTTCAGCAACAACCTGCCGTATATCTGTTGTGGCTTAGTGGTACCTCATGCAGTCTAGTGTGTCCAAGGTCCAGGATTCGAGACTGGCAGAGGTGTTTTATTTTGCTGCTGAGCAGAACAAGGGCCCTCACATGCAGGGTGGCTAAGGCACTTTTAAGCAGTTGTAAGCGGGTTTGCATGAAGCTTAGCAATACTTAGCTAAGCGCACACAAGCGCACACTCGAGCAAACTCGCTAAATACTGCTTAAAAGTGCTTACTCCCGCTAACCCCCGTGCTCATTTCTTTGAAAGAAAAGAAAATGGGGAGATAGGAAAGTGGTATAAAAGGGGCACAAAGAGGGAAAGACAGTAGGGAAAACAGCTCGGGATGTGCAGCACGGGTGTAGGGAAGGTCCATAGCTGCCCATTTCTTTAACAGCAACAGCTGTGCATATGCTAGAAATTTGGAGGGAAATATGAAACTTTCCACCCCTGAGACAGGGGTGAGGACAACAAAGTATGTTGTACTGCCAATTAAATATCAGTTTATGTGTCCAGCGGACATGTCTGCAAAATGGGCAGCTATGTATGGGGCGTAATTTTTTTTGGGGAGCAGATTGCCCTTTTTTTTTTCAGGTGAGAGTGGAATGTGTGGTAGGGGAAGTGGATATATATGGGGAGGTAGGTTGTGGAGGTAAACAGACAAGACAAACAAGATGCATACAGGGGCGGAATATGACACATGGTGGGTGAACACCATTGACGGGGAAGGATGTTTGGAAATCGCAAGCCCATGAGCCCACAGATGGCAACAGTGGAACTGAGATCCCCACCCATGGGCATTCACCACTGCACCTTCACAGCCCAGAGGGTGGCTGTGCTGGGGGCTGTGTAGGAGGCGCAGGCTCACCCGTGAGTCACACCACATGTGCCTCAAGCTGACGTAGAGGATCAGCGAATGAACGCTCGATCTCCCTATGCACCACAGCCTGGACCATTCAGATGGTGATAGGTGGCCCTCCTCCGGCCACGCTTGCACGGGGGGGGGTGAGCCCCATCCCCTGCAGTGCTTCCACCTGAAGGTGGCACAGGACCAACGGAGGAGGAGGTCCCGGGCTGGGCACTGGACCTGCTGGTGCCATTTGCCATCACCAGCTGAGGTGGGACAGGTGGGTCCACTGGGACCAGCCTTCTTATACATTCTAGGTTTAGGAGGATTTAATGACAATATGGGTTGTTAACAGCCAACAGCATTCCAAATTAGTTGTAACAGCATGCAGTAGCATTCCAATGAACCCAACACACCAGAGTTCCAACAGTTGAACAGCAAGCATAGCACATGCATGTATTGAACAACAGTGGACATTCCAACAGCATGCAGGATTGATTGGTGGCAACAGGCCACCAAGATTGTGGTATTCGAACAGGGCACATGCATCACAGTAAATGCAGATATTTTTGAACCAATAGGACATATGTCCCAACAAATGTTTTGAGATTAGACATACACATTGACGTGTGGAATTGAATTGTTTATGCACATACAGTAGGGTGTAAAAAGATACCTCCATTAACAACTTATATGTACTTATAGTTTATACTACATTCCTATTGACTGCAGGTATATATCCCCTACATGTATTATTGCACTTGGCAATGTCTGTTAAATTGTGAAATGGGTTTTGCTAGTTCTTTATATACCTGACCTGTATCTGACATACAGACTGTCCAGGATGTAGATGTTACTGCTACATATTTATATATTTTATTTATATTTATATATCTACATATCTGAATGTGTTCAGGTGACATTATCAATTATATTTTAACAGCCCCCTACATTTCTAGCAGCACACTGACATTTCTGGGGAACGCAGTAACACATTACTCATGTGCCAGATTAAACTATACATGCCGGCCATTAACCAACTGTTGAGGACTTTATATATGCTTAACAGCTACTGGCACTCCCTTCTTCTACTTTATATGGGCCTACCCAAGTGTGGGTTGACAGCGCTTTATATAACAGTAATATTTCTATAATGCAAGAGTACAACAATATCGAAAAAAGTGACACGGACACACTCCAGGAATTATACCTTTATTAATTACATTACACACTTTTATAGAGGCTCTCTCATTTATTTGATATTACAGTGCATGCAGAAGACTTATTCAAGATGTATTATACCTTTATTAATTGGTTACAACTCTCTTTTTCATGCTCTCTCACTTATTTTATATAACAATACATGCAGAATAATTACTAACCTGCCTGGTGGCGCAGCCTTAGCAGCCTATCTGCATAGGCTTGCTGATTCGCAGCATGGACACCTGCAGCTGTGAGGTAAATGAAGTGATATTGAGACATATACCTATCCATAATATAGACTACAATATTAATTCTTACATACTTCATTCCATGGCTACCTACTCAGTAGTGGGGAAATTTCCATCCCACAAGCCTCCTGTATCCACTGGTTCAGTTGGTCCTGCTTCCGTCTCTTCAGGTCTGAGTAGTGGTGTCTGACCTGCTCACCAGTCCGAGGGACGCCTGTGGCACTGGTGAGATCATGTGCTAGATGGTTCCAGGCTTCTGCTTTGTATTCAGTGCCCTGGAACTGGCCCTGCAGGAGTCTGTCATCATGATTATGGATGAGGAGCCAAACCATCACTTTTGACTCCTCAATGCCCCACCGTTGCACTCGAAAGTGAGAGC